>NC_091438.1:22648284-22948284 GCF_964237555.1 Oryctolagus cuniculus | reverse complement strand
CAAAAAGTGTAAGTAATTAATATTCAAAGCAAATTGATAACAAACACGTCAAGATATGCTGACAACTAGGTAATAAATCACCAAATGGAAGCATGGTACTGGGAGCACAGGCGTGAGTTTCTTGCTGTTGGAAATGGGGACTGACATGCTCCTTCAGTGACAGCCTGAGTGCTCCTGGTGACCGTGAGCATACATCCCGCGACTCAGAAAGCCCTGTCTCGCCCAGGACTATCAGGGAATGAGAGCAAGAGTGCTCATCCCAGCGTTCGTCATGGGAGTGGGAGGAGGAGGCAAGCTCAGTTGCCATCATTTGAGGAATGGGTGAGCCAAAGGTGCTGCGTGGATACCGCCAAGGACCGGGAAGCAGGCTGCACCCAGCGGTTCTCCAGGAAGCAGACACTGAGGTGTGGGGTGCAGGCATGTTTGCTGCAGAGCTGACACCTGAGCAAGGGATGGCCAAGAAGCCCCACTGGGCATGGGGAGCCGCAGACCCCACAGACCCAGCAAAGTCTCTTCCAGCTCCACGGGGACTGTGGAACACAGACAACCTGATGGAGGTGTCCCACGGCTGGGGGCAGAGAACTCAGCTGGCTCAGTCACTGCCTGGGGGAGGAAAACTGACACAGACCTTGAAGAAGCTAGCAGTGGGAGGCATCGGTGCACAGAGCGCAAACACACACACACACACACAGAGCAGCCATTAGGGAAATGCAAATTAAAGCCACAGTGAGCCGTCACTGCACACGAATTACAAAGCCTAAATTAAACAATTGTGATAATAACTGCCTATGAGGATGCACAGAATCCGGATGTGTCACCCATGACTGACAGCAATTTTCTCATACAGTTAAACCTTCGCTTTCCACATAACTTCACAATCACACTTTGGACATTTATCCCAAAGAAAGGAAAATGTGCACAAATGTCTTAGCCACTTGACTCATAAAGACAGACTAAGAACACATATTCCTCTGTTTTAAAAAAGATTTATTTATTTATTTATTTATTTATTTGAAAGTCAGAGTTACGCAGAGAGAGGAGGAGACTCAGAGAGAGGAGGGGGGGTCTTCCATCTGCTAGTTCACTCCCCATTTGGCTGCAATGGCCAAGTTGTGCCAGTCCGAAGCCAGGAGCCAGGGTCTCCACGCAGGTGCAGGGGCCCAGAAACTTGGGCCATCTTCCACTGCTTTCCCCAGGCCATAGCAAATCAAAAGTGAAGCAGCCGGGACTTGAACCAGCACCCATATGGGATGCCGGCACTACAGGTATCGGCTTTTACCCGCTACGCCACAGTGCCGGCCCCAGAACAGATATTTCTAAGAGGATATATGGTTAAACTCGGCTGGCGCTGTGGCAGATCAGGTAAAGCTGCAGCCTGCAGTGCCAGCATCCCATAACAGGCGCCAGTTCGAGTTCTGGCTGCTCCACTTCCTATCCAGCTCTCTGCTGTGGCCTGGGAAAGCAGTAGAAGATAGCCCAAGTCCTTGGGCCCCTGCACTTTGTGGGAGACCCAGAGGAAGCTCCTGGCTCCTGGCTTCAGATCGATGCAGCTCTCTCTCTGTCTCTGTCTCTCTCTCTCTGCCTCTCCTCTGTGTAACTCTGACTTTCAAATAAATAAATAAATCCTTTAAAAAAATAAAATAAACAAACTCTGATCCAATAGAATCCTACCCAGAAATAAAAAGGAATGAGCTGAGGGGCGTTTGGCCGGGTGGTATGGTGATCAGATGCTGCTTATATCCAAGAACCTGGACGCAAGCCCAGGGCCTGGCTTCAGTCCCAGCGTCCTGCTAATGCTCACCCTGGGAGGCAACAGATGACGGCTCCAGTAGTCAGGTCCCCACCATCCATGTGGGAGATCTACACTGAGTTCCTGGCTCCTTGCTTTGTCCCAGCCCAGCCTCAGCTGTTGTGGGCATTTGAGGGGTGAATGAGCAGATGGAAAAATTTGCACATGTCTGCTTTTCAAAGAAACAAAAAAATTTATGAAAAAGGAATGAACTATTGATACGTGGCAACCTCACTGGACATCGTTAAGCCTTATGCTTAGCGGGGAAAGCTCCATCTGAGAATGAAACGCCCAGCGACAATGATTCCACCCAGAGAGCTGAAAACGAGAACACTGTAGAAAAGGGGACAGGATCAGGACAGGGCATGGCCGGGCGCATGTGGATAAGACGAGGGAGCAGAAAAGAGTCCTTTTGTGATGATGGAGCAATCGCCATTGAGGTGGTGGTTACACAATTCTACACTGTACAGAAAGAGACGAATGTGGCTTTTAGAACGGTAACACCTGAATGATTTGTACAGTTAACTGGATGTCTGTTTGCTGGTTTTGACATTGTATTCCAGCTATATAAGACATGTCTTGGGGCTGGTGCGGTGGCGTAGCATGTTAAAGCTGTGGCCCTCAATGCCGGCATCCCATATGAGTGCTCGTTCATGTCCTGGCTACTCCACTTCCAATCCAGCTCCCTGCTGGTGCACCTGGGAAAGCAACTGTAGAAGGCCAAGTGCTTGGGCCCCTGCACCCATGTGGGAGACCCAGAAGAAGCTCCAGGCTCCTGGCTTCAGCCTGGCACAGCCCTGTCTGTAGTGGCCATCTGAGGAGTGAACCAACCTCTCTCTCTCTCTCTCTCTCTCTCTCTCTGTAAATCTTTCAAATAAATCAATCTTTAAAAAAATATGTGTCTTAGTCCATTCAGGCTGCTATAACAAAAACCCATAGACTGGGAGACCATAAACAGAGGTGTGCTGCTCACAGTTCTGGAGGCTGGACGTTAGGGTTAGGGCTAGGGTTAGGGTTAGGGTTAGGGCTAGGGATAGGGTTAGGGCTGGGGATACAGTTAGGGTTACAGTTAGGGTTAGGGTTAGAGTTAGGACTATGGCTAGGGTTAGGGTTAGGGTTAGAGCTAGGGTTAGGGTTACAGTTAGGGTTAGGACTATGGCTAGGGTTAGGGTTAGGACTAGGGTTAGGGTTACAGTTAGGGTTAGGACTATGGCTAGGGTTAGGGTTAGGACTAGGGCTAGGGTTAGGGTTACAGTTAGGGTTAGGGTTAGAGTTAGGACTATGGCTAGGGTTAGGGTTAGGATTAGGGCTAGGGTAAGAGTCACAGTTAGGGTTAGGGTTAGGGTTAGCGTTACAGTTAGGGTTAGGGTTAGGGTTAGGGTTAGGGTTAGGGTTAGGGCTAGGGTTATGTTTAAGGTTAGGGCTAGGGTTAGGGTTGGGGTTACAGTTAGGGTTAGGGTTAGGGTTAGGGCTACATTTATCGCTAAGGTTAGGGTTAGGATTAGGGCTAGGGTTAGGATTAGGGTTAGGGCTAGGGTTAGGGTGAGTGTTACAGTTAGGGTTAGGGTTAGGGTTAGGGTTAGAGTTAGGACTAGGAGAAGGGTTAGGGTTAGGACTAGGAGAAGGGTTAGGTTTAGTATTAGGGCTATGGTTAGGGGTAGGTTTACAGTTAGGGTTACGGTTAGGGTTAGGGCTAGGGCTAGGGTCAGGGTCAGGGTTAGGGTTAGGGTTACAGTTAGGGTTAGGACTAGGGCTAGGGTTATGGCTAGTGTTAGGGCTAGTGTTAGGTTAGTGTTAGGATTAGTGCTAGTGTTAGGGCTAGGGTTAGGATTAGGACTAGGGTTAGCGCTAGAGCTAGGGTTAGGGCTAAGTTTATGATTAGGGCTTGGGATAGGGTTAGGGTTAAGGTTTATGATTAGAGCTTGGGATAGGGTTAGGGTTACAGTTATGGTTAGGGTTAGGGTTAAGGTTAGGGGTAGGGTTAGAGTTAGGGTTACAGCCAGAGTTAGGGTTAGAGTAAGGACTGTGGCTAGGGTTAGGGTTAGCATTAGGGCTAGGATTAGGGTTAGGGTTAAGTCTAGGGTTAGGGTTAGGGTTACAGTTAGTGTTAGGTTTAGGGTTAGGACTAGGGCTAGGTTTAGGGTAGGATTAGGGCTATGGTTAGGGGTAGGGTTACAGTTAGGTTTATGATTAGGGTTAGGTTTAGGGTTAGGGTTATAGTTAGGGTTAGGGTTAGGGTTAGAGTTAGGACTATGGCTAGGGTTAGCGTTAGGGTTAGGGCTAGGATTAATGTTAGGGCTAGGGTTTGGGCTAGGATTACTAGGATTAGGGTTAGGGATAGGGATAGGGTTAGGTTACAGTTAGGGTTAGGGTTAGGATTAGGACTAGGTTAGGGTTAGGTTAGGTTTACACTTGGGGTTAGTGTTAGGGTTTGAGTTAGGACTATGGCTAGGGTTAGGGTTAGGTTTAGAGATAGGGTTAGGGTTAGGCCTAGTGTTAATGTTAGGGCTAGCTTAGGGCTAGGGTTAGGTTTAGGTCTAGTGATAGCGTTAGGGTTACAGTTAGGGTTAGAATTAGGACTAGTGCTAGGGTTAGGGTTAGGTTTACCGTAAGGGTTAGGGTTAGGGTTAGAGTTAGGACTATGGCTAGGCTTAGGGTTAGGATTAGGGCTTGGGTTAGTGTTAGGGTTATGGTTAGGGTTACAGTTAGGAATATGGCTAGAGTTAGGGTTAGGGTTACAGTTAGGGTTAGGGTTAGGGTGAGGGTTAGGGTTAGAGCTAGGGCTAGCGATAAGGTTAGGGTTAAGGTTAGGGTAGGGCTAGGGTTAGGGTTAGGGTTCGGACCAGCACTAGAGTTAGGGTTAGGGTTAGGGTTACAGTTAGGGTTAGGGTTAGGATGAGGGTTAGGGTTAGTGCTAGGGCTAGGGTTAAGGTTAGGGTTAGGGTTAGGGTAGGGCTATGGTTAGGGTTGGGTTCGGACTAGCGCTTTTGTTAGGGTTAGTGTTAGGTTAAGGGTTAGTGCTATGGTTAAGGCTTGGGATAGTGTTAGGGTTAGGGCTAGGGCTGGGCTTAGGGTTAGGGTTAGGTCTGGGGTTAGGGTTAGGATTATGGTTAGGGTTAGGGCTAGTGTTAGGGTAACGGTTAGGGCTAGGGTTAGGGCTAGGGTTAGTGTTAGGTATAGGGCTGGTTAGCATTAGGTTCAGGGCAAGGGTTAGGGTTAGGGTTAGGGTTAGGGCTATGGTTAGGATTAGGGTAAGGGTTAGGTCTAGGGTTAGAGTTAGGGGCTGGGTTAGGGCTAGGGTTAGGGTTAGGGCTAGTGTAAGGGTTAGGATTAGGGTTAGGGCTAGGGTTAGGGTTAAGGGCTGGGTTAGGGCTAGGATTAGGATTAGGGGCTGGGTTAGGGATAGGGTTTGGGTTAGGGCTAGGTTTAGGGTTAGGGCTAGGGTTAGGGTTCCGTTAGGGCTAGGGATAGGGTTAGGGTTAGGGCTAGTGTAAGGGTTAGTATTAGGGTTAAGGCTAGGGTTAGGGTTAAGGGCTGGGTTAGGGCTAGGGTTAGGATTAGGGGCTGGGTTAGGGATAGGGTTTGGGTTAGGGCTAGGTTTAGGGTTAGGGCTATGGTTAGGGTTCGGTTATGGCTAGGGATAGGGTTAGGGTTAGGGCTAGGGTTAGGGTTGGGTTTAGGGTTAGGGTTAGGGTTTCGGTTAGATCTAGGGTTAGGGTTAGGGTTAGGGTGAGGGTGAGGGTTAGGGTTAGGGTTCGGGTTAGGGTTAGGGTTAGGGCTAGGATTAGGGTTAGGGTTAGGGATAGGGTAAGGGCTAGGTTAGGGTTAGGGCTAGGTTTAAGGTTAGTGTTAGGGCTAGAGTAGGGTTAGGGACTGGGTTAGGGCTAGGGTTTGGTTTAGGGCTAGGGTTAGAGTTAGGGCTAGGGTTAGGGTTAGGGTTAGGGCTAGGGTTAGGATTAGGGTTAGGTTTAGGGCTAGGGTTAGGGTTAGGGCTAGCGTTAGGGTTAGGTTTTCAGTTAGGGTTAGGGTTAGGGTTAGGGTTAGGGATAGGGTTAGGGTTAGGGATAGGGTTAGGGTTAGGTTTAGGGTTATGTCTAATGTTAGGGTTATGGTTAGGGTCTGGGTTATGGATAGGGTTAGCGTTAGGACTAGGGTTAGGGTTAGGACTAAGGTTAGGGTTAGGTTTAGGGCTAGGGTTAGGGTTAGGGTGAGGGTTAGGGTTAGGATTTCATTTATGGTTGTAGTAGGGTTATGGTTAGGGCTAGGATTAGGTTAGGGTTAGGGCTAGGGTTACGGTTACAGTTATGGCTAGGATTAGTTATGCCTAGGGCTAGGTTTAGGGTTAGGTTGTGGGTTAGGGCTAAGGGTAGGGCTAGGGTTAGCGCTAGGGTTAGGGTTAGGGTTAGGGTTAGCGCTAGGATTAGGGTTAGGGCTAGGGTTATGGTTAGGGTTTGGGCTAGGGCTAGGTATAGGTTTATGTTTAGGGCTAGGGTTAGGGTTATGATTAGGGTTAGGGCTGGGATTAAGGTAAAGGTTAGGGATAGGGTTAGTGTTTGGGTTAGGGCTATGGTTAGGGTTAGGGTGAGGGTCAGGTTTAGGGCTTTGGTTAGTGTTAGGGTTAGGGATACAGTTAGGTTTAGGGCTAGGATTAGGGTTAGGGTTAGGGCTAGGTTTAGGGTTTTGGCTAGGGTTAGGGTTTAGTGTTAGGGCTTGGTTTAAGGTTAGGACTAGGGTTAGGGTTAGGATTAGTGTTAGGGCTAGGGTTAGGGTTAAGGATAGGGTTAGGGCTAGGTTAGGTTTAGGGCTAAAGTTAGTGTTAGAGTTAGGGCTAGGGTTAGGTTAGGGGCTGGGTTAGGGCTAGGGTTAGGGTTAGGGCTAGTTTTAGGGTTAGGGCTAGGGTTAGGGTTAGGGTTAGGGCTAGGGTTAGGTTTAGGGGTAGGGTTAGGGTTAGGGCTAGGGTTAGTGTTGGGTTTGGGCTAGTCTTGGGTTTGGGTTAGGGTTACGGTTAGGGCTAGAGTTAGGGTTAGGGTTGGGCTAGGGTTAAGATTAGGGTTATGTTTAGGGTTGGGTCCTGGGTTAGGGCTAGAGTTAGGTTTAGGGCTAGGGTTAGATTTAGGGCTAGGGCTATGGTTAGGGTTAGGTTTAGGGTTAGTGTAGGGGTTAGGGCTAGGGTTAGGGTTAGGTTTTCAGTTAGGGTTAGGGTTATGGTTAGGTCAGGATTAATGGTTAGGGTTAGGTTTAGGGTTGGGAGAGGTTTTGGCTAGGGTTAAGGTTTGGGCTCGGGTTAGGTTTAGGGCTAGTGTTAGGATTAGGGCTAGGTCTAGGTTTAGGATTAGGGCTAGTGTTAGGTTTAGGTTTTCAGTTAGGGTTAGGGTTTTGGCTAGGGATAGGGTTAGGGTTAGGGTTAGGGCTAGGATTAGGGGGAGGACCAGGGTTACGGTTCGGGCTAGGGTTATGGTTATGGTTAGGATTAGGGCTAGGGTTAGGGTTAGGGCTAGGGTTAGGGTTTCACTTAGGGTTAGTGTTAGGCTTAGGTTTAGGGCTATGGTTAGGATTAGGGTTAGGGTTTAGGGTTAGTGTTACGGTTAGGGCTAGGGTTAAGGTTAGGGCTAATGTTAGGGTTCGGTTAGGGCTAGGCTTAGAATTTGGGTTAGGGTTAGGTTTAGGGTTAGGGTTGGGGCTAGGGTTAAGGTTAGGGTTAGAGTTAGGGTTAGGGTTGGGGTTGGGGCCTGGGTCAGGGCTAAGGTTAGGGTTAGGGTTAGGGTTAGGTTTAAGTCTAGGGCTAGGGTTAGGTTTTGGGGTAGGGTTAGGGTTAGGGTTAGGGTTCTTGTTGGGTTTAGGCTAGTCTTCGGGTTTGGGTTGGTTACAGTTAGGGCTAGAGTTAGGGTTAGGGTTGGGGCTAGGGTTACGGTTAGGGTTAGGGTTAGGATTGGGGCCTGGGTTAGGGCTAGGGTTAGGGTTAGGGCTAGAGTTAGTGTTAGGGCTAGGGCTAGGGTTAGGGCTAGGGTTAGGGTTAGGGTTAGGTTTAGGGTTAGGGTTAGTGTTAGGTCTAGGGCTAGGGTAGGTTTTCAGTTAGGGTTAGGGTTAGGATTAGGACTAGGGATATGGTGAGGGTTAGGGCTAAGTTTAGGGTTAGGGCTAAGGTTACAGTTAGGGTAGGGTTAGGGCTAGGGTTAGGGTTAGGGCTAGGGTTAGGGGTAGGGTTAGGGTTAGAGTTAGGCTTAGGGCCTCGGTTAAGGCTAGAATTAAGGTTAGGGTAGTGTTAGGATTAGGGATAGGGATAGGGTTATTTTTAGTGCTAGGGTTAGGGTTAGGTCTAGCTTTCCGTTAATGGCTAGGGTTAGGGTTATACCCTGTTTTAGGGTTAGGTTTAGGGTTCGGACTAGGGTTAGGGTTAGGGCTAGGGTTAGTGTTAGGATTTCACTTAGGGTTAGGGTTAAGTTTATGGTTAGGTCTAGGATTAGGATTAGGGTTAAGGTTTAGGTTAGGGTTAGGGCTAGCGTTACGGTTAGGGCTAGGGTTAGGCTTAGGTCCTGGGTTAGGGCTAGGGTTAGGGTTAGGATTTCATTTAGGGTTAGGGTTAGGTTTATCGTTAGGTCTAGGATTACGATTAGGGTTAAGGTTAAGGTTAGGGTTAGGGCTAGGGTTAGGGCTAGGGTTAGGGTTTGGCCGAGGGTTAGGGTTAAGGTTAGGGCTAGGGCTATGGTTAGGGTTAGGGCTAGCGTTACAGTTAGGGCTAGGGTTAGGCTTAGGTCCTTGGTTAGGGCTAGGGTTAGGGTTAGGGTTATGGTTAGGGCTTGGGTTAGGGTTAGGGTTATGGCTATGTTAGGGTTAGGGTTAGGGCTTAGGTTAGTGCTAGGGTTAGGGTTAGGACGAGGGTTAGGGTTAGGTTTAGGGTTATGGCCTGTGTTAGGGCTAGAGTTAAGGTAGGGATAGGGTTAGAATTAGGGCTAGGATTAGGGTTAGGGTTTCATTTAGGGTTAGGGTTAGGATTTTTTTAGGACTAGGATTATGATTAGAGTTAAGTTTAGGTTTAGAATTAGCATTAGGGCTAGGGTTAGGGCTAGGTTTAGGGTTTGTGTTTGGGTTAGGGCTAGGTCTATGATTAGGGTTAGGACTAGGGTTACGGTTAGGGCTAGGGGTTAGGGTTAGGGTTAGGGTTAGGGTTAGGGTTAGGGCTAGGGTTAGGGTTAGTTCTGGAGTTAGGGCTAGGGTTAGGATTAGGGTTAATGTTAGTGTTAGGGTTAGGATTGGGTTAGGGCTAGGGTTAGTGTTAGGGTTAGGGTTAGGTTTAGGGCTAGGGTTGGGTTTAGTGGTAGGGTTAGGGTTAGAGCTAGTGTTAGGTAAGGGTTAGGGTTATCGTTAGGGCTAGTGTTAGGGTTAGGGTTAGGGCCAGGTTAGAGCTAGGGTTAGGGTTAGGGTTAGGGCAAGGTTAGGGTTAGGGGCTGTTTAGAGCTAGGGTCAGAGTTATGGTTAGTGTTATTGTTAGGGTTAGGGTTAGGGCCTGGTTTAGGGATAGGATTAGGGTTAGGGCTAGGTTTATGGTTAGGGCTATGGTTAGGGTTAGGGTTAAGGTTAGGGTTAGGGTTAGGGCCGGGTTAGAGCTATGGTTAGGGTTAGGGCTAGGGCTAGGGTTAGGGTTAGGTGCTGGGTTAGAACTAGGGTCATCGTTAGGTTAGGGTTAGGGTTAGGGTTAGGGCCTGGGTTAGGGCTAGGGTTAGGTTTAGGGTTATGGTTAGGGCTAGGTTTAGGGCTAGGGTTAAGGTTAGGTTTAGTGTTAGGGCTAGGGCTAGGGTTAGGGCTAGGGTTAGGGTTAGATTTTCAGTTAGGTTTAGGGTTAGGGTTAGGTCTAGGGATAGTGTTAGGTTTAGGGCTAAGTTTAGGGTTAGGTCTAGGGTTAGGGTTATGTTTAGGGCTAGGGTTAGGGTTTGGGTTAGGGCTAGGGTTAGGGTTAGGGCTAGGGTTAGGTTTAGGGCTAGGGTTAGAGTTGGGTAGGGCTAGGCTTAGGGTTTGGGTTAGGGATAGGGTTAGGGCTAGGGTTAGGGTTAGGGCTAGGGTTATGCTTAGGGTCAGATCTAGGGTTCTGTCTACGGTTAGAGCTAGGTTTAGGATTAGGGTTAGGGTCTGGTTTAGGGCTAGAACTAAGTTTAGGGCTAGGATTAGGGTTAGGGCTAGGGATAGGGTTAGTTTTAGGTCTAGTGTTAGGGTTAGGGCTAGCTTTCCGTTTAGGGCTAGGGTTAGGGTTAAGCCCTGGGTTAGGTCTAGGTTTAGTGTTAGGGCTAGGGTTAGGGTTCCGGCTAGGGTTAGGGTTAGGGTTTCAGTTAGTGTTACGGTTAGGGTTAGGGTTATGTTTAGGGCTGGGATTAAGATTAGGGTTAAGGTTAGGGTTAGGATTAGGGCTATGATTTGGGGTAGGTTTAGGGTTTGGGCTAGGGTTAGGGCTAGTGCTAGGGCTTTGGTTAGTGTTAGGGCTAGGGTTATGGTTAGGGCTATGGTTAGGGTTAGGGCCTGGGTTAGGGCTAGGGTTAGGGTTAGGTTTAGGGCTAGGCTAGTGTTAGGGTTAGTGTTAGGGCCGGGTTAGGGCTAGGGTTAGGGCTAGGGTTAGGTTTTGTCTAGGATTAGGGTTAGGCCTATGGTTAGGTTAGGGCTAGGGTTAGGGTTAGGGTTAGGTCTAGGGTTAGGGTTAGTGCTAGGGTTAGGGTTAGGGTTATGTTTAGGGCTTGGATTAAGATTAGGGTTAAGGTTAGGCTTAGGGCTAGGGCTATAATTAGGGGTAGGTTTAGGGTTTGTCGCTCCCCCTCTTCGTGGAGGAACGACACAGGACCCTGCGCTGTTCTTTTGTCTGCTCGGCCCTCCCCGGGTTTGCTGCTGGTTCTTCCCGGGTTGGCTACTATCCCTTCCACCTCCGTGGAAGGGCAGTTCTCCCTGGCCACATTCCCCACTTCCGCAGGGGAGCGGCACACCGCCGGCCGGCTCTTCTCGGGGGCTGCACAGGTGTTCCTTCAGCTAGATGTTCCCCTTAGATGTTCCTGGTGCATGCCGTCTCTCTCCTCCTTTATAGTCCTCCTCTGCCAATCCCAACTCGGCTGCCCACACGCCGAGTACGCTGCTCTCCTCCAATCAGTAGCAAGTCCTACAGTTTATTGGTTGAACTGGAGGCAGCTGTGTGGAAGCTGTTTACTTCTCTCCCAGCGCCATATTGTGGGAGAGCAGATGCATAGAATAAGTCTTAATTCCAGTAACTTAGTCTAGTCCGAATTGCTCCCCACAGGGTTTGGGCTAGGGTTAGGGCTAGTGCTAGGTCTATGGTTAGGGTTAGGGCTAGGGTTATGGTTAGGGCTATTGTTAGGGTTAGGGCCTGAGTTAGGGCTAGGGTTAGGGTTTCAGTTAGGGTTAGGGTTAGGTTTAGGGCTAGTCTAGGTTTAAGGTTAGTGTTAGGGCCGGGTTAGGATTAGGGTTATGGTTAGGGTTATGTTTAGGGCTGGGATTAAGATTAGGGTTAAGGTTAGGGTTAGTGTTAGGGCTATGATTAGGGGTAGGTTTAGGGTTTGGGCTAGGGTTAGGGCTAGTGCTAGGTCTATGGTTAGGGTTAGGGCTAGGGTTACAGTTAGCGCTATGGTTAGGGTTAGGGCCTGGGTTGGGGTTTCAGTTAGGGTTATTGGTTAGGTTTAGGGCTAGGCTAGTGTTAGGGATAGTGTTATGGCCGGGTTAGGGCTAGGGTTAGGGCTGGTGTTAGGTTTTGGCTAGGATTAGGGTTAGGCCTACGGTTAGGGTCAGGGCTAGGGTTAGGGTTAGGGTTAGGGTTATGGCTAGGGTTAGGGTTAGAGTTATGGCTAGGGTTAGGGTTAGGGCTAGGGTTAGGGCTAGGGTTAGGGTTAGGGTTAGGGATAGGGATAGTGTTAAGTTTAGGGCTAGGGTTATGGTTATGGCTGGGGTTATGGTTATGGCTATGGTTAGGTTTAGGGCCTGGGTTAGGGCTAGGGTTAGTGTTAGGGCTAGGGTTAGTGTTATGGCTAGGATACAGTTAGTGTTAGGGTTAGGGTTAGGGTTAGGGCTAGGGTTAGGTTTAGGGTTTCAGTTAGGGTTAGGGTTAGGGCTAGGGATAGTGTTAGGGTTAGGTCTAGGGTTAGGGTTAGGGTTAGGATTAGGTTTAGGGCTAGGGTTAGGTTTAAGGCTAGCATTAGGCCAATAGAATAAATAAAGGGGAGAGTGATCCAACATGGGAAATGAGATACTCAGCAGACTCATAGAATGGCAGGTGTCCTAAACAGCACTCTGGCCTCAGAATCAGCCCTTAAGGCATTCGGATCTGGCTGAAAAGCCCATGAGAGTATTTCAGGCATGGAAAGCCAAGACACTCTGGTAAAAAAAAAAAAAAAAAAAAAAAAACTAAATGAAAGATCTCTGTGAGGCGATCCCAGCAGAAAGAACAGGTCTTCAAAGAAGGAGGTACCTTTCTCTGAAGGGAGGAGAGAACCTCCACTTTGACTATGACCTTGTCTAAACAAGGTAAGAGTCGGTGAACTCAAAAGGCTTCCATAGCCTTGGAAACTCATGACTGGAGCATAGGGAGATTACTGATGCCATAAACAGGAATGTCAATTTGTAAAGTCAACAACAGGAGTCACTGTGCACTTACTCCTCATGTAGGATCTCTGTCCTTAATGTGCTGTACATTGAGACTTAATGCTATAACGGGTACTCAAACAGTGTATTTCACTTTGTGTTTCTATGGGGGTGCAAACTGTTGAAATCTTTACTTAATGTATACTAAACTGATCTTCTGTAAAAAAAAAAAATTATCAATTCCCCACTTGACTCTCGCTGAGATTAAACATGACAATAGGTCTGATCTGATTTCATCATCATTTAAAAAATCATCTATTATTTTTCACTTTATGCTTCTGTGTGGGAGCAAACTGTTGAAATCTTTACTTAATGTATGCTAAATTGATCTTCTGTATATAAAGAGAATCAAAAATGAATCTTGATGTGAATGGGAGGGGAGAGGGAGTGGGAAAGGGGAAGGTTGTGGGTGGGAGGGACGTTATGGGGGGAAGCCATTGTAATCCATAAGCCATACTTTGGAAATTTATATTCATTAAATAATAGTTTTAAAAAAAAGGCTAGCATTAGGGTTAGGGTTTCAGTTAGGGTTAGTGATAGGGTTAGGGTTAGGGATAGGGTTAGGGATAGGGTTAGGGTTAGGGTTAGGTCTAGGTTTAGGGTTAGGGTTAGGGTCTGGGTTAGGGCTAGTGTTAGGGTTGGGTTAGGGCTAGGCTTAGGGTTTGGGTTAGAATAGGGTTAGGGTTAGGGCTAGGGTTAGGGTTAGGTTTAGGGCTAGGGTTAGGGTTAGGTCTAGGGTTAGGGTTTCAGTTAGGTTTAGGGTTAGGGTTAGGGTTAGGGTTAGGGCTAGGGTTAGGGTTAGGTTTAGGGCTAGGGTTAGGGTTGGGGCTAGGTTTAAGGTTAGGGTTAGGGTTAGGGTTAGGGCCTGGTTAGGGCTAGAATTAAGGTTAGGGCTAGGGTTAGGGTTAGGGCTAGGGTTAGGCTTAAGTCCAGGGTTACGGTTAGGGCTAGGGTTAGGGTTAGGTCCTGGGTTAGGGCTAGGGTTTGGTTTAGGTCTAGGGTTAGGGTTAGGGCTAGGGTTAGGGTTAGGATTAGGACTAGGGTTATTGGTAGGGTTAGGGCTAGGGTTAGGGTTAGGGCTAGGGTTAGGGTTAGTGTTTCACTTAGTTTTATTGTTAGGCTTAGGGTTATGGCTAGGGTTAGGATTACATTAGGGTTTTGGGCTAGGATTAGTGTTAGGGCCTGGGTTAGGGCTAAGGTTAGCATTAGGACTAGGGTTAGGGTTTGGGCTAGGTTTATGGTTAGGTTTAGGTTTAGGGTTAGGGTTATGGTTAGGGTGTGGTCTAACGTTAGGGTTCAGTTAGTGTTAGGCTAGGGTTATGGTTAGGGCTAGGATTAGGGTTAGTGTTATGGTTAAATTTAGGTTTAGGGTTGGGGCTAGGCTTAGGTTTAGCATTAGGGCTAGGGTTAAGTCTAGGGTTAGGGGTAAGGTTAGGGTTAGTTTAGGGCTACGGTTAGGGTTAGCATTAGGGCTAGGGTTAGGGTTAGGTTTAGTGTTTGGGTAGGGCTAGGGTTATGGTTAGGGCTAGGGTTAGGTTTAGCGCTAGGGTTAGGGTTACAGTTAATGCTAGTGTGAGGGTTAGGGTTACAGTTAGGGTTAGCGTTAGAGTTAGTGCTCTGGTTAGGGTTAGGGTAAGGTTTAGGGCTAGGGTTAGGGCTAGGTTCATGGCTAGGGTTAGGGTTAGGATTAGAGCCTGGGTTAGTGCTAGGGTTGTGGTTAGGTTTAGGTTTAGGGCTAGGGTCAGTGTTAGGGTTAGGGCTAGCTTTAGGGTTAGGGCTAGGGTTAGGGTTAGGGTTTCAGTTAGGGTTAGGTTTAGGGTTATGCTAGGGCTAGGATTAGGGTTAGGGTTAGTGTAGGGCAAGGGTTAAGTCTATGGGTAGTGTTAGGGTTATGGTAGGGTTAGGGTTAGGGTTACAGTTAGGACTAGGTTTAGTTTTAATTTTAGGTCTAGGGCTAGATTTAGGGTTAGGGTTAGGTTATGGTTAGGGCTAGGTTTAGGTTTTGGGTAGGTCTAGGGTTAGGGTTACGGTTAGGGCTAGGGTTAGGGTTAGGTTTAGGGCTAGCTTTAGGGTTAGGGCTAGGCTTAGGGTAAGGCTAGGGTTAGGGTTAGGGTTAGGATTACAGTTATGGTTAGGGCTAGGGTTAGGACTAGGTTTAGGTTTAGGGTTAGGACTAGGGCTAGAGTTAGGGTTAGGGTTAGGGTTAGGTTTAGGGTTAGGGCTAGGTTTAGGGTTAGGGATAGGGCCTGGGTTAGGGCTAGTGTTAGGTTTAGGGCTAGGGTTAGCGTTAGGGCCTGGGTCAGGGTTAGGGTTAGGGCTAGGGTTAGGATTAGGGCTAGGGTTAGGTTAGGGTTAGGGCTAGGGTTAGGGTTAGGGGCTGAGTTAGGGCTAGCGTTAGGGTTAGGGTTTCATTTAGGGTTAGGGTTAGGGTTAGGGTTAGGGCTAGGATTAGGGTTAGGGCTAGTGTTAGGCCTAGGGTTAGTGTTAGGGTTAGGGTTAGGGCTAGGGTTAGGGTTACAGTCAGTGTTAGGGTTAGGGTTAGGGTTCGTTCTAGGACTAGGTTTAGGTTTATGGTTAGGACTAGGGCTGGAGTTAGTGTTAGTGTTAGTGTTAGTGTTAGGGTTAGGGTTAGGGTTAGTGTTAGGGTTATGGTTATGTTTAGGGCTAGGTTAGGGTTTTGTAGGGCTAGGGTTAGGGTTAGGGTTAATGCTAGGGTTAGGGTTAGGGTAAGGGTTAGGGCTAGGGTTTGGCTAGGTTTAGGCTAGGGTTACGGTTAGGATTAGGGCCTGAGTTAGTGTTAGGGTTATGGTTAGGGTTAGGTTTAGGTTTAGGGCTAGGGTTAGGGTTAGGGCTAGGGTTAGGGTTTGGGCAGGGCTAGTGTTAGGGTTAGAGCTAGGGTTAGGGTTAGGGCTAGGGTTAGGTTTAGGGTTATTCCTAGGGTGAGGGTTAGGATTAAAGTTAGGGTTTGGGTTAGGGATAATGCTAGGGTTAGGGTTAGGGTTAGGGTTAGGTTTAGGGCTAGGGTTAGGGCTAGAGCTGGGTTAGGGTTAGGGTTAGGATTAGGGCCTGTGTTAGTGTTAAGGTTACAGTTAGGGTTAGCTTTAGGTTTAGGGCTAGGGTTAGGGGTTAGAGTTAGTACTATGGCTAGGGTTAGAGTTAGCATTAAGTCCTGGGTTAGTGTTAGGGTTACAATTAGGGTTAGTGTTAGTGTTAGGGTTAGGGTTAGGGTTAGGGTGAAGGTTAGGTTTAGGGCTTGGTTTGAGGTTAGGGTTAGGGTTTAGGTAGGGCTAGGGTTAGGGTTAGGGTTCGGACTAGCGCTAGAGTTAGGGTTAAGGTTAGGGTGAGGGTTTGGGTTAGGATTAGGGTTCTGACTAGCGCTAGAGTTAGGGTTAAGGTTAGGGTGAGGGTTTGGGTTAGGGTTAATTTTGGGTTAGGAAAATGACATCAGCAGCAGTTTCGATGGTTGGGAAGTGTCTGCTTCCTGGTTCGTGGACTGCCTCTTCGCACTCAACAGGTTCTGCCCCCATGTCTTCATCACCTTTCCGAGGTCCCACCTCCTGACAGCATCACCCTGAGGGTCAGGATTTCAACACAGGGATGAGGAGCACGGAGTACAATCTTTTGGACCAGTCTAAGGTGTGCCTATCAGAGGAGTGGGGTGAGGGACACACTGGAGTCTGTACTCCAATGTTATGCTTTTTTTTTTTTTATTGGACAGGTAAAGTTATAGACAGCGAGATAGAGAATCAGACAGAAAGGTTCTCCTTCCATTGGTTTTCTCCCCAAATGGCCACCATGGCCGGTGCTGTGCTGATCCGAAGCCAGGAGCCAGGTGCCTCCCCCTGGTCTCCCATGCGGGTGCAGGGCCCAAGCACCTGGGCAATCCTCCACTGCCTTCCTGGGCCACAGCAGAGAGCTGGACTGGAACAGGAACAACCAGGACTAGAACCTGGTTCTCATATGGCATGCCAGCACCACAGGCAGAGGATTAACCAAGTGAGCACGGCACTGGCCCCTACGTTTTTTCTTAAATGTGGAGTTATGGCTCTACCTTCTTTTTTTTTTTTATTTTTGACAGGCAGAGTGGACAGTGAGAGAGAGAGAGACATAGAGAAAAGTCTTCCTTTTACCATTGGTTCACCCTCCAATGGCCACCGTGGCCGGCGCGCTGCGGCCAGCGCACTGCGGCCAGCGCACTGTGCTGAACCGAAGTCAGGAGCCAGGTGCTTTTCCTGGTCTCCCATGCAGGTGCAGGTCCCAAGAGTTGGGCCATCCTCCACTGCACTCCCTGGCCACAGCAGAGAACTGGCCTGGAAGAGCGGCAACCGGGACAGAATCCGGAGCCCTGATGGGGACTAGAACCTGGTGTGCCGGCGCCACAAGGTGGAGGATTAGCCTATTGAGCCACGGCGCTGGCCTCTACTTCTTTAAAAAAGAAAAAAGATTTATTTATATGCAAGTCAGAGCTAGAGGGGGGAGAGAGAGAGAGAGAGAGAGAGAGAGAGAGAAATCTTCCATCCGCTATCCACTGGTTCACTCACCAGATAGCCACAACAGCAGATCTAGGCCAGGCCAAAGCCAGGAGCTTCTTCCAGGTCTCCCACAGTGGGTGCAGGGACCCAAGCACTTAGGCCCTTCTTCTGCTACTTTTCCAGGAGCATTAGCAGGGAGCTAGACCAGAAGTAGAGCTTACCAGTGCCTATACGGGCTATGCCAGCATTGCTACGCCACACTGCCGGCCCTGTCATGCTTTCTTAAAAATACACACAGAGATTTTCAAGCAAAGGATAGTAATGTCCATATTACGTTTCCAGGTATCTGATGTCTTTATCTGTAAACTGATCCAGATGCTGAACTGATACCATGATGGGGATATCTCATCAACTCTCGACTTCATTCATTCAAAAGTCGGATCAGAACAACAAAATAGAGCATCTGGGTAATCCAGCAAGCACTGTCTCACTAGGAAACGAAGACCATGTAGGTGGAAGACAGGAAATGAGCACTATTCTAAACTCTAAAACTTCATATTAATACATACAAATAGGTGCCGGTGCTGCGGCCCAGCCATTTAAGCCGCCACTTGAAACCCTGGCCGTATCCGAGCGCTGGTCTGGGTCAGCTGCTGCACTTCCAATCCACCTCCCTGCTAACAACCTGGGAAAGCAGCTGAAGATGGCCCAAGTGGTTGGGCCGCTGCACCCATGTGGGAGACCCAAATGGCGCTCCCAGCTCCTGGCTTCATCCTGACCCAGCCCTAGCAGTTGAAAACATTTGGGGATGACCCAGCGAATGGACAGTCTCGCTCTCTATCTCCCCCGCCCCCCCAACCCTTGCCATTTCTTCGGTCTTTCAAATAAATAAATACATTTTAATTTAAAAAAATACGTACCGGTTAGCAATTCAGACTTTATAAGAATGCGTAGAAATTCAGGAGCATATGTCAGATTTTAAAAAGAAGCCCAGGCTATTCCTACCCTTATTTTATTCGTCATTTCTTCTCGCTTCATTTCCCAGGCTTCCCAAGTGCTGCCCCAGGCTACTTGACAAAACAAGGCGCCCTCCTGGAGCCACCGCCGTCTGCGCGCTAGGTGGCGCCGCTGCGCCCCGCACCTGCTGTTCCTGCGGGCGGTGAAAGTGGACGGTTCCTGCTGTTTGTACCGCTGTGTCCAAATTCCGCATCCTCAGAGGTGCACCCGGCGGGCACGCGAGGGGCGAGAGGCTCTGGACAGCATAACCACACGCCAGCCTTCCTGAAGATCGGGTCTCCTCCGAAACCCTTCCTCCTCTTCCTTCTTCCTCGGGTCCGTTCCGGGATGATGCACTGCTCCCTGCCCAGCTTCTCTGAGCGTCTGCCTTCAGCTCATCCCGAACCTCCTGGGCCGTCCGAGGACCCCTGGAGGTTAATTCTGAACCGGAAAAGCAGGCAACGCGTTTGCAGGGGAAAGATCGCCCCCAGGAAGGAGCAAAAACACAAACAGCAGCAGTCTTCTCCACAAGGAGGGCAGCACAGCCATGGATTCGTGAACTATTTTATTTCTGTAGACTAATCCCTCGTCTTTGGTTGAAATAACAGAACCGTATCCAACTCCAACATGGAGAGAAAATGTCTTTCAACAACACAGAGCTGTCCTAACCATGTCATTGGCCATAGCCTGAGTCTCATTGATGCAAAGTATGAGCTTGCAATAGACTACGAGTTACCTCTCTTCAGGAGCTCACCCATCTCGCTGACCCCAGGAGCAATACCCAGGGGCACTGGTGGGGTCATGGAAGTGGCTTGAAGTCTCTCTTGATACTTCCCAGCCCTCAGCTACCAGGAGGAGCAGTGTCCCCCTGGCTGACCACAGGCACAATAGGCAAACACGGCAGGTTAACCCAGGATGGCAGAACACGAAGCAATGCAGGTCAGAGGAGACGCTGCTTCCTCCTGAATCCCCACCTCCCCTCCCCCAGCTTTCTATTCCATTCCCCCCCCACACACACACACACACACAAAGACACTCAAGTCAGCCCACAAGTCCGGTTCTCTCTCCTCGCTCCACCATGCACCTACACATAGAACTGATCCCGTTCCCACCTGGGAGGGGGCCCAACCCTTGTGATTCTTTCTCTTCCTAGTCTTCTTTCCAGATGGTCCCAGGTGCTCAGCAGACCCAGGTACCTTCATCATTTTCTTCTTTCCTTTCCACACATGTTTTGGGTTGAGGGGGCGCTCACCGAAGTCCCTGTTGTCTTCTGTAGTCTGTAGCATTGCTACCCTAAAGAGCAGTTGCTGGGACCTTCCACCAGGCCCTAGGGTCCACCCCAGCTAAAGTGCCCAGGAGGCTGCACAGTGACATCTGGCCAGGCTCCATCATTCCCATGACAGCAGCTCCAGGAACTTCAGCCCACTTGGCACGTCTCACCCATGACCTGGCACTGTCAAACCTCTCTTCATAGCTGTGTGTCTTGGCCCCCTCACTCACACCATGAGTTCGGAGGGAAGCGTCCCTGCCTCTCTCATCTGTCTATTTTGTTGCTGTTCCCAGGCCTAGCACTATGCCAGGCACGCCAGGGTGGACCAGCAGCCAGCACTGTATCTACTCAGACAGCAATGGGGTGCTGGGTGCACCTGCCTCACTGGCCGTGCGGCACCTTCCAGCACTCACATTGCCATTGCTCTCGGTTGCATACTTACCTTGCCCCAGGAATCCAGAGGGGAGATGTGGCCATGACCTGAGGGGGGATTACTTGGGGAACCCTGGTGCCCAGGAACATTAATTAGGCGAACTTGTGCATTGCACTTAATATTCAAGAAACCCATCTGAGCAGCTTTTATTTGTACAGCAGTAGGAAAGTAAGTCTTAGCGCTATTAAGGGAAATTCATTGCAGGAAATGGAATAAGCACTTTTAAAGCAACTGATGCAAGATTTAAAACATCACTCATTTTTATCTGAACATTGTTTCAAAGCTTTTGAAAATGCTACAATGCAGGGCAGGCATTGTGGGATAACAGGTAAAGCTACTGCCAGCATCCCATATGAGCACCGGTTCAAGTCCTGGCTGCTCCATTTCCTATCCAGTTCCCTGCTAACGCAGCTGGGAAAGCAACAAAAGGTGGCCCATGTGCCTGGGCCCCTGCCCACCATGTGAGAGACCTGGAAGAAGCTCCTGGTTCGTGGCTTTGGCCTGGCCCAGTCACAGATGTTGTGGCTATCTGGGGAGTGAGGCAACAGATGTAAGACCTCTCTCTGTCTCTCCCTGTCTCTGTAATTCCACCTTCAAATAAATAAATTAAATAATCTTTTTTTAAAGAAAATACTATAATGCAAAAGATTGTGAATGTCAATAAAAAAGAAAAGTAAAATATCAGATCTTCCAGGAGAGAATATAATCTTAAAGAAAAAAAGGTGAGTAGCCCAGTGGGCAGTAACTTCTTGTAAAGAAGAGGAGAAATATTTGCTTTGAAGCTTGTTACTTTTAACCTTCAGCCTTGTTCAGTGTGCTTTAAAAATTCCTGACTTCGATCGCATTTTCCTTGAGTCACGGGAAGTCTCAGCACTAGCTACTATGCTTACTAATGCCATCCCACATGCTGACATCATTCCTGACACCTTCTGTTGTTCACTCCTACCTTAAGGAACCAAAACAAAACCCCGACACAGAAATAAAGAGAAGGGAAGGAAAGAAGCAACAGAGATTCACTTCCAAAAAGGTGGACTAAGGAGTCCTGCAGGCCTGCTGCCCACACCGTGTCTCACAGAATCTTTGAGAAATAAGACGTGTGGGCCTAGCATCTGGTGACGTGGTTGAGCCACCTCCTGGGACTTGCACCCCACCTCAGAGTGCCTGTGTTCAAATCCCTGTTCTGCTTCCAGGCTGGCTTCCTGCTGACGCACACCCTGAGAGGCAGCGGGTGAGGTCCAAAGCACTTGAGCCCCTGCCACCCATGTGGAAGGCCTAGATTGAGTCTCTGGCTTTGACTTGGCCCATCTCTTTTCCCTCTCTCTCTCTCCCTCTCTCTCTCAAATGAATCATATAGTTTTTTAGAAACCACACTTCACTGAATTAAACCATGAAGCAATGTGTATTTCCAGGATTATCAACAGCAGTGGAGCAATCTGCAGTGATCAGTGGAGTCTAAGATCCAGGTGTGATACCAACACACACACAGGGTTTAGCAACGATACCTATTGGGGTTGTGGCATAGTGGGTAAAGCTGCCGCCTGTGACACTGGCATCTCATGTGGGCACTGGTTCAAGACCCTGCTGTTCCACCTCCAATCCAGCTCCCTGCTAATGTGCCTGGGAAAGCAGTAGAGGATAACCTAAGAGCTTGGGCCCTGCACCCAAATGGGAGACGCAGAGGGAGCTCCAGGCTCCTGGCTTTGGCCTGGCCCACCTCTGGCCATTGCGGCCATTTGGGGAGTGAACCAGTGGATGGAAAATCTCTCTCTCTCTCTCTCTCTCTCTCTCTCTCTCTGTAATGCTGTGCTTCAAACAAATAATAAAATAAATATTTTTAAAAATATTTTATTTATTTGAAAGACAGAGTTACAGAGAGAAGTGGAAACAAAGAGAGAGAGAGAGGTCTTCTATCCACTGGTTCACTCCCCAAATGGCTGCAGTGGCCAGAGCTGCGCCAATCCAATGCCAGGAGCCAGGAGTTTCCTCTGTGTCACTCACATGGGTGCAGGATCCCAAAGAATTGTGGCATCTTCTGCTGCTTTTCCAGGCACATTAGCAGGAAGTGGACTGGAAGTGGAACTGCCCATATGGAACTGACCCATATGGGATGCCAGCACTACAGACTAGGGCTTTAACCCACTGTGCTACGGTACCATCCCCTAAGATATCTATGCAAACCACTGTGGTCCTAGCTGACTGTGCACCTGCCCAAGGCACCATCCTCGTCAGAGTGACACCAGGGGCTTCACATTCCGGAGAAATACACTTCACAAACTAGTACGGCAGAGTCACTAAACAAACTCAAAATAATATGGAACCTTGGGCAGAGCAGGGGGGAAAGAGGCAAGCACCAGCATCCAGTTACTACAATATATTATCTAGAGGGATAAGCCTTAACATAATAATTACCATAAGACCTGCAAACAAACAGGAAAGTGCAACCCACACGGGGAAAAAGCAGGCACAAAAACTGCCTGGAAAGACCCAGACGTAGGAATTAACAAAGACATCAAAATAACCATTACAAATCTGGTCAAATGACTCAAAAAATGCTATGAAATTATCCCCTCAAACAGAGAACATAAACATAAAGATTGGCATTATTTCCTAAAAGAATCAATGGGAAGTCCTGGAATTGGAAAGTACAACCACAGAGATGGAAAATCTACTGCAGGAGCTCAGCAGAGCTGAACTGGCAAAGGAAAGAACCGATGAGCCTGGACATGCAATCCGAAATGTGGAGAGGAAAACAGAAGGGAGGGGAATGATTGGAGAAATGATCGGGGACATTGTGAACTGTATCAGCACGAGGCGCCTGGGAGAGCCAGACAGAGACCCGGAGCAGAAAAGAAATGGTCAAGCAGCAATGGCTGAAGATGACTCAGATTTGACGGAAAACATTAACTGACTTGTCCAAGGAGCTCGACAGACTCCAACTAGGATAACAGAAGGAGATGTTAAAGTCCAAAGACGAGGAGAAAATCTTGAGGTCACTGAGTCAGAAATGATTAGTCACATACACGGGAACTCCTGCGAACCAATATCTGATTGCCTTTCAGAAACGGTGCAGGCCAGAGGCAGTGAGGGAGCATATTCAAAATGCTGAAAGAAGAAAAAGCTGTCACACAAGAATCTTATTTGCAGAAAACTATTTTCTAAAAATAAAGGGCATGAGAAAAGTGTGGGGAGTCTCCCTGGGAGCTGGTGACTGTTGATCCAACACACGTCAGCCACATGGCAGATTCTTCAACCAAACCGGCAGGTGGGCTCCTGCACCGTGAGCTTCAGATGAGAGGAGAGCTGTGAGCCCCGGCATCCCAGTCCCAGACTAACACAGGCAGGAAGGATGGGGACATAAGGCAGCTCCCACTCGGGATTTAAAGCAAAACAACACAGAAAACGAGGCCTGTCCTCCCCCACCCAGAAGTTCACACTGACCTCACGGGCGTGTCCACGGACTGTGGCCTTCATGCACCAGCCTCAGATTGGCGGGGGGGCGGGGGGGGGGACAAGCAGTGCCTGGAAGGAGAGGGAGCAGAGAAGTTAGAAATCACGCCACTCACTCACCAAGCAGCGTCCAGGTCTGTGCTGTGGACGTCACCCGTGACTGCTGAGCCTGGGTGGGGTGGATGAAGGGGCTGGCATCGGCTGTGATTCCTAGGACATTATGAGAAAGTGTAAATTATCAGCAGTTTTTATCCCAAGTACATGTTGGAATAATATTTCAGATGTACTGGATTAAGTTTATTTATATGTATAAAAAGTAAATAAAGGGCAAAATGAAACATACTAGGGACAAGCACCTGTGTCTCACTTGGGATGCCCACATCCTGCGTTGAAGTGCCTGCGTTCAAGTCCAGGCTCTATTCCTGGTTCCAGCTTCCTGCAAATGTGCACCCTAAGAGGCAGCATGTGATGGCTCAAGAAGTTGGGTCCCTGCCACCAGCATGGAAGAATGGATGAAGTTCCAGGCTCCTGGCTTAGGCCTGCACCAGCCCCAGCTGTTGTGAGCATTTGGGAAGTGAACCAGTAGGTGGGAGAGACATCTCTCTCTTCTTTCTCTCTCTGCTTCTCTCATAAATTTTTAAAGTTTTTTTAAAAAAATGAAAATTCTTAAATAGAAGCAGAAAGTGCCTTGCTGTCACTTATTTCACACACAGCCTTCAGTGTTTTCAGGGTGAAAACCATCTCCACAGTCTGTGTGTCCGTGACCCCCAATAGTAATCTGAACCCACATACCAACAGTAAAGGACATGAGAACCGTTAAGTTTTTAATGGTGAAAGACAGTGTAAATGCATATTTCTTCTCTTTTCAATGTTTTATCGTTTCTCCCTTTGCCTAATTGTAAAAGCAATTGTAGTGTGTGTGTATGTTGTTATATTGCAGTGTCTATACACATGAAAATGCAATATTTTTTTTTTTGACAGGCAGA
Source organism: Oryctolagus cuniculus (assembly GCF_964237555.1). Classification (NCBI taxonomy): domain Eukaryota; kingdom Metazoa; phylum Chordata; class Mammalia; order Lagomorpha; family Leporidae; genus Oryctolagus; species Oryctolagus cuniculus. The sequence goes on along the minus strand of NC_091438.1, from coordinate 22,924,265 downwards.
GTGGACAGTGAGAGAGAGACAGAGAGAAAGGTCTTCCTTTTGCCGTTGGTTCACCCTCCAATGGCCGCCGCTGCTGGCGGGCTGCAGCCGGCGCACTGCGCTGATCTGAAGGCAGGAGCCAGGTGCTTCTCCTGGTCTCCCATGAGGTGCAGGGCCCAAGACTTGGGCCATCCCCCACTGCACTCCCGGGCCACAGCAGAGAGCTGGCCTGGAAGAGGGGCAACCGGGACAGAATCCAGCACCCCGACCGGGACTATAACCTGGGGTGCTGGTGCCGCAGGTGGAGGTTTAGCCTATTGAGCCGTGGCGCTGGCCAAATGCATTATATATTTGACAAGAACAGCAGGAAAGAGATGGGTGGGAACAAAACTGTATTGGAGTGAAGAAATGTCACTTGATAACTTGAATCTGCAGGAAAGGATGAAGAGATCCAGAAATGGACAACAAGAAGGCTAACACAATAAAATCTATAAATATACACTGCTTTCCTCTCCTCACTCAGCTTCTTTAAAGGAATAAAATTATAAAAATAATAAGAGAAGGGGCCAGCGCTGTGGCGCAGCAGGTTAATGCCCTGTCCTGAAGCACCGGCATCCCATATGGGCGCCAGTTGGAGACCTGGCAACTCCACTTCCCATCCAGCTCTCTGCTATGGCCTGGGATAGCAGTAGATGATGGCCGAAGTCCTTGGGCCCCTGCACCCACGTGGGAGACCCAGAAGAAGCTCCTGGCTCCTGCCTTCAGATCAGCGCAGCTCCGGCAGTTGTGGCCAATTGGGGAGTGAACCATCAGATGGAGGACCTCTCTCTCTGTCTCTGCCTCTCCTCTCTCTGTGTAACTCTGACTTTCAAATAAATAAATAAATCTTTAAAAAAAATAAGAGAAACAGGGAATAGAGCTGTATAACATTAACATTCTATAACTCATTGAAATTAAGTTAACATAATCTGAAGTGATTTTGGTAAGTTAGGATGTCCATGTGCAGCCCTAGAGTAACCACTAAGAAAATAACTCAGGCAATACCATTAAAGGAGGGGCCGGAATTGTGGGACAGCAGATTAAGCCACCGCCTGCGATGCCAGCATCCCATATGAGCACTGCTTCATGTTCCAGCTGCTCTGCTTGCAATCCAGCTCCCTGCTAATGGTGCATCAGTTGTTAGAGAAATGCAAATCAATACCACAAAGAGAGAACATTCAACATCCACTGGGATGGCTATAACCCAAAAAACAGACAATAACAAGTCTTGGTGAAGATGCAAAATATTGCCATCCTCATACACTGCTGGTAGGCTTTAAAACGGTACAGCTGGAGCTGGTGCTGTGGCGCAGTAGGCTAAGCCTCATGCCTCCCACATGGGCACCGGTTCGAGTCCCGGCTGCTCCTCTTCCAATCTAGTTCTCTGCTAATGGCCTGAGAAAGCAATGGAGGATGCCCCAAGTGCTTGAGCCCCTGCACCCATGTGGGAGACCTGGAAGAAGCTGCAGTTTCCTAGCTTAGGCCCCAGCCATTGCAGCCATTTGGGGAGTGAACCAGCAGATAGAATACCTCTCTCTGTGTGTCTCCCCTTCTCTCTCTTTGCCTCTTAAATAAATAAATACATCTTTTTAAAAAGCGGTACAGTCTTTGTACTACTTTCTGTAGGCACAGGTTGCCTAGGACCAGGGACTGTTGGGGGAAACTGGGAGTGATTGCCAATGGGTGTGAGGTTTCTTTGGGGAGTGATAAAGTTCTAAAATTCACAACTCTGAACACTCTAAATGGAGGGATTACATGGTAAATGAATTATCTCTCAATAAAGCTGTTGTAATTTTTAGGAAGGGATGGAGGGAAGCAGAAGGACCAACCAGCAAGCCCAGAGCGGTTGAAAGAGATGATGTCGTCTCAACTTCTTTACATCTGCAAAGACCGGACTGCCAGTCACAGTCACAGATACCGGGGCTTAGAACTTCAATATATCTTTTTGTGGGGACACCCACAACAGGTGTCTTCAAGATTTGGTAGGGTATCGGGCCACTTCCTCTGTGGGTCCCCATCATCCTGTCACTATGAGAGGCGTGGTGCAGGTTGTACCCACTGCCCGGCCATCCCAGCTGCTCAGCCCGCCTCCCGCCTTCCATGCTGGCAGGGAGCAGGCACCAGTTCCAAGTTCGTGTAAGCCTCAGAAGTCCTGACCTATGGCAAGCTCCACAGGCAGTGAGGACCTGTGAGTTTCTACAACCAGTAGACGGGCAGCAGTGTACTGCTATGAGTGGCAGCCCACAGCCTGGCCCTAGCCAGACACCTGCAGCTTCTCTGAGTCATCCCTTTGAGGTTCCTCCCTTCATGTGGGGTGCTGGGAGGAGAGCATTGGCACTCTCCTTGGCTAAGACCATCCCTGGTCTCAGTGAGTTCCCTTCATCCTCACACAGGCTGGTGGCGGAGTGGGGAGGAGGTGCCTCGGCATATTTGGGCTACTTCCTGGCACATGGGGGGCTGGGGCAGCCTGATGTGCTCGTCAGGATAGGGAGAGTTCTGGTAGCCTCCTTTTCAACCCATTATTGAGTGGGGCTCCAGCTGTTGCAGGCATTTGAAGAGTGAACCAGTGGGTGGGAGATATCTCTCGTTCACTTGCTCTTGCTCTCTCTCTCCTCTCTCTCTACCTTTCAAGTAAGTAAATAAATCTTAAGGGGGGGGGGGAGCCCTGTGGTGTAGCAGGTAAAGCCAACCCTTGCAGTGCCGGCATCCCATATGGGTACCGGTTTGGGTCCCGGCTGCTCCACTTCTAATCCAGCTCTCTGCTATGGCCTGGGAAAGCAGTAGAGGATGGCCCAGGTTCTTGGGCCCCTGCACCCACGTGGGAGACCCAGAGGAAGCTCCTGGCTCCTGGCTTCAGATTGGCCAAGCTCCAGCCATTGTGGCCAATTGGAGAGTGAACTAGCGGATGAAAGACCTCTCCCTCTTTGTCTGCCTGTCCTTCTCTCTGTGTAACTCTGACTTTGAAATAAATGAATAAATCTTTAAAAAAAATAAAATGCGATGGGATCTGCCCCCAACACTATCAAAGCCAGAAAAGAAGATCCAGCGAGGTGTGGGTATCAGGAACCATAGATACAGACTTCAGGGACCTGATGGCTTGGGGAGTGGAGGAGCAAAGTGACAAACAGGGGCTGGGCATGCAGAGACAGCAGCACCAGGGGACATTTCTAGCCCTAGAGCAGGGGAAAGGGAGGAAGAGGCATTTGTAGACCCAGGGCTGGGGCCACTGACAGAAGCTGAGACTGTCTGGGCCTGTCTGTGGCAGTCGGAGAGGGAGGGAGAGCCCTCCTGTCAAAGCCTCCCCTGGGAGTGCAAGAGACACAGCCTGCAGGGATCTGTCCCCACAGACAGAACAGAGAAAGAGGGGAAGGAAGGGGAAGAGGGGGAGGAGGAGGAGAGGGAGGAGGAGGAGGAAAGGGCGAGCCTCGAGCCTCAGGACCAGCACAGCAGGCTTCCCCATCTGGCACCTGTGGTTCAGGAAGGTTCATGAACCTGCTGGCCCCAGGATGCCGGACCAGTGTCACTCAGACAGGTATGCACGGTGAATCTGGACCCGAAGCCATGGCTGTGAGGTTGCTTCCTCCAAGGAGGGGGCCAGGTCACACCTTTTGTGGGGACCGCCTTTGGGTCCAGGTAGTGATGCTGTTCCAGCATTTGGGGCAGTGATAGAGGCACCCTCTGGGCCACCCTGAGCACCTGTGAGTGTTTGGTTGTGGATCAGAGAACACATGCAGGAAGGAGAGCCTTGTTAAACACAGGACCACCCATCTGCCTGTCCAGGGCTCACCAGGGACAGGGACCCTCGGCACAGGAAATGGATCCTGAGCATTTTCCCCAGGAGAGAAATCCCACTGGGCACCCCCACGCCAGGCTTGGGAGCAGATGCAGAAAGGCGAGGCAGGGGCGGAGCTCCGAGAGGGAAGAGACAGCTGGGCCCCTCCTGCAGAGGAGCACAAAGCTCCCAGCAAGCAGAGGGAGAAGAGGAGAAAACAAACAGAGATTTAGCACCCTGCCCACCTGTCTCCTTCCAGCCCCAACTCACTTCCTCCCCATGGAAAACAGAGTGTGATTTTGTTTGTGGCTGCTCGGCTGCCAGGTGGAGATGCAAATGGGAAACGTGGAGACAGAGAATGTTTTACATAAGGAAGAGGCAGGGGACAGGAGCACCTGCTGCTTTTGCAGAATTTACCGGGAGAGTGGTGGAAGGCAGGGGACAGGGACGGGAGGCGACTGCCACCCTCTCCTCGCCTCCCCAGCAGCCTCCTCCTCAACACTGCACAGACCCCCCCCCACCCCAAGTTCAGAGTCAGCAGGTGCTGCGGTGTCTCTTAAGAATCTTTCCACTCGAATCCAGTCCTGTTTGTCATTTTACGCACAAAATGGATAGAGGAGGTCAAAGCAGGGGGCCTGGGTTGCCCAGGTTCCAATCCCAAGGAAGCAGGGCTCTCATCCCATCAGCCCTGCAGCAGGTGCATCCTGGGGTAGGGGGAGGACACCTGCCCCTGCCCCCCCCACTCTGCGCCAGTCGTGCCACCTCTGAGACCCAGTGGACTGAGTCCCTTCCTCCCAGGCCTGAGGCCTCGGTTCCCGGAACCAGGTGACTCTGCGCCCCCAGATTTCATCTCCTCTCTGGCTCCGGCTTCTCCACAGCCCCCGCCACCACTCTCCTTCACGTGACCCGGACTCCCCACCTAACCCCGGCCTCATGGGCCCCAGCTGGGGGAGCCACCAGCTGCAGCCATTTGCTGAGCTCTGCCGCTTCGTCCTGCCAACCCCGAAAACAGAGAGAGAGAAAGAACAGCAATATTTACTTGGGAACCCGAAGCATTGCAGTAGAAATATGCATCCCGTAGAAGCTCTGAGAACAGGCCGGGGGGTGAGGCAAGGGGGTGTTGTGCAATACCTTTGGAAACAATACTCCTTGACCACAAAAAAGTAACACCAGGCAGAGGCTGAGCAGGCAGAGCTGGGCAGATTTTATATATATAAATATATAAATATTTATATATAAATATATATTATATAAATATAAATAAATAAAATATATATAATATATAAAATGTATTATATATACATATGGTTGTGGCATCTTTGGGCAAGGATGCGGCTCTGGCAGTGTTTTGCTACGTGCATATGTGCAAGGATCTCCTCCTAACCTCCCAGCCCTAGTGTGTGTGTGTGTGTGTGTGTGTGTGTGCGCGTGGTTAAGGCTTGGCAGAAGTGATTCCATCCTGATTGACAACTTTCCCACCACTGAACACGGACCTCCCACACAACCCCCGCCCCGCGCGGAAGCACCCTCAACCCGCCCCACCCGGGCTCTCTCCACAGCCACTCACTCTGCTCTGGAGTGAATGATGGAGAAGTTGTTTTCTTGCTCCTCTTAGATTTGCTTCTCCCAAACAGCCTCTGTTTGTGACCTAGGGCGGTGCTTATTACAAAGGCTGCGTTGTCCCAGGGTCAAGGTCAAAACCAAGGGGTGTGCCAGGCACCTGGGGGGAGGGCGGCAGCCGTGGAGCCTGGACAGAGGAGACAGGGTCCAGGCCACCCGCACACAAGGTGAGACCTACGTGTGCTGGTATCAGGGGTTTTCCCACCAACCACTGCCACCTGAAGACTCGCTCAGGCCGCTCGGACTCCGCCGTCTACCCCGTTGTACCGCGGTCAGCAGAAGGAGGTATCATAAGCTCACCCACACAAAGCCGCTTCGCCCACGGCTCTAACTGCCACCAATCCATTTCTCCCGGGCTGCTGCCAGGTTAGGCTCCCTTGGTGTTAATTTCCTGCTCAGCAAAGCCGTGAGTCATCTGCCTGCCTCCTCTCCAGCTCTAACTACTGCTCTGAGACCGGAGCCTGCAGCACAGAGGTCACAGGCACGCCTTTATTTAGTACCAAGTTCCCAACCTGGCGGGGAGGGAGGGGGCCGCATCGCCCGCTTGGCTCCTTAGAAAAGGGCCCAGCCGATCCCGAGAGCACAGCTGAGCTGAGCAGCTCGCAACGTCTGTCACCGCTGGGGTCCCTGTCGGAGTCCAAGGGGCTCAGGACTCCGGGGCCCTGGCTTTGTCGCAGGCCAGAAGACTGAGTGGGCGCTGACCTCAAGGGCCTCGCTGGGAGGGGGTGCCATCCTCCTGGACGCCACCAGGTGGCGCTCAGCAGCTCGGAAAATGCGGTTTGCACAAGGAACGCGGAACCAAAATGGTTTCGACTGGGCCCAGCTCAGCTAATTGCAACCGGGACATTTATGAACGACGGCCTCCACACGAGAGAAGCTTCGTTTCCTGGCTGGTATAAAGGCCCACGAAGGCACCAGCTTCCTCTTGGCAGCCTCTACCCAGGATAGCCTCCTAGTCCAAGGTCACTGCTAGGGCTCAGGCCCTGCTCAGCCAGTGGGATGGAGGCGGGGCCGGAGAGAACGTGGCCTCATGCTCTACCGGGCTCCGTCAGAATTCCTAGACCACACCTCTACTCAAAATTTATTGGCCAAATAAGAGCTGCTTGTGGGGGCTGGGGGCTAGAGTCTCTTAGCCGATGTGCTGTACCTCCAGCACATCTGAGCCACTGCTCACCTCCCTGCCCACCCCCAGAGGCCAGCTTTGTCCTGTGTTTCTCAGCTCAAGGAGTCCATCCTCGGTTCCCTCACAGTGTCCCTGTCACCCGAGCCGAGACCCGGGGAGCCACCCTGGGTGCTCCCTGCCCCTCCCACCACCACCGCCTTTGCCCTTGGAACCTTGACTCTGTTCCATCTCCCTTTCCTCTGCGGTCTCCCTGCCCAAAACTTCCTGCCTGAAGTGTGCCCCAATCTCCCGTCTGCCACACCAACCTCACATGCACTTCCAAAATCCAAATCAAAACACATCACTCTCTTCATTAAAGTCTCAGTGGGAGGGCTGGCCTTGTGGCCCAGGAAATTAAACTAACACCTGCAATCCAGCATCCCATATGAGCACCAGTTCGAGTCCCAGCTGCTCCACTTCTGATCTAGCCCCCTACTAATGCACCTGGGAAAGCAACAGAAGATGGCCCAAGTACTTGGGCCCTGACACCCACAGGGGAGACCTGGATGGAGCTCCTGGCTCCTGGCTTTGGGTGTTGAGGCCATTTGGGTTATGAACCAATGGATGAAAGGTTTCTCTCTCAACTCTGCCTTTCAAATAAGTTACCAAATCTTTTTTTTTTTAATTGGACCCAATGGTTCCCCATAATCCTTGAGAAAAAAAATCTAAATTTTTCAGGTAATTTATCAAGACCTTCAGGTTGCAAGCCATCCTGTATCTCCTAATGCCCATTAGCACTCACTACCGCATGCTCATGCCAAGTGATAACTCCTTTAACCATCACAGCAACAGAGACTCAGAAGGAGATGGAAAGTGAGAGGGACACAGAGAGCAAGGCCCTGGCAACGATCCACGGCCAGTAGGGTCCTGGCCCTCCAAGCGGCTGTAACCCCAGGAAGCTTTGTTGTGTCGCTTCTACAGCCCTATGGTTTAGCTCCAGTGTGCATTGACACCTGCCCTGGTGGGTACTCAGCACCTTTTGGGTTGCAAGTGGTATGAACCCAGCCCCCCCCCTCCCTCCATCCTTCCCTCTGTCCTCCACTCCCCACCCTCTCTGGGACAGGGGCTCCCCTGCCCCCTTTGCATGTCAAATCACCCCCACCTGCTTTTTCAACCCTGCTTTCCTGCAGATTCGCACACTTGCCGCATTTTTGTTCCAACTGACATTCAGCGTCCCCAACGCTGTGTACGCCCAGAGCTAAGTGAACAGCTGTTTCTCAGTGGGCCTGGCCAGTGCCGACACACAGGCCCGCGCTCCCAAGTCAGGGCACCGTTTCCACCTCAGCGGCAGAGGGCTTGGCAGCTTCGAACCTGCTGAGTCACACTGAGTTGCTTCCGTAATCCTGTGCTCACAGCAGAAACGTTAGAAAACAGAAAAAAAAAAAAAAAAGCAGAGATCATTAAAGCCACTTACAACCCCCCCCCCTTGTGTTGCTCTCTCATCTTTTATTTAGGAGAATTTTAACACAGATGTTGGTTTCGGTGTAGCGTTCACCTAACGTATTGCCAAGAACGCTTTGCATATCATGAAAATTCTGCACTCAATGTGCCTCTGATACTCCGCTCATGGGTTACTAACACAGCAACGGGCGGTACTCCACTGAGAGCTCGGGTTGTTTTACTTAACAGTCCACCTTGCAGGTTCTCCAGGAACTATTATCTCCCAAATGAGAAAACAGGATTCGAGCGGTTAAATAACTTGTTCGTGGTCACACAGAGAGTGAGTGGCAGGTCCCGGTTTTGAAAGGGAGATCTCCCACACGCACGGAGCCAGTCTCCGTCTGTGCTGTACCCACCCCCACCCTCCATCTGCACCTGCACATCTCTTGCTGCAGGTGTGCCCAGGTGAGCCTGCAGTCCCTCCAGGATGCTTCCCACCTCTGCGGACCCCCAGCCTTGATGCTATGGCTGAAGCTACGGTGTGGAGCGATGATTGAGTTGGAGCTGTGCCCTGTGTACTGGGGCACTGAGAACCGCAGGATAACCCAGAAACCTGGAATTTGGGGCCAGCGTTGTGGTGAGCAGGTTAAGCCACTGCCTGCAACGCCAGCATCCCACATGAGTGCTAGTTCCAGTACAGCTGTCCCACTTCTGATCCAGCTCCTGCTAATGCGCCCTGGAAAGCAGCGGAAGATGGCCCTGTTGCTTGGGCCCCTGCACCCATGTGGGAGACCAGAAGGGATTTCCAGGCTCCTGGCTTTGTCCTGGCCCAGCCCTCACTGTTGCAGGCATTTGGGGAATAAACCAACATTTGAGAAATCTCTCTTTCTCTCTCTCTGTAACTCTGCGTTTCAAATAATTAAAACAAATCTTTAAAGAAAGAAAAAAAAAAACTAGGCTTTGAATGGAGCCACTTCAACTTTTAACGACTGTATCCCCCAGATTCCCAGAAAACACCAGACCCAAACTTTAGAACCAATTCCATTATAATTGGCAAAAAAAAAAAAGGCTGTGGCAGTTCAAGTTCAAGTCCAAACCAGACGGTACAGGCTTTGGCTCTAGCAGGGGGCCCATGGTGAGCCTAGAAGCAGAGGGAGACTAGACAGGGCACCAAAGTCAGCCCTTTATAACAAGCCCCCAGGAGAACCACCTTCCCTGGACACACCCACAGTGGCCTAATGGTGTCCCACTGGTGGGGCTGGTGCTGTGGTGTCAGCATCCCATATGGGCACCAGTTTGAATCCCAGCTGCTCCACTTCTGATCCAGCTCCCTGCTATGGCCTGGGAAAGCAGTGGAAGATGGCCCAAGTCCTTGGGCCCCTGCACCCGTGTAGGAGACCCAGAAGAAGCCCCTGGCTCCTGGCTCCTGGCTCCTGGCTCCTGGCTCCTGGCTCCTGGCTTCAGATCAGCACAGCTCTGCCCATTGCAGCCAGCTGGGGAGTGAAGCAGCAGATGGAAGACCTCTCCCTCTCCTCTCTCTCTTCTCTCTCTCTCTCTCTCTCTGCCTCTCCTTCTTTCTCTGTGTAACTCTTGACTTTTAAATAAATAAATAAATCTTAAAAAAAAAAAAAAGATGTCCCACTGGGTCTCACCTGTAACCACCACAGTTAGATTAAATTTCTGCCCTCTTAGTTCCATTAACACGAGACTCCCGGGAATAAGCTCCTGAATGCAGATGGACAAACATAGCAGGTACCTATCAACACTGTAACAAAGACCAGAAGCCTTACCCAGTGCTGAAAGAGAGAGAGAGGAAGGGAGGGAGGGAGAGAAGAAGAGAGGGAGGGAGAGAGGGGTGTATGCATTAGAAGGAAAAATAAAATGGCATTATATGTGGACTACATGATAATCTACATAGAAATTTTAACTAATGAGGGCTGCTGGATGAAAGATCAACTTACAAAAATTAATTTTTCTCTGTACCACAATAATCACCAATAACACATAGGAGAAACTTGGATATTGTTCACATCACAAAAGCTACAAAATGCCTGGAAAAAAAATTTTAAATACACTAATCCTCTGGGGAGGAAATTTTCATCCTCTACTAAAGCAGATAAAAGAAGATCTAAATAAATGGGATATTCCAGGTTGTTGGACGAGACTATTTTTCAATTTTTTTCATTTTTATTTTATTTGAAAGTTAGAGGGACAAAGAGACAGACACAGAAAAGTATTCCATCTGCCAGATCAGTCCTCAAATGTCTGCAACAGCCAGGGCTGACCCAGGCTAAAGCCAGGAGCCCAGAACTTGATCCCGGTCCCTCACGTGGGTGATGGGGCCCCAAGGACTTGATCCCTCACCCACTACCCCCCAGGGTGCACATTAGCAGGAAGCTGGATCAGCAGCAGAGGAGCTGAAACTCCCAGGCAGCCTCTGAATTGCTGTGCCAAACCAGCCCTGGATGAAACAAGCTGATACACAAACATCAGTTCCACACCAGGATGACTCACAATCGCCATCCTAGTCAAATTCCAACGTACACTTTTATGGAAATTCAAGAAACTTTTTCTGAAATGTTGAACGGAAAATAAAAGCTCCCAAATTATTAAGTAATTTTACAAAAGAAGAGCGAAGAAGGCTTTATCTTCCCAGAAGGTAGGTAAGCCCCAAAGTTGAAGTTATGAAAGGGTGCACTGCTGGCTCCATGAACCAAAACAGAGAACGTGGCTACAGACCCACGTACAAGTAAACATGAGGACTCGGCTTATGAGAGAGGCGGTGCCACAAGGCAGTGTAGAAGGAAGAGCTCATTTTGCAAATGGTTGTTGAGAAAACTCACTAAATGGGTAGAGGTTTACTGGATTCCCACCATCCAGCCAAATTAAATATCTAAATGTGAATGTAATAGCTTTAACATCGATAGAAAAATATGCAATAATCTACTTGATACCTGGGGCTGAATTCGGAGAGGACCTTGTGAGACCAGAGAAGCATTAAGTACACAACAAAAATTAATGTTTTTACTATGTGGAAATCCAGAATGTTCTGTTCAGAAAGCTAACTTACTAATGCCCAACTGGGAAAAGACATTTGCAACATCTAAATGTGGCCAGGTTTTAATAGAACACACAAGAAAAGAATAGATTAGCAGGCAAAGGGAATGAATGGACAAGTCACAGCCCAAGATACCCGATTTGCTAGGCAAAGAATTGCTCGAACACACTATTAGTCAGACAAAAATAATTTCCAGCGATATAATTCTTTAACTCCATCAAAGCAGGAAGCCTAGAAAAGTGGGAAACCCGATGGCTACCTGTCATCCATGGCTCCCCAAAATCTTCTGGACACCCCCTTGCAGCTGCTGTGGTTTTCACCCTCCAAAATGCATGTTGGAGAAGTGACTGGGTGGGGGGAGTGCAGTGGGCTAAGCTGCTGCGAGGGACATATACTGGAGTGCTGATTTAAGTCCCACCTGCTCTGCTTTCAATCCAGCTCCCTGCTAATGTGCCTAGGAAAGCAGGGAGAGGTGGTTCATACTTGGGCCTCTGCCACCCACATGGGAGAGCCCAGTGGATTCCTGGCTCCTGGCTTCAGTCTGGCCCAGCCCTAGCTGTGGTGTCCATTTGGGGAACGAACCAGTGGATGAAAGATATTTTCTCTCTCTCTCCCTCCCACCCTCCCTCCCTCCTCTCTCTGCCCCACCTCCATCTCTCCCCCACCATCGCTCTGTTTTTAAATAAATAAATAAATCATCTTAAAAAGAGATAACTCAGTCATCAAGAGGGACTAATGTCTTTGTCACAAGACTGGGTTAATTCTCACTGGAATGAGTGAGTTCTTGCTCTCAAGGGAGTGGATTAGTTACCAACAGAGCAGCCTGTTATAAGAGTGAGGCAGTCCTTCATGCTTGTCTCGTTTGTGCCTGCTCCCTTTCAGCTTTCCAGTGTGTGCTGAGCCAACACAAAGCCTCACTAGAATCAACCAGCTGGGGCTGGCGTTAGCATAGCAAGTGAGACCTCTGCTTGCAACACCTGCATCCTGTATGGGTACCTGTTCCAGTCCCAGCTGCTCCACTTCGGATCCAGCTCCCTGCTAATGTGCCTGGGAAAGCAGTAGAAGATGGCCCAAGTCCTTGGGCCCCTGTACCCATGCGGGAGAACTGGATGAAGCTACTGACCCCTGGCTTTGACCCAGCCCAGCCCGAGGTGTTGTGGCTATTTGGGGAATGAACCAGTGGATGGAAGATATCTCCCCTGCCCTTTCTGTAACTCTGCCTTTCAAATAAATAAAATAAAAATTGGGGGGAAAAAGACACCAACCAGACGGCACCATGCCCTTAGACCCCCCAGTCTCCAGGACCCTTTAAAAATCACGCAGTGGCCGGCGCCGCGGCTCACTAGGCTAATCCTCTGCCTAGCGGCGCCGGCACACCAGGTTCTAGTCCCGGTTGGGGCGCCGGATTCTGTCCCGGTTGCCCCTCTTCCAGGCCAGCTCTCTGCTGTGGCCAGGGAGTGCAGTGGAGGATGGCCCAGGTGCTTGGGCCCTGCACCCCATGGGAGACCAGGAAAAGCACCTGGCTCCTGGCTCCTGCCATCGGATCAGCGCGGTGCGCCGGCCACAGCGCGCTGGCCGTGGCGGCCATTGGAGGGTGAACCAACGGCAAAGGAAGACCTTTCTCTCTGTCTCTCTCTCTCACTGTCCACTCTGCCTGTCAAAAAAAAAAAAAATCACGCAGTGTCCAGCATTCTGGTATAGCAACAGAAAACGGGAAAACACTGTGGGCTCTGTCTCTCAGATGATGGAAGATAGGAGAAGCCCACACTCACATTTCCAAGCCTTACTTGTTGTTAAGGAATGGACAGGGAATTCAGGTTCCATTAATCACAGCCTCCGCCCCCCACCTCATCACTTGGGTTTAGTCTTGAGCTAAGCTGGCGGCAGAGGCAGCACAGAGTTGGATCCAGCAGTGTGGTGGTGGCTTCCTGTGGGACAGATTTCCGACTGTAGCGAAGACCACAGCGGCTCTGCGACGCAGCGTGGAGAACATCTCGGAAGCTCATTCTCCAGTCTGTCTCTTCCAGGCTCTGGGATTCTGGGATGTGCCCAGCACCCTGAACAAACCCTTTCTCCATAAGCTGGGAGGGAGGGGATCCCGCAACTAAGAAGCTTCGTCAACAGGTTTGTTCCTCCCTGGTGTTGACGATTCACCTGCTCACCAACATCTACCCTGCGCCCTTCAGGAAGACAAAGCCCCCTCTCACCTGGAGCCACATCTTACCTTGTGGAGACAGATGATAAGGAAATCAACATACGAAGGTACTTCAGAAAGTTAGTGGAAAGAGGATAGGTGGAATTAAGACACAAAGAAAAGTTTATTTTGGTGCAAAAAAAATGTAAAATCATGCATAGTTTTTTCTATGGAGAAAAACTTTAAAGTGAGCAGATGGGGTTGCTATTTTATTTGCAGGTGAGTTGGGAAGTCTTTCTGAGCAGAGATGAGTGAGGGAGCACACAGAAGCTTGGAGGAAGCACATCCCAGCAGTGCAAAGGTCCCGAGGTGAGAGAATGCTTGCCTTTTTTTATAGATTTGTTTTATTTGCGGTTTTATTTTTTAATTTGATAGGCACAGAGAGAAATAGATACATAGACAGAGAAAAAGCTTCCAGCTAATGGTTCACTCCCCAAATGCATGCAACAGCCAAACTCAGCCAGGCCAAAGCCAGGAGCCAGGAACTCAATCTAGGTCTCTCATAGGGTAGCAGGAACTCAACTACTTCCACCAGCACAGCATTGAACCATCACTGCCTATAAGGGTCTGGCATTGGCATAATGCTGGATTCTGCGCTGGGGGCCAGAAGTCAAACCCAGGCTAATATCAGACACGGGCATCTTAACCATTGCTTTAATCTCTACGTGAAACACCTGCCCTTGGCTCATTCTTAGAACAGCAAGGAGGTCAGTCCAGCTGGAACAGAGAAAGCGCTAGAGTCTCCCTCCCTACCTCTCTCTCTCTCTCTCTCTCTCTCTCTCTCATGCGTGTACACGCGTGCACACACACACACACAGAGACGGGTTTAGAAACTACCCTTAGAAAATTATGCAAGTGACTAAGCCCTTCGGACTAGGGAGAGACAGAGAAGAATTCGAGGCACAGGTTAAACCCTGGGGAAGTATGAACCCTTTACCAGGGGAAAAACCAGAGTCAGGAAAGGAAACCCGGAAAGGGTGCAGGAGAGAGGGGGCCTGGGCCATGTCCTCTGAGATGTCAAAGCAGATGCCGGCTGATGGCGGAGGTGGAGGCATTAAATTGACAGACTGTACGTCAACCACCAGTGTAAAGAAACAGACTAATTAGAATTCCCACCGGTAAAGGCTGGTAGGGAGACTTGGAGTCAGATCTTCTGCATATCCAGGAGGGTTCGTGTGCCACGTGGGCCACGTGCAGAAGTGTCAGACTGGAGGAAGGCCCTGGCCGTGTGCTACTTACTCATCCACCCTGGGAAACTTGCGGCTGAGCGACCTGGCCCACAAGGAAAAGGGCGCAGAATGTCCTGGCGTAACTTGATTCGCAAACGTCACGCGCCTAGTTTACAACACCTCTGGCAGAGAACAGAGGAAGCTGGCGGGTTCCCACGAGGACGGGAACACTGAAATCCATTGTCATCGCTGTCAGTCAGCTCGGGCACAGAGAAGGGGTGCAGCTCGCCTGGGAAGAGAAAGCAAGCCTGAGACCCCTGCGGAGCGCCTGCGACCACCCTCTGCCCCGCCGCCCCCCGCAGAACGCCCCGCGACCACCCTCTGCCCCGCCCCCCGCAGAACGCCCTGCGACCACCCTCTGCCCCGCCCCGCCCCGCCCCAGCTTGGAGGTGTGGATACTGGGGGAGTCAGCAGTGTATAGACCGAGCTCCTCAACCGGCGGCTGCAGGCACTGAAGCAGATGTCTCATTGTTGTTCTGTGTGCATGATCTTGTTGGAAAATCTAGGGATCTAGGGACTTTGCTTTTTTTTTTTTTTTTTTTTTTTTTTTTTTTTTTTTTTTTTTTTTTTGACAGGCAGAGTGGACAGTGAGAGAGAGAGACAGAAAGAAAGGTCTTCCTTTGCCGTTGGTTCACCCTCCAATGGCCGCCACGGCCGGCGCGCTGCAGCCGGCGCACCGCGCTGATCCGATGGCAGGAGCCAGGTACTTATCCTGGTCTCCCATGGGGGGCAGGGCCCAAGCACTTGGGCCATCCTCCACTGCACTCCCTGGCCACAGCAGAGGGCTGGCCTGGAAGAGGGGCAACCGGGACAGAATCCGGCGCCCCGACCGGGACTAGAACCTGGTGTGCCGGCGCCACTAGGCAGAGGATTAGCCTAGTGAGCCGCGGCGCTGGCCTTAGGGACTTTGCTCTTTAAAATCCATTCTGGGAGCCACGGCTGTGGCTGAGTGAGTTAAACCACAGTCTGCAGCGCCGGCATCCCGATGGGTGCAGGTTCGAGTTCCGGCTGCTCCACTTCCAATCCAGCCCCCTCCTAATGTGTCTGGCAAAGAAGTGGAGGATGGCCCGAGCCCCTGGACCCCTGTGGGAGACCCAGAAGCTCCTGGCTTCTGCCTGGCCAAGCCTCAGTTGTTGGAGCCAGGCTCGCTCTCACTCTCTCTGTCTCCAACTCTGCCTTTCAAATAAATAAATATTTTTTTAAAAATCCATC
The DNA here is from genome assembly GCF_964237555.1 of Oryctolagus cuniculus. Classification (NCBI taxonomy): domain Eukaryota; kingdom Metazoa; phylum Chordata; class Mammalia; order Lagomorpha; family Leporidae; genus Oryctolagus; species Oryctolagus cuniculus. The sequence goes on along the minus strand of NC_091438.1, from coordinate 22,908,620 downwards.
CCGACTATTGTTTCTCTTAGAAAGCACAACCTTTCCAGTGGAGCCTAATGCGGTCTCCGAGCAGGAAGCCTGCCCCGGGAGCAGTCTTGGGGACCATCAGAAAGCTCCCGAAGACGTTTACAACAAGCTTTCATTGCTGTCTGCGTATCACATCAAATTGAGACACCGATTGAGGATGGCTCCCTAACTCACAGTAGAACAGACGAAATCATAGCATTCAAATGTTTAGATAGCTGAAGTTACCCTCTGCATCCAGATTGAATCACGCCAGGGTCACAACAGATTCTCTTTGCAAGACTGTTGGAAACGGGGCCAGGATCAGTCGTCGAGGGAAAAGCAAGTCTCAAAGTGCAGTTTCATTTCCGGAGACAGCTCTCAGGACACTGCCGGCTCTGTGAGCCAGGGGCATCCCTGCGGTGGGCTTCGGGGTGATGTACACCTCCGGCTCTGTGAGCCAGGGGCGTCCCTGCGGTGGGCTTCGGGGTGATGTACACCTCCGGCTCTGTGAGCCAGGAGTGTCCCTGCGGTGGGCTTCAGGGTGATGTACACCTCCGGCTCTGTGAGCCAGGGGTGTCCCGGCGTTGGGCTTCGGGGTGATGTACACCTCCGGCTCTGTGAGCCAGGGGCATCCTGGTGGTGGGCTTCGGGGTGATGTCTCAGTTCATTCTCCCGAGCTGCTTCCTCTGCATATCCACAAAACATGATCAGGAAAAAACTGAGAGGTGTCCCCAGGAGTGAGCACAGGCGCCTCGTCCATGCACTGCCACCTGGATTCATCACAGGGTCCTGTTCCCAGCTTTGTGAGCCCACAAACTCCACTTAGTCACTGACTTAATGAGGAACATACTCTGCTGCAGAGAATTAGCAGCCTATCAACTCTGGCTTAAACAGATCTGGACTTGCTTTTCTTTTCTTTTTCTTTCTTTCTTTCTTTCTTTCTTTCTTTTTTTTTTTTTTTTACAGGTAGAGTTAGACAGTGAGAGAGGCAGAGAGAAAGGTCTTCCTTTTTCCGTTAGTTCACCCCCAAAATGGCCGCTACAGCTGGCGCACTGCAGCCGGTGCACTGCACCGATCCGAAGCCAGGAGCCAAGTGCTTCCTCCTGGTCTCCCATGGGGTGCAGGGCCCAAGCACTTGGGCCATCCTCCACTGCACTCCCGGGCCACAGCAGAGAGCTGAACTGGAAAAAGAGCAACCGGGACAGAATCCAGAACCCCAACCGGGACTAGAACCTGGGGTACTAGAACCTGGGGTGCCAGCACCTCAGGCAGAGGATTAGCCTAGTGAGCTGTGGCGCCTGCCCGGACTTGCTTTTCTACAATGGCCAGAGACCAACTCAAGGCTGGGACAGCTGCTCATGGACATCATCAAAGAGCCAAACCTCCTCCAGCTTCCTTTTCTGACAGCCTTGGATATGACTGTCCTCTTCATCACAAAACAGCTGCTTCTCTTCCAGGCCTCACATCCACATTCCAGGTAGACAGTAGGGGGAAGAGCAGGCTCTTCCTAAGAATTTCCGCCTACATTGCACTGGCCAGAACCAGAGCACATGTCTACTCTTGGATGCAAGATGGACTAGAAAGTGAGTAATTTTTGCTGGCACATGGTATTCAGTTAATAAGGAAGACTGGGAAAGAGGAGTGGTGGCCGTCCATCACGCACAGCATCTGGGGGTGGTCCATTCAGTAGGGAACGGTTGGCACTTCCCGTATGGACAAACGCTCACATGTCGTTCCCAGTCCAGCCTCTGGCATCCTCATGTTTCCCACCAGAATGTTCTTCCTCTCAGCATCAGGGAGCCAGAAGTGAAATTATTAAGTTGCACGTGGCTGGTGAACACACGGTCATCCAAGGGAATGACCAATTCAGCGGCCGCTCCCCCCAGCTGTGACGGGCCACAACAGCTCCCCCTGCCCGAGAGATCACGGCTCTGGGGACATGACCCGGCTGTCCACGTCACTCAGACTCAACATCAGTCCACTGCACTGGGCTGCATGGACACTGTCAACTTCCATCTTTCGGACCCCCCATTTTGAGGTCTGTCGCCCCCCAGTTCCCTTTTCTCTCATCACGTTAATTCCCTCAGCTTTGCTCACGTCAACTCTCTGGTCTGTGTTTGGCCTGGAAGGCAGCCTGTCTCTTGCCATTTGTGTGGATTCTGGTGAGTCAGCTCTCAGAGTCTTGAAGGGTCCTTACTTCCTGCCCACGGGATGACCAGGGGTTAAGCTGTGCAGATTAACAAAGGCAGCGGCTTCTGGCTGCTGGTGAAGGCTCGGAGTGCTGGAGATGTCAGCGTCTCCAAATTACATCCTACAAGCAGCCGTCGGAGCGCTGGGGGTTGCTTTGCCCGGAGAAGAACCGGTTATGAGGGCTAAAGCATCGGCCTGACACACCTGAGTCATTGGTCGGGGACTGGGCTCATGGGGCTGCAGGGAGAACAGGACTGACGGATGGGAGCTGCAAGAAGACAGATCTCCCCTAACAGTAGGCACTGTCCAGTAAAATAGCACAGGCCCCATTCCTGGTCGGGAGTCCATCCATCTGGGATGCGGTGGGCAGGACTCCAGGGAACATTCCAGGAGTAAGGGATTTATATTCATCCCTGGCCCAAGCTCATTCCCGGTGCTTTTCAGTTATCTCACTTGAATCTCGTTTCCCTCCTTCTTCTGAGAACTCTAAGAATGTCTTGCAGAAATGTCTCCTGCTGCCAGCCTCAGCACCACCATCCCTAGTCTTCCTCCTATCCTGGGCCCAGTGTGAAAGCATAGGGGAGGGGCGGACAAAATTCCCAGTATTTCCAGCTGAGGTCACGATGGGATCTGCTAAAGGAACTGGAATCCAGGCACAGGCCAAAACGTCCCGTGTTTGGGGAGTAAAGCATTAAGAGGCCCGGGTGCTGTCATCAAGTCCCACCAAGCACCCCTGAGCTCCTTTGGGCTACCCAGGCTCTCCTGCAATGAGATGGGGGCCATGTGACAGCTCCCACCCGGGCACTCACAGCTAATGGGCCTCTCTGCCTTCTCCACACAGCAGCCGCTGCACAGACTGCATGGGAGAAGGCAGAGCCGCAAGATAACTCATGCGGGCCACAGCAGGGAGGTGCACTCCCCAGCACCCAGCGCTAACGAAACTATTGTTGGGTCAAGTCCATCTGAGATGTTGGAGTTTGCAGGCTGTTGCTGGACCTAGCTAGTGATTGGCCCAGCCTTTTCCCACATCCTGGAAATGTGTGTAACCACGTACGGGAGGGCACCTGACTCCCACCACACAGCTGCAATAGCTGAACTCCTGGAAGCAATGTCCCCAGGGTCACATAAGCTGCCCACGGTGGACCTCGTATCTGCACCCAAACCTGTCCAACTCCAAAGAGAAAGTTTCCACCACTCCATCCTAACTCTATTTCTTCAAAGAGTCTGGGCCTACACGGAACCTATGTGCTGCTCATTCTTTGTCCTGCCCTCAACCACCTGCAGAATTCAACCCAAAAGAAATTCTCTGTATATGTCCGAAGTTTCACACCCTGCTCCTGTCCACTCCCCAGTCCTGTCAGTCATGAGAGAGCTGGCAGGGAAAGGGGGGAAGGAGTTGAGCACAGGGGCCAGCACTGTGGCATAGTGGGTAAAGCCTGCAGTGCCGGCATCCCATAAGGGTGCCAGTTCGAGTCCCAGCTGTGCCACTTCCAATCCAGCTCTCTGCTGTGGCCTGGGAAAGCAGTAGGAGATGGCTCAAGTGCTGGTTGTGGCTCCAGCTGTTGTGGCCATTTAGGGAGTTAATCAGTGCACGGAAGATATCTCTCCCCCACCCGCCACCTCTCTGTAACACTGCCTTTCAAATAACATAAATAAATCAAGACCCTGCCTGGGACACAGGCACCTCATATCAGAGTGTCTGTTTCCAGTCTTGGGTCCTCTCCTTTCAATCCAGCTTCCTGCTGATGGCATTCTAGGGGGCAACAGTGGCGGCTCAAGCCCCGAGGTCTCTGCCACCCACGTGGGAGGCCCACAGCGAGTTCCTGGCTCCTGGCTTTGGTCTGGTCCAGCCCTGCCTGGCTGTTGCTAGCATTTGGGGCATGAACCAGTGGTGAATGAAAGATCTCTCTCTCTCTCTGTGTGTGTGTGTGTGTGTGAGAGAGAGAGAGAGAGAGAGAGAGAGAGAGAGAACAGAGAGCTGGACAGCATCATTTCACTCCTGGCTTTGTAGACAGCAGAGAGTTAAAGAGAAAGACTCTGACCATGCGGGCCAGGCCCGGGCCACACACACCCTTGAGCCCCTTGCTTCACCACAAAGAGGAAGTTGATGGTCATTACCCACAAAATGAGGTTACTTCAAAAAGCTGATGGGGAAATGGAATTTAAAGATAAGATCATTTTGGTGCAAAAATGTTTGAAATCCGTGCATAGTTTATTCATGATACCCCTTTTCTGTGAACTTTTTAAAAGATTTATTTATTTATTTGAAAGGCAGAGTTAGAGAGAGACACAGAGAGAGAGAGAGAAAGGTCTTTCATCTGCTAGTTCACTCCCCAAATGGCCTAGGCAGATCTGAAGCCAGGAACCAGGAGCTTCTTCTGGGTTTCCCACATGGGTGCAGGGGCCCAAGCACTTGGGTCATCTTCTGCTGCTTTCCCAGGCCATAGCAGGGTGCTGGATCAAATGTGGAGCAGCTGGCACTTGAACCAGCACCCCTATGGGATGCCACCTTTACCCTGTAAGCCACAGTACCAGACCCTTGAACTTTTTTTTTTTTTTAAGATTTATTTTATTTATTTGAAAGGCAGAGTTACAGGGAGAGAGAGACAGAAACAGAGATCTTCCACCAGCTGGTCACTCCCCAAATGGCCACAATAGCCAGGGCTGGGCCAGGCTGAAGCCAAGAGCCAGGAGCTTCTTCCAGGTCTCCCATATGGGTTCAGGGGCCCAAGGACTTGGGTCATCTTCTACTGTTTTCCCAGGCACATCAGCATGGAACTGGATAGGAAGTGGAGCAGCCAAGACTTGAACTGGCACCCAAATGGGATGCTGGCACTGCAGGCAGTGGCTTAATGCACTGTGCCATGGCACTGACCCTTTTGTGAACTTTTTTTAAAGACCCCATGTCAGGTGGGGAACGTCCCACCCACCAGCTGTATGAGGCTCACCAGACCATTTGGTCTGGCTCTGCCAAGGCTACTACAGGTGGGACTTGAGATTCAGTAAATCTATAGCAAGTGAATTTTTTAAATTTATTTACGTATTTGAAAGGCAGAGTTACAGAGAGGCAGAGAGAGAGAGAGAGAGATCTTCCATGCAGTGGTTTACTCCCCAGATGGCCACAATGGCTGGAGCTGGGCTGATCTGAAGCCAGGAGCCAGGAGCTTCTTCCGAGTTGCCCACATGGGTGCAGAGCCCCAAGGACTTGGGCCATCTTCTACTGCTTTCCCAGACCATAGCAGAGAGCTGGATTGGAAGTAGAAAGCAGCCAGGACTCAAACCGGTGCCCATATGGGATGCCGGCACTGCCAGCAGCGGCTTTACCCACTACACCACAGTACTGCCCCCCCTTTTTAAATTTATCCATTTATTTGAAAGCCAGAATTACAGAGAGGCAGGGAGATAGAGAGGGAGGACAGGTGAATTTTTAAGTTGAATGTTTTGCATGGCCCAGGAGTGATGTCATCCATATCCAGATGGCCCTTGGGAGAAACAGATTTCCCACCCCTGCCTTCTGGGGTGGACAAGTGAGCTTCCAAGTCCCACTTGAATGCCCTGAATCTGTCATTTCATGAAGTAGCCTGAAAACCATGAGAGTTCCAGCATCGCAACGTCAGGGGAGAGGATGAGCTGGGTAAATCAGGGCGGAGAGAAGTGCGGATGAGAAGGCTCTGGAAGATGAGCTGGAAGAAACACAAAGAAGTTTTGGCCAGCAGGGAGAGCTAAGGCTGGGCTCCCAAAAGCCTGATGGAGCCGAGAGAGGGGAAACTCAGCCACGGCAGAGGGAGGTGGAGCTGGAGGGAGGCCCGCAGATGAGCTCACCACGAAGGTGTGCCCTGGGAATGGGGTGAAGGGTGAAAGATTGCTCAGGACAGGGCACTACCATGTGGCTTGCCGAGACGGTGAGCTGCAGGTGACGGCGTGCATTTCCAAGTGGAGAAGCAAAGGTTGAGGTTCAGCCACAACAGCAGCTTGCGGCATCCCCTGTCCTCCTGAGAGAGAGGGGCGAGTGAGTGGAGGGGAGAAAGCAGACAGGATGTGGTCACGGGAGACGTTTCCCCTGCTCCTCATGGACACTGTCAAGGAGTACGAGGCAGAGGGGGAAAACTAAACGTAACGGCTGTATCTGAGGCAACTCGGAGAGACCTAAGTCTCGGGATGACATCCTCTCCAGATGGAGCCAAGACAGAGAGCAGGCATGTGGGACAGAGAGGAGAGAGCCTGGGCAGTGGTGGCCAGCGCCCAGCCCAAGGTGGAAACGGAACACCCAACCCTGGACAGAACAGGATCCCCAGAGGCAGACGGGGGGTAATGGAGCAATCCCACTGACCAGCCATCTGCAGGACAGAAGAGGAAAGTGCACGGGAAACACCCAAACCCCGCTTCCAGGAAAGGTGCCCCCACCCTCTGGGTCAGCTGGCTCATGGATTCCCTGGGCTGGAGAGGGCTCCCTGGGGATGCAGGTCCAGGGACTGATGGAAGCCAAAGGGTGCAAGCCTTCTGTTTCAGCCCCACACTGGACAACTCTCATGTTCCTGTCAGCCCTGGTCATCCCAGGAGCCAGCTGAGGCTGCCCTGCCGCACCCCCACTCTTCCCCCTCGCCCGGTCCTGCTTCCTCCCTGCTCCTTTCCACTGGCTCTGAGGCCAAGGGGGTCGTGCTGAATGCAAACCTCCATCTCGGGCACTGCTTTCTGTGGAATCCAAACTCTAACACCCTGTGGTAGGAAGAATAACATCCCCCAAGATGGTCTCATCCTGATGCCCACAACCTATGGATTGAAGGAGACTTGGCGGAGGTGCCTAAGGCAAGGGTCTTGAGAGGCAGAGGGTCTCCTGGACTATCCAGCTGGGCCCGGGGCCATCACGGGGTCCTTGTGAGAGGCAGGAGTGGCAGAGTTGGAGAGAGATCAGATGGGCTTCTGACTTTGAAGATGGAGAAAAGCAGGTGGCCAATGGAGCTTGGAAAGACACAGGAGACAGATTCTCCAGCTCAGCCTGCAGAGGACACACCTCAAGTGTAGCCCAGGATGACCATGCCAGACACTGAACTGTGTGATTTTTTAAAAGATTTTTATTTTATTTATTTAAAAGACAGAGTTACAGAGAGAGGTAGAGACAGAGAGAGAGGTCTTCCATCCGCTGCTTCACTCCCCAGATGGCCACAACAGCCGAAGCTACGCCAATCCGAAGCCAGGAGCCAGGAGCTTCTTCCAGATCTCCCACGTGGGTGCAGGGGCCCAAGGACTTGGGCCATCTTCCACTGCTATCCCAGGCCACAGCAGAGAGCTGGATCAGAAGAGGAGCAGCCGGGACTAGAACCAGTGCCCATATGGGATGCCGGTGCTTCAGGCCAGGGCTTTAATCTGTTGTGCCACAGCACCAGCCCCTAAATTGTGTGATTTTTAAACCAAATATATATTGTTTTGCATTCTCACTGCTTCTTGCTGTGACTATTAAAGCACACACCATGGCAACAGAGGGAGAAAGACTTTGTCTTCGAACAGCTCTGCATCCTCCCATCTCCTCTGAGTGGGGAAAAGGGAAACTTAAACAAATTCAAAATTCTTTAAAGAGTTTATAAAGTGAGTTTTCCAGAGCCTTGAATGGCCCTGGCCCCTAACTCTCATAAATCTCCTGCAAATACTTGGTCCAGGAAAAACCTGGATGCGCCTAAGAACAATATTTAGATCCATACAAAATCATATGAAACTATGAGGGGACTTCAAAAAGTTCGTGGAAAATGGGATTTTAAAAATCATGTGTCAGCAAGGGCAAATTTTTTTAACATTTATTTTTATTTATTTGAAAGGCAGAGTTACAGAAAGACAGAGCGGTCTTCTACCTGCTAGTTCACTCCCCAAATGGCTGCAATGGCCAGTGCTTGGCCAGGTGGAAGCCAGAAGCCAGGAGTTTCCTCTGTGTCTCTCATGTAAGTTCAGGGGCCCAAGGACTTGGGCCAACCTCCATTGGTTTTCCTAGGCCATTAAGGGAGCTGGGTCAGAAGTGCAGCACCCAGGACTTGAACTGGCGAAGGCCAAATATTTGATGCAGCAGGTAAGATGTCTGCTGGGACACTTGTATCCCTTCAGAACCCCTGGTTTTATACTCCTAGTTCTGTTTCTGATCCCAGCTCCGAATAACACACACCCTGGAAGGCAACAGGTTCAAGTACTTGGGTCCCTTCTTTGGAGACCTGGACTCATGGCTTGGCCTGGCCCAACCCTGACTGTTGCAGGCCTGAGCCAGGGAATGGATGTCTGCCTCTGCCTCTGTCTCTCTGCCTTTCAAATACATAAAAATGAATGAATGAATGAATGAATGGGCACCTGCAGGTGATGATGTACTTTTCAAAGTGGAAAAGCAGAAGGTGAGGTTCAGGAACTAGAGAAGGTTGTGATGTCTCCTGTTCCCCTGAGAGAGAGAGGAGCGAGTGAGAGGAGATTGTCCAGGGGAAGCAGCTCAGATGCTGTGTTTTGGGAGAAACAGACACAGTGAAAGCTTCCTGATCTGGTTGCAGCTGAGGCGTGTGACTCTGCTGTCAGCTTCCTGCTTTGTGGAAGGGGAAGCCGTTCCCTCACTGGGCCAGTTCTTTGGTGCTTGTCTGGGAGCGGTGCCTGGACACTAATCCTCCAGTCTTGGCAACAATCTTATAGGCACCTAATTCTCTGTGTGGAATCCCTTTCTGACTTAAGTAGCTAGTGTTATTTCTACCATTCACAGCTTAGCTCTGCCTGATACTCCTGCTAGAGAAAGAAATGGAGTGCAAATAGATAGATCTAGTCACCAGAGGAAGAGAAGATAGTATTGCAGACTAGAAGGAAAAGACAAGTGTTAAGATACCCAGAAGTGGACATCTGCATGCAGTGACTAACATTGGTCCAAAAGGTCCAAAAGAAGACTTCCTAGAGACCCAGGACGATGCTGCAGGTAACACTAAAGGGAAGTCAAGAAGAAATCTGCCCTTGAGGCAGACAAACAACTGATTGATAGCACGGAACTGAGGCTGGGTGGCGAGGTTGGTGGGACATCAGGATGATGCTGGTGGAGGAGGAACAGGAGACTGTTGGGAAGAATGGAGGATGATGTGGGTAGACTGGGTGATTGTGGTATTTGGAGGACTCCCAGCTAACTCTACCACACCACGCTACCCCAGAGTGCAATTTCCTATAGAATTAAAATTCCTGGGGGTAGGGGGCAGCACTGTGGCGTAGCGAATAAAGCCGCTGCCTGCAATGCTGGCTTCCCATATGGGCACCGGTTCAAGTCCCAGCTGCTCCACATCTGATCCAGCTCTCTGTTATGGCCTGGGAAAGCAGTGGGAGATGGCCCAAGTCCTTCATGGGAGACCTGGAAAAGCTTCTGGCTCCTGGCTTTGGGACAGCCCAACTCCAGCCATTGTGGCCAATTGGAAAGTGAGACCAGTGAATGGAAGACCTCTCTCTCTCTCCCTCTCCCTCTCCCTCTCCCTCTGCATCTGTAACTCTGCATTTTAAATAAATAAATAAATATTTTTTAAAAAAATTCCTGGGAAAGTACAGCAAGTCCTTCAAAAATCATACACAAAGACGAAGGCATATCAATCACACATAAGAAAGTAGGCTTAACCCACTTGTCGACCAGCAAAGAGACTGCCCATACTCACCATGAGGCAGCTGCAGATGCCCTTGCACCTGAGTGAGTGCAGACAGAGGAGCACCACACATTGATACAATTTGATGGTCCTTTACTGCCAGCGGTGGAGCACGGGCTCACGCCCTAGAGAACTCTCCACCTCGAAGCTCAAAGCTATAGGACTTATAAAGGTAAAAACCTCAAGGAGGGGAGGGGGAATACACGGTTGTTAGGACTGGGGGAATACATGGTTACTAGGGTCAAGCTGACCCAAGGCCTATGTGAAACTAATATCAATTACAACCTTACAGTAGACAAATTACGATCTTAACAGTAATCCAGGTGCAGCCTACCTGTTTTTAAGCTTGAGTGATCATGCTGGGGGTTCCTATGCTTTGCCTAGTGTGATGTACAGGACTGCTATAGTCTGAGTGCTTTAGATCATAGTTTCAGAACAGAGTCTCACTTTGAGGGGGGCGGTTCCCAAGATGGAGTCTCAGGTGCTCCAAAATGGAGTCCCTACTGCCAAGGTGTTACTTCACTCTAAAGACATAAAATATCATCCAAAAATGATGGGTTATAACGCAGCTGCCACTACTGTGTTTGTGACTGCACTGTTGTTAAACACACTGTTGAGAGAGATTGGCTTTGTGGTAGAACAAGGGAGGGACGATAACAGCAATTCTATTTATAAGTCAGAAAAGTTCCTTGGGATATTTCTAGACTACTAAAAATTTGGCAGACACCCCAAGCAAGAGCTGGGACCTTGAACTATGTACATCCAATTAATTAACTAACTGGTGCCTTCACCTGGACTGGTGAATGTGACTGATTCACTTAGAGCTGCCAAGGGAGTGCCTGCAGGCGACGGAATAATGGCCCCAGACAGACAGAGAAAATTTATAGCTCTTGGCACCTATTCTGACTCCTTGTTTCCTTCTCAGCCTACATGAGAGTCACAGACTTTTTAAAAGAAACTCATTTACAGGGACCCAGCGATCAGAATAGGGAGCACAGAACAGCCCTTCTTTTCTGCTCCTCACACCCTGGGTCCAGAGATAGAGGGTTTCTCCTTGACAGAGCTTGTCAGGCATGGATCACCTAAAGTACAGCACAGAACTAAGCTGTCTCTGGACCAAACTAAGCCTGCAGCCTGGCTCAGGACCCACGTGGAGACTGGTCCAAAGGAGACATCCAAGGGCATGGTTGGACCTCAGGAAGATCCCCAAGCTGCAGACTGCTTGTCACTGAGGTCCTGGTGCCGACTGGAACCACTTGATGCCAGAGTCGGGAAGAGCAGGGCTTCAATCTCATTGTCCTACACGTCTGCCTCTCACATTACACAAAAACCAGCTCAAAATGGATCAAAGATACGAAGCGACTGCAAGAAAACATAGGGAGACATTCTAAGACATTGGCGCAAACAAAAATTTTTTAGATAAAACCTCAAAAGGCTCAGATATTATGGTGCAGAGGGTTAAGTATAAGTATGCATTTGTTTCAGAGTGCCTGGGCCCAAGTTCCAACTCCACTTTCGATTCCAGCTTCCTGCTAATGCACCTTGGAGGCAACAGATGATGGCTCAAGTACTCGAGTTCCTGTCATCCATGTCAGAGACCTGGATGGAGTTCTTGGTTCCTGGTTTTGGCCTGGTCCAGTCCCGGTTGTTTCTGGCATTTAGGGAAAATCAACCCTCTCTCTGTGTGTGTCTGTGTGTGTGTGTCTGTCTGTGTCTGTGTGTGTGTGTGTGTGTGTGTGTGTGAGAGAGAGAGAGAGAGAGAGAGAGAGACTCTGCCTTTCAAATAAATATTTTTTAAAAGATATATTTTATTTATTTGAAAGGCAGAGTTAGAGAGAGAAAGAGAGAGAGAAGAGAGAGAATCTTCCATCCACTGGTTTACTCCCCAAATGGTTCCAACAGACAGGGCTGGGCCAAACAGAAGCCAGGAGCTTCTTCTGGGTCTTCCATGTGGGTGCAGGGGCCAAAGCACTTGGGCCACCTTCTACTGCTTTCCCAGGCCACAGCAGAGAGCTGGATTGGAAATGGAGCAGCTGAGACATGAGCCAGAGCCCATACAGGATCCTGGCATCACAAGCAGCAGCTTTACCCACTACACCACAACACCAGCCCTTAAAACAAATAAATCTTAAAGAAAAAAGGGAGCCAACATGTGGCATAGCACAGATTAAGCTGCCACCTATAGCACCAGCGTCCCATATGGTCGCCATTTCAAGTTCTGGCTGCTCTACTTCTGATCTACCTCTCTGTTAATGGGCCTGGGAAAGCAGCAGAGGACGACCCAGGAGCTTAGGCCCCTGCACCAACATGGGAGACCTGGAGGAAGCTCCTGGCTCCTTGATTCAGCCTGGCCACCCCTGGCCATTGGGAACATTTGGGAGTAAATCAGAGAATGGAAGATCTCTCTCCATGTGTCTCTTTCTCTGTAATTCTGTCTTTCAAATAAATAAAATAAATCTTAAAGAAAAAGATAAGACCTCAAAATTATGATCAATAAAAGGAAAAAGAGACAAATGAGGTTCTATTAAACTAAGAAGCTTCTGCACAGCAAAGTGAACTAAAACAGAGTGAAGAAAGAACCTGAAAACAGGAGAAAGTGTTTTCAAACTGTTCATTCCACAAGGCATTAGTATCCAGAATATATGGAAATGCAAAAACTCATCAGCAAAAAAAAAAAAAAAAAAAAAAAAAAAAAAACACTCTGCTCTGCTTTTAAAATGGGAAAAATGATCAGAATGGACTTTTCTTAAAAAAAAAAGGCATGCAGATACAAGCATATGAAAAAATTGCTAAATACTACTAATCATCAGGGAAATCCAAATCAAAACCACGGTAAGATACTACCTCATCTCAGTGAGAATCACTGCTATCAAAAAACAAATGAGGGGCTGGCGCTGTGGCGCAGCAACTTAACACCCTGGCCTGAAGCGCCAGCATCCCATATGGGCACCAGTTCTAGTCCTGACTGCTCCTCTTCCGATCCATCTCTCTGCTCTGGCCTAGGAAATCAGCGGAAGATGGCCCAAGTCTTTGGGCCCTGCACCCGCATGGGAGACCTGGAAGAAGCTCCTGGCTCCTGGCTTTGGATCGGCACAGCTCCAGCCATTGTGGCCATCTGGGGAGTGAACCAGCAGATGGAAGACCTCTCTCTCTGTGTCTCTACCTCTCTGTTTCTCTTTCAAACAAATAAAATAAATCTTTTTTAAAAATGAAATAACAAGTGCTGGTGAGTAGAAAGGAATCTCTTAGGGTACTTCAAAATATTCATGGAAAATAGAATCAGAAAATAAGTTTATCTTGATGCAAAAAAATGTTTTAAATTGATGCACAGTTTTTTATAATGTTCTTTCTCCATTAGCTTTTTCAAGACCCCTGGGACACTTGCTACTAGGGCTTGTGTGTAGTCTGTTCCACAAGGGTTTATTCATTGGAGACTTGGTCCTCAGTGTGGCAGTGTGAGAGGAACTGGGACCTTTAAGAGTCTATTTTTGTGGGAGGGCCTCAAGCCACTTGGAGCTGTGCCCTCCAGAAGGGAAGAAGGTTGTTCTCATGAGAGCAAGTTATTAAGACAGTGAACCAAGGCCGGCGCCGCAGCTCACTAGGCTAATCCTCCGCCTTGCGGCGCCGGCACACTGGGTTCTAGTCCCGGTTGGGGCACCGGATTCTGTCCCAGTTGCCCCTCTTCCAGGCCAGCTCTCTGCTGTGGCCCGGGAGTGCAGTGGAGGATGGCCCAAGTGCTTGGGCCCTGCACCCCATGGGAGACCAGGAGAAGCACCTGGCTCCTGCCTTCAGATAGGCACAGTGTGCCGGCCGCAGCACGCCGGCCATGGTGGCCACTGGAGGGTGAACCAACGGCAAAGAAAGACCTTTCTCTCTGTCTCTCTTTCTCACTGTCCACTCTGCCTGTCAAAAAAAAAAAAAAAGACAGTGAGCCAAACCCCTAAATCACTCTATGGCTCCCTTTTTGGCGATGTGACCTCCCCACCTCACACACTACCATGTGGTCCATCAATCCCACTACTGGGTATAAGAAGGTAACTTTAAAAAGTTCATGGAAAATGGAATAATGGAATTAAAAGGTAAGTCTGGGACAGACATTAGGTGTAGGAGTTGAGACATCACTTGGGACACCTGCATCCCATATCAGACACCCGGTTTCAAGTCTCAGCTCTGCTCCCCACTTTGGCTTCCTGAAAATGAGCTCCCTGAAGGCAGCAGTTCTGTCCCTGCCACCAAATGAGACACGTAGATTGAGTTCCTGGCTCCCACCTTCAGCCTGGCCCAGTCCCAGGTGTTGCAAGCATTTGCTGAATGAACCAGTGAATAGGAGATGTGTATCTGTCCCTAAGTAGCTATCTCTGTCTCTATCTCTTATCTCCACCTTTCAAATTAAAAAAAAACCATACCCTGCAATATGTTAAAGTCTGTGTCACTCTCCATGGTGCTGATATTCTACAAAATAGATAACAAAAAGCTTATTTTGGTACAAAAACATCTTGAAGTCCATGCATAGCTTTTTTCATACTTCATATTTTCTGTGAACTTTTTAAAGTACTATTATGTATGATGTACTGTTATGTATCTAAAGTAAATAAAATTATTATATCAAAGAGATGCCTTGCATTCTCATGTTTATTGCAGCACTATACACAGTAGTCAAAATGTGGAATTAACCAAGGTCTCTGTCAGTGGACTAACAGATAAAGTAAATGTGGTAGACATGCACAATAGAATATCATGCAGCTATAAAAATTGAAATTCTAGCATTTGCAGAAATATGGATAGACCTGGAGGACATAATGCTAAGATAATTAATCCAGGCTTAAAAAAATAAATATTATGTGTTCTCACTCATTTGTGGAAGCTAAAACCATTGATCGAATAGGAGAAGATAATAGAATAGTGGTCACTAAAAACTAGGAAGGGTAGGAGATAGAGAGAATAGAGAGATTAGACAACAGGTATCAAAACACAGTGAGGTGGGAAGAGTTTGTTCTAGGGTTCTACAGCCTAGTCTAGTATAGTAATTAGAGTCTACAATAATTTATGATATATTTCAAAATAAGTGGAAAAGAAGGATCTAAATTTTCACAACACAGAGAAATGATAACTGTTTGAGGAATGGAAATGCTAATTACCCTGATTTGATGACTGTGTATTGTACACATGTATTGACCTTTTGTACTGTACCCCATAAATATGTTCAAATTTGTGCCTATTAAAAATAACTTCTAAAAAATATTTGACTGTTTTTTTAAGATTTATTGATTTATTTGAAAGACAGAGTTACAGAAAAGCAGAGGCAGAGAGAGAGAGAGAGGTCTTCCATCCACCGGTTCACTCTCCAAATGGCCACAGCTGCCAGAGCTGTGCTAATCTGAAGCCAAGAACCAGGAGCTTCTTCCGGGTCTCCCACATAGGTGCAGGGGCCCAAGGACTTGGGCCATCTCCTACTGCTTTCCCAGGCCATAGCAGAGAGCTGGATCAGAAACAGCTGGGACTCAAACTGGTGCCCATATGGGATGTCGGCATTGCAGGTGGCGGCTTTACCCACTACGCCACAGCACCGGCCCCCTAACTCTTTTTTTTTTTTAAGATTTATTTATTTATTTGAAAGTCAGATAAGGGAAGAGAGAGAGAGAGAGAGAGAGATCTTCTCTCTACTAGTTCACTCCCCAAATGGCCTCATCAGCAGGGACTGGGCCAGGCTGAAGCCAGGAGCCAGGAGCTGCCTCCATGTCTCCCACACGGGTAGCAGGAGTCCAAACACTTGGGCCATCCTCTGCCGCCCTTCCCAGGCCATTAGCAGAGAGTCAGATCAGAAGTTGAGCAGCCAGGACATGAATCGGGGCCCATATGGAATGCCAACACCACATGGGGCAGCCTTAACTGCTATACCACAATGCCGGCCCAGTCTTTCCTGGAATAGTTTTACTTCTCTTTATTGAGGCAACCACCCTGTTACACATTTGTCTAACCTAAGACCCCTCAACTTGGCTAAGATCGCGCCTCCAAATCCATGTCCGGGTGGTATCTGTGACTTTGACTTCGTTTGGAAATCAGGCCTTTTGCAGATGTAACAAAGTTAAGACAGGGTCATATTGGATGATGTTGGGCCTTAATCCAGTAACCTGTGTCTTCATAAGGAAAAGAAGATTTGGAGACAGATACAAAGACACACACAGAGACAGCCTCATGTGAAGACGCAGGCTAAGACTGAGCCACACAGCCACAAGCTGAGGCTGTCAAATGCCAGGAGAGACACGAAGGATTCTCCCCAGACCCTTCAGGGGAGTGTGGCCTCCTCGCATCTCCGACTTCTGGCCTCTGAAACTGTGACAGCATCCATTTCTGCCATTTTAGACGTTGGGTTTGTGGCTCTTTTCTGACAGCTGTCCCAGGAGACAATGCAAGGCCTAAATTTTTGTTATCTTCACTCAGTTTGCATTCTTCGGTCTTCATCCTGCTCTGAACAAGCCACGGCCAGTACACAGGACAGTGGTCATTAACACCACCAGGTAGACTTGTGTGCAAGTTTTCTTAATAATTTCAGTTAATAAACAGGACAGGATAGGGATATGAATGGCCCACAGTTTTTTTTTTTTTAATTCAAGTCTCCACATAGCAAGAGAACAGAATAAGAATAACAAAACCAAAACCCCATGGGCAACATCTACAACAAACCCGGATGACACAGCCTCCCCAAATGCACGAACATGAGCATGTGGGGGCAAACTGCTGGAGGCTACAAGAGCAGCACAATTTGGACAATTATGAAGGGGTTGCTAGGGAGAACAGTGGCCTCTCTGGGGAGCCAAAAACCCAGTGACTCTGCAGGCCACGCTGAGCACAGCAGCCAAGTCCCAGGTGAGAACAAGGGGACCCTCATAAGAACACCCTGTGCTGCAGAGACCCAGGCCTTGTGAACTTCCAACCCACAAACGAAAACCCAGCACTGAGGAATAACAGAAAAAAAAAACAACCCTAACTGATCATATCAAGATCAATAAGCACAAAGTTAAAAGTGGAGACCCAGGGTGGGTGTTGTAGTTCAGTAGGTTGTCACTGTTGGGACACTGGCATCCCAGAACGGAGCTCCTGGGGTCACTCCCAGCTCTACTTCCCACCCAGATCCCTGCTAATGCACCTGAGAGGCATCAGAAGATGGTCTAAGCCAGATGGAATTCTTGGCTCCAGATCCAACTATTGAGGCCATAAGAACCAGCAGATGGAAGATTTCCTCTCTCTTTCTCTGTCTCTCCTCTCTCAAATAAATAAAAAATGAAAAACATTTTTAAAAGAGGGACAGGCATTTGGCCCATCAGTTAAGACACAAGTTGGGTGCCCACGTGCCATATTGGAGTGTCAAGATTGATACCCAGCCCTACTCCTGACTCCAGATTGTTTCTAACACAGAATTTGGAAGGCAACAGGGCATGGGTCAAGTAGGCGAATCCCTGCCACCCACATGGGAGCAGGGGACCTGGACTGAGTTCCTGGCTCCTGGCTTTGGTTTCCATTGAGGGCATTTGGGGATGAGCCAACAGATGGGATATCTCTCTCTCTCTCTCTCTCTCTCTCTCTCAAATTAAAAATAAAAACATCCTGGCAAGGCAGGCACTGTGGCATAACGGGTAAAGCCGCTGCCTGAAGTGCCAGCATCCTATATGGGCCCTGGTTCGAGTCCCGGCTGCTCCTCTTCCAATCCAGCTCTCTGCTGTGGCCTGGGAAAGCAGTGGAAGATGGCCCAAGTCCTTGGGCCCCTGCACCTGCGTGGGAGACCCGTAAAAAGCTCTTGGCTCCTGGCTTCGGATCGGCACACCTCCAGCCATTGCAGCCAACTGAGGAGTGAACCAGCAGATAGAAGACCTCTCTCTCTCTCTCTCTCTCTCTCTCTCTCTCCCTCCCTCTTTCTGCCTCTCTTCTCTGTGTGTAACTCTGATTTTCAAATAAATAAATAAATCTAAAAAAATGAAGATAGATGTCCATCAACTGATTACAGAGTAAAGAAATTGTGGTATATACATGATGGAATCTACTCAGCCATGAAAAAGAAAGAAATCCTGTATTTTGCAACAAAAGTGATGCAACTGGAGACTATTATGCTTAGTGAAATAAGCCAGAACCTAGAGGACAAATATCACATGTTTACTCTGATTTGAGGTAACTAATATAAAGACTACAAATGAATGTAATGTATACAAGTAAAATTGACACATTGGGATTTAATTATTGTTTATTGCCTTTGTCTATATTCCTGATGAACAATGGTTGTTGCTTTTTTTTTTTAAGATTTATTTATTTATTTGAAAGTTAGTTACAGAGAGGCAGAAGCAGAGAGAGTCTTCCATTCCCTGGTTCACTCCCCAAATGGCCACAATGTCTGGAGCTGCACTGATCTGATGCCAGGAGCTTCTTCCAGGTCTCCCACATGGATGTAAGGGCCCAATGACTTGGGCTATTCTCTACTGCTTTCCCAGGCCATAGCAGAGGCTGGATCGGAAGTGGAGCAGCCAGGACATGAACCAGTGCCCACTAAGTCACAGAACCAGCCCCAGTTTTTATCTTTTGAACTCTTTATTTAGTAGCTCATTAAGCCTTTGACTATACAGTAAATTAAAAATATGTTATTGCAATAATTTAAAAAGAAAGGAAGGAAGGAAGGAAGGAAGGAAGGAAGGAAGGAGTATTATATTCTTAGAATTGTAACTATGAACCCCATGAAATCTGTTCTCTATTTTTTTTAATAAATTATCAAGAAAAGAACCAGGTGCTGGCATTGTTGTATAGCAGGTAAAATCATTGAATTCCTGGGTTGTGGGCATTTGAGATTCTCTCTCGCGCTCGCTCGCTCTCACTATCATTCTCGCTCCCTCTATGCCTTTCAAACAAAGTGAAAACAAATTTTTAAAATTAAAAAAATTAGGTAACTAAAAAGTGTCACCTAAAACTATTAGAATAAGGATTGTCCTTGTGTTGTAGAATGTAAAGCCATCACCTGTGACACCAGCATCCTATATGAGCACCAGTTCAAGTCCCAGCTGCTCTACTTCCATCCAATCCAGCTTCCTGCTATGGCCTGGAAAAGCAGCAGAAGATGATTCGAGTGCTTGGGCCCCTACACCCATGTGGGAGACCCAGAAGAAGCTCCTGGCTCCTGCCTTTGGCCTGGCCCAGCCCTGGCATTGCAGCCATCTGGGGCGTGAATATATATATATATATATATATATGCCTCTCTCTCTGTAATCTTTCAGATAAATAAATAAATAAATCTTTTTACAAACTGTTAGAATACAGGTACTAATTGGAACAAAAACTCCAACTTTCCTAAGTAGCACAAGAGAGCAAATAAAACTGATCGTATTGATCTATAGCTGTAGATGACAACATGTGTAATAAACCAGTATGACAGATCTGAAATCAAACACAGAGATCATATCAGTAAATTTACTAGAGTTTAACTCAGCTATGAAAAGAAGAGATACTGGGGCCAGCGCTGTGGAGTAGTGGGTAAAGCCACTGGCTGCAGTGCCGGCATTCCATATGGGCACTGGTTCTAATCCCAGCTGCCCCACTTTTGATCCAGCTCTCTGCTGTGGCCTGGGAAAGCAGTAGAAGATGGCTCAAGTCCTTGGGCCCCTGCACCCACGTGGGAAGACCCAGAGGAAGCTCCTGGCTCCTGGCTTCAGATGGGTACAGCTCCAGCTGTTGGGGCCAATTGGGGAGTGAACCAGCAGATGGAAGACTCTCTCTCTCTCTCTCTCTCTCTCTCTCTCTCTGTCTTCCTCTCCCTCTCTCTGTGTGACTCCTTCAAATAAATAAATAAATCTTTTTTTAAAAGTTTTAAAAAAGAGAGATACAGCTGCTAGAGACAAAATCTAATTCTATGCTATGTATCAAAGACATTCTTATAAAAAATGATTTGGAAAAGTTAAAAATAGCCAAGTAGAAAATTTTAAAACATAATGGAAGAATTTTTTAAAAATGGAATTCCAGAGTCATCATCTTGATATCCAGAGAGGCAGAATTCCGGCCAAAGAACATTCAAACATTCACTGAGACAAAGAAAGGTTCTGTATGATCTGAAGTCTGCACACTCATGAGGAGTTAATAGGAAGCCCCATGTATGCAGTGACTGAACCTTAGTAGAGCAGAAATGTACCAGATGACAGAAGAAATCTACAGGAAAACTGGTTTGTTTTTTTGTTTTGTTTGTTTGTTTGTTTTTTGACAGGCAGAGTGGACAGTGAGAGAGAGAAACAGAGAGAAAGGTCCTCCTTTGCCGTTGGTTCACCCTCCAATGGCCGCCGCGGCCGGCGCGCTGCGGCCGGCGCACCGCGCTGATCCGATGGCAGGAGCCAGGAGCCAGGTGCTTTTCCTGGTCTCCCATGGGGTGCAGGGCCCAAGCACCTGGGCCATCCTCCACTGCACTCCCTGGCCACAGCAGAGAGCTGGCCTGGAAGAGGGGCAACCGGGACAGAATCCGGCGCCCCGACCGGGACTAGAACCCGGTGTGCCGGCGCCGCTAGGCAGAGGATTAGCCTAGTGAGCGCGGTGCCAGCCAGGAAAACTCTTTTTCAAAAGCAAGATTATTTAGCACACAAGACAGATAAGTTAATTATGTAGGCAGACAGTTGGACAAGTGTTGTGGCACAGCAGGTTAAGCCGCTGCTTGGGATTGCTCCTGTTCTATATCAGAGTGCCTGGGACAGAGTTGGAGTCCTTCCTCCACCTCTACTTTTGATCCAGCTTTCAGCTAATGTACCTGGGAGGCAGTAGATGATGGCTCAAGGGCTGAGCCCCTCCCATTCATGTGCAGACCCAGATGGAGTTACTGGCTCCTGGCTCCGGGCCAGCCCGGCCTAGGCTGGTACATGCATTTGGGGAATGAATCAGTGGCTGAAAGGTATCTCTCTCTCTTTTTCTCTCTCCCTTTCTCCCTTTTGAATAAATGAAAATTAATTAGATAGGACAGATATTTGACAGATGCCTATAGAAAGCTTCAAAAGCAAAATCATTAGGGTAGATATTATGCAAAAATTGAGATGAGAGTAGAAATTGTTAACCCACTCAGCTTGCCACTCAGGAGCAAAAGGCTTAATTTTCCCACCCACTGCAAATACCACCAGAGGATGACCCTTGGCTCATGTGGTTTTACCGCAGCAGAAAACTGCTTCACCCGGGGCCACATACCCTGCGGGGCAGGGCACATCCAGGAATGGATTAATGTGGGGATAGAAAGGCCTGGCCGTCATTCCCAACCCAGCATCTCCGAAGGGGCTTCTCAGTTCCAGAGGTCTCTAGTTTGTCTGGATCTTCTGTTGAGACTGTGTGACAGCCGGACTCGCTCTTCCTGTCCCTGTCACAGAGTCTGCTCCCAGGAAATCCAACAAGTATGCACAAGTTTAAAGGCATTGAGATGCCACTTCTCTTCTGTCACATTGGGCAAAACTCCAAGTGTGACAGCATACTCTGCTGGCAAGGTCAGAGAAAGGACTCCCAAATTGCTGGTGGGAAATTTAGCAATGTCTTACAAAACGGCATAGGCTTCAACCTTTGACCCAATTAACCTGGGAATTTATTAGCAAAAATATGAAAAGATATATGCATAATGTTTTTTATTGTAACACCATTTTGTAGTAATGACAAAGGACTGAAAACAAATGGCAACCAACGGGGTCAATGACGTATGTTCATGTGATAGGGTACCATGTGGCTATGAGAAGAAATGAAAGGTACCTCTGTGTTCTCATGTGGACTGCTCTAAGATATTAAGTGGGAAAAAAATCAAGGAATAGAAAATGTGTATGGAATGCTTTAGGGAAACCACATGCATACTTACAGACCTTTGCTCATTCTAAAACATCGGAAAGTCAAACAGAAACCCTTTATTGGTTATTTGTGAGAGAGGAAATGCATAGAGCAGATGGGAAGTTGGGGAGAGAAGCCTGACCTCTTTGATGTACCTTGCTTTTCAGATCAACTTCAGAATTAAACTTAAAAATCAAGCCCCAGGGCTGGCTGGCACTGTGGCATAGTGGGTAAAGTCGCTGCCTGCAGTGCCAGCATCCCATACGGATGCCAGTTCCAGTCTCGGCTGCTCTACTTCCTATCCAGCTCCCTACTAATGTACCTGAGAAAACAGTAGAAGATGGCACAGGTCCTAGCCCTGCACCCACATGAGAGACCTGGAAGAAGCTCCTGGCTCCTGGCTTCGGATCAGCCCAGCTCCAGCTGTTGTGGTCATTTGGGAAGTGAACCAGTGGGTGGAAAACCTCTCTCTCTCTCTCTCTGTAACTCTGCCTTTCAAATAAATAAATAAATCTTAAAAAAGCAAGCCCCAAAAATGAAAAGGGGAATTGCACAAATGAACCATAATTATATAACATAAGCAGCCAAGAAGGAATTATTCCAAATAACTTAAAGACAGTCATTCGACTATACATCCCTAGTGGGATAGACTCTGAGGACAAAAATAACTTCAGAACATCACAGACTGTTTCCAGTAATTAGATTGTTAGCTGTGGTTCATACTGTTACTCTGAGACTGTTGTGCGTGTGTTTGTGTGCGATAAAGCAAATGAGGAATGATGTCGGCACCTTGCACAGGATTTTCAGCGTGGGGGAGAAAAGATACAAAGATGTAAGATCAGTGATGTTAAATTAACACTCAGAAGTTCCGAATCTGACTTAGCACTAGCAGCATGAACACATGACATATTTTATCTCAAAAAAGTAG
The DNA here is from genome assembly GCF_964237555.1 of Oryctolagus cuniculus. Classification (NCBI taxonomy): domain Eukaryota; kingdom Metazoa; phylum Chordata; class Mammalia; order Lagomorpha; family Leporidae; genus Oryctolagus; species Oryctolagus cuniculus. The sequence continues at coordinate 22,886,063 of NC_091438.1, read as the reverse complement.
CACACATTTCCTAGCTGTAGCTGCTGAAAGACCTGGAGCAATCTAGTAATGACAATCCCTCTCTATAAATACATTCCCCATTAGGAAGAATCAGGACTTGGAGAACGGGCTGTTTCCAAGACCTGCGCCAGGAATGTGCAAAGTGTCTTGGTCTGGAACATTCCTTGTCATATCCCAAAACACGGGAGCCCACGCTAGGGATCCTTTGACACACAAAAGGACACAAGGACTTGGGAAGTGTTGGATCTGTTACCTTGATTGTGGCAATTGTATCACGAGTGTTTGCTGAATCCAAACTCATCAGATGATACAACGTGAATTATGTGCAAATGCCTGTTTATCTATACCTCAGTAAAGCTGTTTTGAAAAAACACTAGGGTATGGGGCCGGCGTTGTGGCACAGCAGGTTAACACCCTGGCCTGAAGTGCCAGCATCCCATATGTGCGCCGGTTCTAGTCCTGGCTGCTCCTCTTCCAATCCAGCTCTCCGCTATGGCCTGGGGAAGCAGTGGAAGATGGCCCAAGTCCTTGGGGCCCTGCACCCATGTGGGAGACCCGGAAGAAGCTCCTGGCTCAAGGCTTTGGATCAGCGCAGCTCCAGCCATTGCAGCCCTCTGGGGAGTGAACCAGTGGATGGAAGACCTCTCTGTCTCTACCTCTCTCTGTAACTCTGTCTTTCAAATAAATAAAAAATAAATCTTTAAAAAAAAAAAAGAAAAAACACTAGGGTCAGGTCAAAATAACTCAGGAACCCAGGAACCAGACTGAGTATAAGGTGCCACTGGCCAAAGATGGAAACATGGGAGTATCAGTAAGAATAATGACACACAGGATTGAAATACAGCATATTTTTCACTCCATAAGTTTAGAATACTGCTAGAGGAAACTCATTCTTAACTTCCTGACTCTTTTTTGGGTCACTTTTGATGTCAGAGAACCATATTTAGGAAATCTGACAAATGAAAGGAAAGAATCAAGTGGTTATGTGGCCTTTAGTATTGAACTATACCTTTGAGTTACCAAAGCGTTGCTGAAAGTTTATCACCGTAAAAAAAAAAAAATTCCAGCAAAAAAATGAAAAAGGAAGCCAGAATTAAAACATCACTATTTTGCAACCATAACAGATTAATATATTTAAGCAATGGTCACTAATAGCTGTTGATGTCACAAAAGAGAGGTAGCCAGTCATTTTTGTGTCTCCTGTTGAGACAACATACCACCAGTTAGGAAATAATCTTGGCCAAAAATTAAACCTGGGGAAGACATTGGGTTCAGTGATTAAGACACTGCTTGGGATGCCTGGGTTGCTGTCAGAATGCCTGAGTTCAAGTCCTAGTTCTGCTCCCAGTTCCAGCTTCCTACTAATTAATGTGTGCTCTGAGAGCATCACGTATTGCCTCAAGAAGTTATGTCTCAGTCACCCACACAGGAAACCCAAACTTGAGTTTCAACCTGGTCCAGCCCGGCTGTTGTGGGCATTTGACAGGTGAACAAACAGGTAAGATCTCTCTCTCTCTCTCTCTCTCTGACTCTCAAATAAATAAAATTTTCAGAAATTAAACCTGAGTCTAATAAATACTCTAGACTTAACTACCAACTTCTAAGTAATACAGGTGACAGGAAAATGGTCTTGCTTAGGGGTTTCTTGGTTTTTAACGATGCATAAGCTGCGTCCTTGGGTCACCCTAATGTTAGGCCATATCACAAGCATGCAATTGGGATAATTCAGGTGGTAGAAAATCATGAAGGATGAACTGTTCAGATTCTTCCATCAAAACAAGACCAAAGGGGCTGTGCCGGCATCTCACATGAGCACCAGTTGAAGTCCTAGATGCTCCATTTCCAATCTAGTTCCTTGCTAATGTGCCTGGGAAAGCAGTGGATAATGGCCAAGTGCTCAGACACCTACCATCCACATGGGAGACCCGGATGGAGTTCCAGGCTTCCTGGCTTTGGCCTGATCCAGCCCCCATTTTGCAGTCACTGGGGAGTGAACCAGTGGATGGTAATTAATGGATAGAAGGCTTTTTCTCTCTCCCTCTCCCCCCCCCTTCAAGTAAATAAATAAAAACCAAAAACCCAAGACCAAAAAACAAAGAAAACATATGGAAGAGGCCTCTATAGATTAAAATGCACTTAGGAATGATACCTACCAGTTTTATTTGATTTCTGTTTCAAATAAAGAAAAATTTTTAGAAATACATAAAATAACTATATAAGTTTGGCCACTAACTGTATACTTGATGTTATCAAAGAATCATTATATTTAGGTGTGGTAAGGCTGCTATTATGTATTTTCTAAGGGTTCTCATCTTTTAGAAAGACTCAAATATTTACAGATGAAAGTGTATGGTGTTTGGGATTTGACCAAAACAGTCGGTAGTCGGGAGAGTGGAAGGTGTCAAGGAAGCAAGATTGGATACAAATTGATCATTGTCAAATGTCACATACACAAGGATTATTGTTATACTGTGTTTAGTGGTTTTATGTATATTTGAAATTTGCATAATCAAAAACAAATTTTAATTCAAAAAAGAAACATACGAGGAGTGAGACTCACCCGGAAAGCAAGTTCTCATGTGCTGGCCCTCAGATCCTCCCTAGCCGGTCCGTACTTTCCTCTGGATTGTGGGGGCAGGAAGTCTCCCAGACTCTCACCAACTGGCTCCTGGCTCATTCTGAGCAGTGGGGATCAGTGACAAGGGAGGAGAGGGGAAGAACAGAGGGGCCATCGTGCTTCTCCAAGAGCCAAGCAGGCGGCTGCAACCTTCAGCGGCACCAGTGGCTTCATGGTAGTCTCAAGAAGGACTCGTATTCAGCAGCTGTCAATCAGTGTGGGCTTGGGTGCTGTCTCCAAGGGGCAAAATGACTTCCTGACCCTCCTGCTTGCTCTCCCAGACCTCCTTCCACACTGGGAACCAGCGTTGCCAACGTTCCCCGCGCTGAAACCCTCTTTGCTGGCCGCGTCGACAGTAACGTCTGCTTTTCCGAGTGCACACTGCGTGATGCGCCACGACGCCCCATGACGGGCAGTTACAGCAGGTGTGGGGCTGATAGGATCAGCATGGGATTGACAGGAGCTGAGGATGAAGGGGCCAGGGCAGACTGGCCTTGAAGGACCCTGGAATTAGTCCGAAGGACACTCTACAGCAATAATCCACAAACCCAGGGAAACGCCATTTATCCTCCTCTCCAGGCAGGGGACCAGGTGCTAAAGAAGGGACACAACCAGGCTTGGTCCCACACACAGCCGCCTTCCATGGCTCCCTGACTGCCTCTGACTGGGGTGGCCGACCGGGCCATTCTCTTGCGTAAGTCCAGAGCTCAGCAGAGAGCACTGGCTTGGAAGCTCTTCAGGATCTTTCCCTTCTGTGACCCTGCCTCCTTTAGCATGAACACTCACTCTCCAGTCAGCAGGAAGGAGAGGTGAAAAGGAGAACCCCCCTCCCTGGCAGGACCACCCTCAACAGCTACCTGCGACATTTTCACTTCCAGCCTCTCAGCCCCATCTTAATCCCATGGCAGCAGCAAGCAAATGTAGCCCTCGCTCTGGGAAGCCACGGGCTCAGCTCAAACTTGAGAGCATCGCGGATGTGAGGGCAGGCACCCAGCAGCCACAGACACAGGGCACTGAGACTGCACTGCCCTGCCCCCTCCTCCCAGGGAGCCCCTCTAAAGAGTCACCTGCCCTCATGTATTTGGGCAACCAGAGAGTGTCCTGCATCTACCCCTGCTGGGTGCACACAGCCTCCCCAGTCTTGCGATGTTGTCTGACCCCTAGCTATGTGCCCCCACCTCTGCTCAAGCTGCAGCCCTGTCCTTCCTCCACCACCACAAAGCAATGCGTGGTTTAGACCCTTCCTGAAGGCTAGGAGGGTAACAGAAGCATTTAGGGGGAAGTAAATCCACACTAAATGTCAAACAGCAACCTTCCTAAAAACACATTGGACATTTCCAACCTATATATATACAGGCTGGAGATATATATAAATGTATATATTATTGTCACTTTGTCTTCTGGATACTTCTCCCTCTCATTTCTGGGCCCTTCACCTCATACCCCAGGGTGCCCATAAAAACTCACAAGTGACTGGTGTGTGCTGTCTCTGATCTGCCCTCACCCACCCAAGTCACTTCCTGGGTACCTCCTGTTTAACAACCAAATGCAGCCCCCTCTTACGTCACCACATCCCATATCAGAGCACTAGTTCAAGTCCCAGCTACTCCACTCAAAATTCAGCTTCCTTGGGGCTGGTGCTGTGGTACAGTGGGTTAAAGCCCTAGTCTGCAGTGCTGCCTTCCCATATGGGTGCTGGTTTGAGTCCCAACTGCTCCACTTCCAATCCAGCTCTCTGCTAATGCACCTGGGAGAGCAGCAGAGGATGGTCCGAGTCCTTGGGCCCCTGCATCCATGTCAGAGACCAGGAAAAAGCTCCTGGCTCCTAGTTTCAGATCAGATCAGCTCAACTCCGGCCACTGTGGCCACTGGGGGAGTAAACCAGCAGATGGAAGACTTTCTCTTTCTCTCTCTCTCTCTCTCTCTCTCTCTAACTCTTTCAAATAAAATTTTAAAATAAATCTTAAAAAAAGAAAAAAGAAATTCAACTTCCTGCTAATGAATCTGAGAAAGCAGCAGAGGGCAACCCAGGTACTTGGGTCCCTGTCACCCACATGGGAGACCTGCATGGAATCCCAGGCTCCTGGCTTTGACCTGGCTCAGACCTGGCTGTTACAGGCATTTGGGAGCAGACAGAAGATCCATCTCTCTCCATCCCTCTGTGTGTGTGTGTGTGTGTGTGTGTGACTTAGCCTTTCATATAAATAAATAATCTTTTTTTTTTTTTGACAGGCAGAGTTAGACAGTGAGAGAGAGTCTTCCTTTTTCCATTGGTTCACCCCCCAAGTGGCCGCCACGGCAGGTGCATTGAGGCCGGCGTGCTGCACTGATCCGAAGCCAGGAGCCAGGTGCTTCTCCCGGTCTCCCATGGGGTGCAGGGGCCCAAGCACCTGGGCCATCCTCCACTGCCTTCCCGGGCCACAGCAGAGAGCTGTGCCGGGTTCTAGTCTCAGTTGCTCCTCTTCCAGTCCAGCTCTACTGTGGCCCGGAAGGGCAGTGGAAGATGGCCCAAGTGCTTGGGCCCCTGCACCCTCATGGGAGACCAGGAAGAAGCACCTGGCTCCTGGCTTCGGATCAGCACAGCGCCAGCCGTACCAGCCATCTGGGGAATAAACCAGCAGAAGAAAGACCTTTCTCTCTGTCTCTCCCTCTCACTGTCTAACTCTGTCTGTCAAATTAAAAAACAAATAAAGTGAGGCCGGCACTGTGGCACCACTGCCTACAGAGCCAACATCCCATATGGGCACCAGTTTAAGTCCCAGCTACTTCACTTCTGATCCAGCTCTCTGCTGTGGCCTGGGAAAGCAGTAGAAGATGGCCCAAGTCCTTGAGCCCCTGCACCCGCATGGGAGACCTGGAAGAAGCTCCTGGCTCCTGGCTTAGGATGGGAGCAGCTCTGGCCATTGCAGCCATCTGGAGAGTGAGCTGGCAGATGGAAGTCCTCTCTCTGCCTTTGCCTCTGCCTCTCTGTAACTCTGCTTTTCAAATAAACAAATAAATCTTTTAAAAAATAAAATAAAGTTTAAAAAATTAACCCGACAGGTCCAGCACAGTATTTCTAAACAAGAGGAGTAGGTGCTTTGCCACAGGAATATTCTGTCTTTCTCCTAGGACATTCAACTCAAACTAGATTCAGTTTGAAAAAAATGTGTTTTCTGCTCCACACAGATAATAAAAACTGCTGTTTCCACTTTCGGTGAGAAAGCACTGCAGTGAGGAATCAAATTAGGTCTTACAGTGACTCGCCTCGCTGTGGTGCTGGAGAGGAAGGCCATGAAATATGCCTTTTCCCAATAAATTACAAAGCACAGAGCTAAGCAGGGTTTCTCAACCGCAGCACTGTTAGCATCTCGGCTAGATACGTCTGCGGGGGGAGGGAGCTGTCTGGTGCCTGTAGGATGTTTTGCAGCATCCCCGGCCTCTTCCTACCAGACAGCAGGAACAACCTGGCAACCCCCACTGCTGATGTGGTGACCCAAGTGGATCCAGACATTGCCAAACACATCCTGGGGATGAAAACCACCCCCTGCGTGTGAGCAACGGGCTAGAAGCAAGATGCAGGTGCAGGACGAGATGACCTGGCTCTGCTCCTTCTGAGCCCCGACTGTCCTCAGCACTCCCCAGATGAGCTGGCGGGGAGGCGGAAACCAGAGCTGGGTAGGGAGAAGGTCTGAGAGGCTGGAGAGCTCCAACAAGAGGCTGATTCTCCAAGCGGATTCTGATTGCCACAGACTCCGCCTAGAGACCCACACCTTTTGCTTTTGCAGGGAGTGGCTGAATGGTCGAGCAGAACCCGGCTCCCAGCCCAGAGGACGAGCCCCTTCCCCCACATGAATGTGTGAGCAGATGCACAGAGAGCAGCCAGGTTTCACACAGGTGTGTTTCAAGGGCTGAAAGGTTCATGATCTGGGCCCTTGATGAGACAGAGACCAGAGACCTGTGTTCCAAGCTTGGCCTCTGCCTCTAATGATCTCCATGACCCAGGGCGGGCCAGTGCTCTCTCGGGTTCTCAGTTTCTCTGTCTCTGTAACGGACTGAGTTCTCCAATAGCAATCCAGCCCCGACCTTTGTATTCCCATGCCCACCCTGATCTTCCATGTTCTATCTCCTGTTGAGTTCTCACAAAACCCACTTTTCCACATGTGGTATTTGCAACCAGCCTGCCAGCCTTCACTGAGCTCTGTGACAAGTGACAATGACAAAAATGGGCAAAATCAAGACCTCTGACTCTACCTCCCCCATCCAGGGACAAGGGCTGCTGAGCGAGACCTACTCCAGAAGCGCGTCTCCCATAAGAGACTTCCTCAAAGGGCCGCCCAGGCTTCGTTTCCACTTCAGTCTCAGCCCCAGCTCCAAGGAATTCATAACTGTGTTAGGAAGATGAGACTAGCACATATTTCTATTTTATTTTGCCAAAGGTGAAATCAGTAAAATTTGTCCCCCCAAAATAACTTGATTTATATCAGGTCTGTTTCACAATGTTTTATTTCTATTTACCTGTTTGGTTTATTTGAGAGACAGACAGATCTCCCATCTACCAGTTGACTCCTTAAAATGCCCAAGACTGGCCAAGCCAAAGCCCAGAGCAAGGAAGCTCAATCCAGGGCTCTCCTGTGGGTGGCAGGGACCCAAGTACTTGAGCCGTTATCTGCTGCCCAGCATGGTGCGCACCCGCAGGAAGCTGGAATTGGAAGTGGAGCTGGGACTCAGACCCAGGCACCCTGATTTAAACACTAAGCCAAACATCTGGCCGGGCTCATAATGTTTAACCCTTAAACTGAACTTCTAAATCCTACTTGAAATGATGAACAAGCATTTGCTGGAGAAGTTAAGTCGCCAGTTGGGACTCACGCATCCCACATCTGAGTGCCCGCCCTCTACTCCCACCTCTGTGCTCAGTCCAGCCTGCTGCTAACGTGTGCCCTGCAAGGCAGCAGGTGATGCTCAAGTCCTCGAGTCCCTGTCACCCACCTGGCAGATCCCGGTAGAGTTCCTGGCTCCTGGCTTCAGCCTGGCCCATCCCTGGCTGTTGAGGAGTAAACCAGCAGACAGAAGGGTTCTCTCTTTCTCCCTCTCTCCATCTGCCTTTCAAATAAATAAACTACAAAAAGAACAAGCCCATCACATACAGCTCACCTGAAGTCCCCTTTCCTCTCCTGTTCCCCCTAAGGCTGTGCCGCCCAGTCTAGCTGGAGTCCACCCTGGCACCACCTCCAGGGGTCATTACTGGACACCCGTTGCCCCGCCATCTCAGTCCCAGGTACTCTCATGGCTGCTCTCCAAGAACCACAACCCCTGCCCAAGCCTCCAGAACTACATCCAGTGACCCCATCTCAATCCCCAGCCAGGCTGATTGCTACAGTGCTTTGCTGTATGACTTACATTCAATGTTCATCAGACTGGCCCTGTCCAAGAACTCAGATGACAAATGAGACTTTGCCAGTCTCAGAGATTAATGGGTGAATTCCTCCCCTGTCTGGGTCAGTTTTGTCTCTCAAAGATTTCTGAGAAATGGGGCAAGTGTCTGGCCCAGCAGTTAATAAGCCACTTGGGGCACCACATCCCAAACTGGGGTTTGGTTCTCAGCTTTTTTTTTGCTTGCAATCCCACTTCCTGCTAACCTGCACCCTGGGAGGCAGCAGGCGATGGCTCAAGTAGTTGGGTCCCTGCCACCCACGCAGGAGACCAGGATTGAGTTCTGGGATTCTGGCTTCAGCTTGGCGTTGCCCTAGCTGTTGCAGGCATTTGGGGAGTGAACTAGGGGATGAGATCTCTCTCTCCTCTCTCCCAACCCCCCACTCTGCTTTTCAAATACAATGAAAATATAAATTTTTTATATATCTTTGAAGATGAAAACCACTCTATGAACAATATGGCTTGCAAGCGCTCCATCAGAGCAAAGCGAATACAATATCAAAGTTACTGGGAAAGTGCTAGGCGTCATTCCAGTCCAGAAAACCTTTGCCCCTGCTGGCTCTGCCGGAAGAACTGAAAGTTCAGTCCTATCCAGAGTCCTCATGGGGCCTGCCACCTGGACATGAGCCACAGGCGAGACCAGAATCTCAAGTAACCAGGGAACACACAGGTGGCTCTGGAAGGAAATGGCTTCTAAGTCAAGTTAACCTACGTCCCCAGCTGTTAATTCACTCAGACCTTTGGTCTTGCCAGGGTGGCTGCCAGCTTCCATGTAAGAAGGGACCCCCAAGGGCTGGAACCATCACCAGGTAGTGATGGCAGGCAGTGCCCCGTGCTATTGAAGAAATGTGAGCATCCCCCAGATTACAATCTGTACCCAGAGAAGAGGCCAGGAGCAAGCAGGAGGCACCTCCCCGGCCACTGGGTGGCGCCTCATACTTAGGGGGGACATCAGGGATTGGAAAAGCATTATAGGAGGAACGGCATCCTGGCTGCCTGAGGACTCCAAGGGGATGGTGGCTCTCTGTGGCCACACTCTGCACAGCTGGCTTCCCCGCCACCTCGTGGACCCCCACCGGGAACACGTCTGTGAAGCAAGGCTGATCGGACATGCCTGCGTTGAGGCCAGAAGTCAGGCAGCGGACAGTGCGTCTCCACGGAGGACAGCAGCTCCCCAGCAGCATTCTCCGTGTTGCATGGCATCTAAGGTAAATACTGTCCACACTAAAGAGGTGACCCCCCCAAATCCAGCTCCGCTGGCCAACACAGAGCCTGTATGACCAAGAATTGCCAAGGGATCGTGTCGCATCACGAGGCACGGGGTGTCACCCAGAACACCATGGCAGGACAGGAGTTCCTTGCAGAGGCTTTGTGACAAAGGCCACGGGGAAGACTTGAACAGAAGTAAAAGCAGCTCTGTGGGGCATCTCACTGAAGTGGGGCCACAGTTATTCTCTTCTATTTCGTCACGTTTCCAGTACACCTACAAGAGCTGGCTCCTGGACCGCAGGGGCTGGGCGTCTGGAAGCGGTACAGCCCCAGCCTGCCTGACCTGGGGCAACCCTGGGCCTCCCTCTCACCCACTGAGCATGCGCGGGGCCTGGGGCCCGACTGTGCTCTCTAACGACCTCTCCTGGCCTCCTGTGGTTCTAGGAGGCGCTGGCGGAGGGGTGAATATTTTAATGGAAAACTACTGCGCCCTGGGTCGAGCTGTACAGGCAAGAGAGGGGAGCGCGGGGTGGTGATCACCGCCCACGCAGTGCAGGTTGCTCTGCTGAGAGGAAGGCAGGCGAGACGGGAACCTCCCCAGCACTGGTCCTGGCTCCGGGGAGCCAACCCCGGACCAAGCTAACCCCGGATGCAGCTATTGTCGAGGGCGGTGCGTGTGTCCTGCGGGCATCTCCATCCATGAGGCTACCCTTGGCCCCAAGTCGCTGACGGCTTCTCTGCGTTTTGTTCCTTTTGAACCACAAAGTTGAAGGTTACCGGGAACACTCGCGTTGGCAGTCAGTTTGGCAAAAGTTAGCAGGGCAACCGGGCAGGGTCTGTGCTCAGGAGCGGCGCTGTACCCAACCCCTCCTCGGGCTGGGTCTGCCGTGAGTTAGGTCTCTAATTGGCAGCGGCACTTACAGCCCCTGCAGTCCCCGGCCTTCTCCGAGTGCCCGAGGTCACAGAGGGCTCTGCAAGGGGAGGCTAATTGGCTCAGGAAGGGATTTTCCTAAGACCTCGGCTTTATCAGCCCTGAGCTGCACGGCTCAGCCCCAAATCAAGCCCAATCCGCCGTGCCCTGAGATTGCCTCCGTGGACAGGGCGGTAGGAGCCCCGCACCCTGCTCCGCACTCCCGGAGGCTTGTCACCTCCCCCTCTGCCTGACCTCCTCCCTAACTCCCATGGCTGCCACTGGCCGAGCCTCCTCATGAAGCGCTAGCTACTGTAGCAGACAGACCACTTGCTTAGCAAAAAAAAACAAAACCTAAACCTGCTCATCATGCCTGAGGCTTGGGACATACCCTGGGAGCCCGAGCACACCTGACGGCTGAATGAGATCATCCTGCGGGCTGGTTGTTGGGGCCTCCAACACCTTCACTGGTCACCTGCTGCCAGCAACAGCCTTTGGATAGTGGTGCCCTGGGGTCAGGAAGGAGGAGGGGCGTGTCCCGGCTGAGCCACAGCGGGGTGCCACGGAAGAGGGTTGGAGTCTGGCACTTGCAGAGACCCCGGTTATAGGAGAGTCAGCCCAGAGCAGCAGACTCATGGCTCGGGCATCCGCAGAGATATAGGATGGTCCTGGGGACACCCCATCCCACCCCGGATAGGGTTCAACTCAGCTCTCAGCATCAGAAGGGAAGGGCTTCCGGGGCTGGGTGTGGCGAACAGTCAGACCACGTCGCTAACTGCTGTTTGCCCGAATCCTCAATACCCTGCTTCACTTTCTCCAGCCCCAGGAAACTCCATTATGGCTCCTCAGAGCCCCACATCGCCTGAGCTTCCCTGCAGCACGGTCCCAACGCCAGGGTGTCCAAGGACATTAATGAAGCCCTCCATGGTCAGTTGCCCATCTGAAAGTTCCATCCCCACCTGTGCTGCCCAGCACCACGAGAGCCTCCTGGTGTCCCCAGTCCTCGAGCTGCATCAGCTTCTCCCGCTGTGCTGACGTGGCGGGGCAGGAAGGGAGGCAGCGCTGTCGCACACGCGTGTGTTGTCATGTGTAGCGTGTGTTGTCATGTGTAGCGTGTGTAGCATGAGAGCCCTTCCCAGACTGCTTCCCCAGTGGCTGCTTTTCCTGCCTGTCAGCTTCTAAGTCTTCCCAGCCAGACCTTGTGCTGTTGCTGACTTTAACATCATGGGGAGGCCGTCCCACTAAATTCTTCCGTTCTGGTTCCTTAGCAGTGGTTCTTGCGGACTTCCGGCTCATGTTTGTAGTGTGTGGCCGGAAAATAACGAAGTTGATTCTTTAAACAAACACCTCAGAATGCATTTTTTTTAAGACAAAAGTTAACCCAAAACACCGAGCTGTGCTTGGATGTTTAGAAAATTAAGTATCAAGAATCACTTTATCAGGCTGGACACTGTGGCATAGTAGGTAAAGCCACTGCCTACAGTGCTGGCATCCCATATGGACACCGGTTCAAGTCCCAGCTGCTCCGCTTCTGAGCCAGCTGTCTGCTATGGCCTGGGAAAGCAGTAGAAGGTGGTTCAAGTCCTTGGGCCCCTGCACCCACGTGGGAGACCCGGAGGAAGCTCCTGGCTCCTGGCCTCGGATTGGCGCAGCTCCAGGGGTTGCAGCCATCTGGGGAGTGAACCAGCAGATGGAAGACCTCTCTCTCTCTCTCTCTCTCTCTCTCTCTCTCTCTCTGCCTCTGCCTCTCTGTAACTCTGCTTTCAGATAAATAAGTAAATCTTTAAAAAAAAATCACTTTATCTGAACTCCTATTGGGATTATATGATGAAGATAAATTGAGTTTTTACAGCTTAATATCATGCCTTCTAAGAAAAGTTACTATATTAAAAAAATCCTGTCGTTTGCAATAAAATGGATGAAACTAGAAGACATTATACTTAGTACCAAATTCAATATCAAAGACTACATACTTAGTACATACTAAATAACTACATACTTAGCACATAACCCAATACCAAAAGGACAAATACCATATGTTCTCTCTGACCTGTGATAACTAATAGAGCACCTAAAAGTGAAATTGACACTTGGAGAAGCAATGAATTTGAACAGCCCTTGTCTCCACTATAGAGGAACAGGGATTTTTTCCATACTATCTGTTGAACTCTACTTAGCAGAGCTAGTCATATGTGTATAAAGCTAATTGAAAATAAGCCGGCGCCGTGGCTCAATAGGCTAATCCTCCACCTTGCGGCGCCGGCACACCGGGTTCTAGTCCCGGTTGGGGCGCCGGATTCTGTCCCAGTTGCCCCTCTTCCAGGCCAGCTCTCTGCTATGGCCAGGGAGTGCAGTGGAGGATGGCCCAGGTGCTTGGGCCCTGCACCCCATGGGAGATTAGGAGAAGCACCTGGCTCCTGGCTCCTGCCATCGGATCAGCACGGTGCGCCGGCTGCAGCGGCGGCCATTGGAGGGTGAACCAACGGCAAAGGAAGACCTTTCTCTCTGTCTCTCTCTCTCACTGTCCACTCTGCCTGTCAAAAAAAAAAAAATAAAAAAAATAAAAATAAAAAAAGCTAATTGAAAATAGATCTTAGTAAAAAATACAAATGGGAATAGTAGAGGGAGGAGGAAGAAGGGTGGGACAGTGGGTGATGCATAATTATCTAAAAATACCTCAAATAGTCACTTTAGAAAGCCTTGTGCTTCTAATTTATTTCAAGTTTTTAAAATTTTTCTAGCTGTTGGTTTGAGAGACAGACAGACAGCTCTCATCCACTGGCTGGCTCACTCCCCAGATGCCCAGGGCTGGGCCAGGCTGACACTGGAATCCCAACCCAGGTCTCCCACATGGGTGGCAAGGACCCGGAGTGCCCCCTGGGTGAACATTAGTAGCCACTGGAATCAGGAGCAGAGCAGGACTTGAACCCAGGCACTCTGATATGAGATGAGGGTGGCCATCCCCTGGTAGCATCTAAGCTGCTATGCCAAACACCTGCTCCTATTTCTTTTTATTATTATTATTATTATTTTATTTGACAGATAGAGTTATAGACAGTGAGAGATGGAAAGAAAGGTCTTCCTTCTGTTGGTTCACTCCCTTAATGGCCGCTACGGCTGGCGCTGCGCCAATCCGAAGCCAGGAGCCAGGTGCTTCTTCCTGGTCTCCCATGTGGGTGCAGGGACCCAAGCACTTGGGCCATCCTCCACTGCCTTCCCGGGCCACAGCAGAGAGCTGGACTGGAAGAGGAGCAACCGGGACAGAATCCGGTGCCCCGACCAGGACTAGAATCCAGGGAGCTGGTGCTGCAGGCGGAGGATTAGCCAAGTGAGCCACGGCGCTGACCCACCTGCTCCTATTTCAACACTTTTTTTTAATATTTTTTTTATTTATTTGAAAGGCAGATCCAGAGAGAGAGAGCGTGCTCTTCCATCCACTGGTTCACCCCCGAAATAGCCACAATGGCCAAGTTAGGGCCAGGCCACAGCCAGAAGCCCCACATGAGTGGCAGGGTCCCAGATGCTTGGGCCATCTTCCACTGCTTTCCAGGTGCATTAGAGGAGCTGGACAGGAAGTGGAGCAGCCAGGACTTGAACCTTGAGCTGGACAGGAAGTGGAGTGGCCAGGACTTGAACCTTGAGCTGGATAGGAAGTGGAGCGGCCAGGACTTGAACCTATGCTCATATGGGATGCCAGCGTTGCAGGCGACCACTTAAACTGCTGCACCACGATGCAGGCCTCAATACTTCTAAAACATTTCAGAGAAACTGACACACACTGCGTGTCCTCTTAGGAACCATGCATTGCCAGCGCACCGGTTCCTTCGAGGAAGCGCCTCTCCCTGCAGGAATCACTGAAAGGCAAGGTGGATCCTGTGTCTGTTCCCATCAGACTGTCCACCATCAGGGGAGAAGGCAGGCCCCGCAGCCCTGACGCCAAAACTGCCAAGTCCCAGGTGTGACCTCAGTGCACCTCAGCCATCCGAGGACAAACAAGCAGCGAGCAGAAGCGCTGTACACAGAGGCCCGGAGCCTGGGAACCAGGGCCTGCGAAGTCTCCCTGGCTGCACCACGAAGAGGTGCAGGGAGGGTGGAGCCTCTGCGCCTCCAGACTGAGGCAGCCACAGAAAAGCACTTTCATTTCATGAAATGAATGGGCCTGGGCTTTTGATTCAAGTCTGTGGTTTGCCTTCACCACCTCTCCTGTTATTCTCTCTCTCTTTTTTTTTTTTTTTAAGAGTTATTCATTTACCTGGAAGGCAGAGTTACAGAGAGAAGGAAAGACAGAGAGAGAGGTCTTCCATCCACTAGTTTACTCCCCAGATGGCCACAACAGCCAGAGCTGGGCTGAACTGAAGCCAGAAGGCAGGAGCTTCTTCCAGGTCTCCCTTGTCGGTATCAGGGCTCAAGGACTTAGGCCATCTTCTGCTGCTTTCCCAGGCCCTAGCAGAGAGCTGAATTGGAAAAGGAGCAGCTGGGACACGAACTGGCACCCATATGGGATGCCAGCGCAGCAGGTAGAAGCTTAACCTACTATGCCACAGTGCTGGTCCCCCATTATTCTCTTTCAAACAGTTAATCAGGGTATTCTTATAATGTCAGCCGACTTCGGTTGTGCTAAGGAGAAGGGAGGGAGAGAAGGAGAGAAGGAGAGAAGGAGGGGAGGATGGAGGGAGGGAGGAAGAGAGTGAGGGAGGGAGGAAAAAAAGAAAAAGAGAAGGAAAGAAAGAAAACGAAATGAAACTATTTGTATTCACCTTTGCTAGTGAAGGGGTTAGGACCTGTGCTCCTGGGGAACAGGGGTGGGAAGAGACAGCTACAGTCAAAGGGGCCAACCCCCCAGAGAAGATGAACTCCAGGGACAGAAGTATTAGCCCAGCCCTGCCAGCTCTGCCCAGGAGCTGTCCAAGGACCAGGCAATGCAGGGGAAACATGCACTGCTCACAGGCTGGAAACCAGCGGGGCTGGAGCACAGGGCGTGTGGCAGAGGAGGGGAAGGGCAGGTGGGTCTGGAAAGGAAGATGAGAATCTGTGGCTGACGACCCAGAGGGCTTTGTCTTAGCGGCAGGGAGGAGACAGCCATCTGTCCCTTTATGACCCATGGGCGTGCACTGGACCATCTGCTCACACAACACGTGCAGGTAATTGGCAGCAGACCCTGGAATAAACAAGCAGGCTGTGGGGCTGCCCCCGAAGGTGTGGCCAAGCTAGTGGCATGGCACCTGAGAGGTGGTGAGCCCAGCTGTGGCCACCACAGGTGTCCAGCTGTGCCCCACGATGCTCACTTGAGAATTCAAGCCTCACAGGGCCCCAGACCAGGTCCCTCATTGTCACTAAGAGCAAGGAGCAATCGCTAGGTACTGAGCTTGAAGAAGCACGGAGTGGAAGAAGTGGCCAGCATGAGCCCTTAGGGCCCCTCCACAGGGTGCCACACCCCATGTCTGATATGGGCAGGGGAGACATCCAGGCCCACCCCCCTCAGCCTTCAGGCTGCGAGCCTGGCTGCAGGAGCAGACACAGCCCCTTCCATCCCCGGAGAAGAAGCACCTGCTACCCAAACCGGAACTGTTCGTTCAGTAAGTCCCTGAGTGTGTGCTCTGAGGGAACCACTGAGCTTGGTGCTGGGGAGACAGGGAGAAGGACGTGTCCCTGCCCCGGAGCAGCTCACGGTGGGCAAGGAGCGGCTGCAGCAGCCTGGACTGGGGGCTGCGGCAGTGACGGGGAGGGGCTTCTCCAAGCGCTTCCTAGGAGAGGCCCCGAGTCAAAATGACCTGAGGACTGACCAGCAGGAGTTTGTCCAACACAGTGTGTCAGGCAGAGGAGCAGAAGGTACAAAAGTCTACAGAGGGGAGAAGATTCTAGAAATTCCAGAAATGCACGAGGTTCTTCGAGTCACTGCCCCTTATACATGGTGTGCCTGTGAGCCGGCAGGCTTGTGACTCAGACGACCCAGGTTCACCTTCCCACTCAAAAGCTGTGGGTGCTGGGGCAAGTCACCCAGCCTCCTGGACTCTGGTTTCAGGCAGCTGGAACAATGCTCGCCAGAAGAGAGTGCTCAATGTGTATCAATCACTTTTATCTGTCAATGAAATGTGAGAGCTGCCGCCACCTGGCTGAGCAGGGATGGGAGCCCAGATAAGGACAGGTGCTAGGAGGCAGCTTGTACCTGCACAGATGGGCATGGATGAGTCACAAGGCTGGGATGCTCCAGGAAGCTCCCGAAGCTCTGAATGCAGAGGCGGAGGCGGGGAGGCTGTGCAGCCTGCCCTTGGGGTTTCTGCTCCGGATCCCCTGTCCCCCAGCCCAGCTCCAGGCTCCGCTCCAGGCTTCCTCCCAGCACTGGCTTCTTTCCAGCAACCACCTGAACGCCTCTTTGACCTGCCGCAGCTCCCTCCAGCTCCCACCCCCAACCTCAGCTCTAGATGATGGTCCTGCAGCCCTGCAAGAGGAGAGGGACCACACCACCCCAGCTTGCCCCTGCCCCCTACCAGTGTTCCTGTGGCTCCAGAAGCTTGGGTGAAGGGAGAAGACCAGAGAACGAGTCTGGCCCAGGAGCCAGCTGGCTGAGCAGCACGCAGCACAGGGACAAGGACGAGCACAGAGCAGGGGATAGAAGTCAAACACGCCTGCCAGTTTGCGCACTGGTTTCCGAAGCTGCTTCGGATGCCCGCATCCTGTATCAGAATGCCTTGCTCAAGCCCCAGCTCCGCCACTTCCCATCCAGCTTCCTGCCAATGCCGACCCTGGGAGGCAGCAGACGGTGGCGCAAGTATTTGGGTCCCTTCCACCGATATGGGAGACCCAGACTGAGTTCTTGGCTCCTGGCTCTGGACTGTTGCAGGCATTTGGAGAGTGAACCAGTAGATGGAAGATCTCTCCCCTCCCAACCCTGCCTTTCAAATAAAGGCGGGTAGGGGAGTCTGTCACATGCAAGGGCTGTCACAGAGTCATCCTGAACCCAGCTCTCTTCATTGGACCAATGCCGACTTCCACAGTGGCAGAGGTTAGTGATCAAAAGCAAAGCACTGGCCGGCGCCGCGGCTCACTAGGCTAATCCTCCGCCTTGTGGCACCGGCACACCAGGTTCTAGTTCCAGTTGGGGCGCCGGATTCTGTCCCAGTTGCCCCTCTTCCAGGCCAGCTCTCTGCTGTGGCCAGGGGGTGCAGTGGAGGATGGCCCAAGTGCTTGGGCCCTGCCCCCCATGGGAGACCAGGATAAGTACCTGGCTCCTGCCTTCGGATCAGCGCGGTGCGCCAGCAGCAGCGCGCCAGCCGCGGTGGCCATTGGAGGGTGAACTAAAGGCAAAAAGGAAGACATTTCTCTCTGTCTCTCTCTCTCACTGTCCACTCTGCCTGTCAAAAAAAAAAAAAAAAGCAAAGCACCTGGCTGGCACCGAGTAAATGGAGCCTCCATGACTGCTGTGACTGCTGTTCCCCACCCACCCTACAACCTCAGCTCCTGGAACGGACCTGGTACAGGGCATCCAAGCCACAGAGATACCTGTGACGAGGTCCGGCACCATAGCATAGTGGGTAAAGCCACCACTTGCAGTGCCAGCACCTCATACTGCCACCGGTCCGAGTCCCGGCTGCTCCACTTCTTTTTTTAAAAAAAGATTTATTTTATTTATTTGAAAGTCGGAGTTACACAGAGAGAGGTAGAGACAGAGAGAGAATCTGCTGGTTCACTTCCCAGATGACCGCAACCCCCGGAGCTGCGCCAATCCAAAGCCAGGATCCAGGAGCTTCTTCCAGGTCTCCCACATAGGTGCAGGGGCCCAAGGACTTGGACCATCTTCTACTGCTTTCCCAGGCCATTGCAGAGAGCTGGATTTGAAGATGAACATCCGGGACTAGAACCGGTGCCCATGTGGGATGCCAGCACTTCAGGCCAGGACTTTAACCCACTGCACCACAGTGCCGGCCCCCAGCTGCTCCACTTCTGATCCAGCTCTCTGCTATGGCCTGGGAAAGCAATAGAAGATGGCCTAAGTGCTTGGGCCCCTGCTCTCAGATGGGAAACCCGAAAGAAGCTCCTGGTTCCTGGCTTCAGATCAGCCCCGCTCCAGCCACTGAGGCCATTTGGGAAGTGAACCAGCAGGTAGAAGATCTCTCTCTCTCTCTCTCCTCCCCTGCCTTTCAAATAAATAATATTTTAAAAAATCACTTAAAAAAAAAGATACCTGTCACAGGTGCATCTCTGTCCAGACAGAATGAACCCCTCAGACACCCACATTCTTCAGTGGAGAACACGTGTTAAAAATTCCCTTCCACAGGGCCCAGACCCATCTTGAGTGCACACATGCACACACACACACACATGAACACACACATGTTGACTCCCTGCAAGCACCACAGCCCATGTCCCAGGCAGTGCCTTCACCTGGTGACAGGTGGATGGCTGTAGTGCTGGCATAGTGCCCCAAAAAAAACAACAAGTGTCAGGGTGGCAAGCAAAGTCTCTTCCACCCGCTGCTCCCTGTACTCAACACCCAGCCCAACTGAGAGGCCGGCCCCACCCCGCACCTGAACACTGAGCAGTCCCAGGATGAAGATGCCTTAAGGGCAAGGACAGACTGGAACGAGGACGAGATAGTATCAGGCAGTGGGCCGTGGTCCAAGTCAGGGTGTCTCAAGCTTCATCTATACTTTCTTCTTAATAAACATTGATTGCTTGATTGATTAACTTGAAAGGCAAAGTGACAGAGAGAAAGAGATCTTCTATACGCTGATTTGCTCCCCAGAGGGTGGCCAGACCCAAGCCAGGAGCCAGGAACTCTATCCAAGTCTCCCACGTGGGTGGCAGGGGCTCAAGCACTTGGGCCATATTCCATGGCTTTCCCAGGTGCATTAGTGAGGAGCTGGATTAGCAGTGAAACAGCCGGCACTCAAACTGGCACAGGCATGTGGGACGCCAGCGTCGCAAGCAGCGGCTTAACCCGCTGTGCCACAACGCCGGTATCTGTTCTGTTGTAATGTGCACCTTTGCTTCTCACCATCAACCACTGCCCAGGTCTGCCTCCTGCCCAAGTCCTGCTATCAAAGGCAGCAGGCTCACCCCTGGCCATGAGGAGAGCCACACACCACTGACACCAAATCCAGGCATTCCCCTACCAGACCTCCAACACATACTCACATACATATTGATCCCCCAGGAAGGACTATGGTAAACTCCCAAACCATGAGCAGACACAGCTCACACACATGTGTATCTGAACACACATGGGACAGATCCTGACACATAAAGCCGCCCTTCCTGCCTGCCCCACCTCGCTGTCATCCCCGTCCACCGCTGGCCCATGGGACTTATCCTTCTCCCCACTGCTCCCAGGCCCTGCATGGGCGGGGGGACTCCCTTCATTCTTTTCCACATGCCACGGGCACTGGAAGAACCTTCCAGGCTATGCAGACACCAACACCCACCCCATCCGAGGGGTGGCGCTGAGAATAGCCATGTTTGGCTTAAGCGAGATACTGTTCCAAGGGCTCTGGAGGCCTGCCCAGGCAGAGCTAGCCACTGCCCACAGCCCCTCTTGCTGCCACAGGGTGTGTGTGCTCACAAGCCCTGCAGCATACAGCACCCACATGCACGCTGTGCACCCACACCCTTCACAACCACCAGCTTTGTTTTGATTTAGTCCCCCAATAATGGGAAGAAGTGACCCTGACACAGCCACCCTTGTTCATCTGCTTCTCTTGTGACCAAGGAGCACAGGTGACCAAAATGAGGTCCAGCCACAGCAAGCCGCCAACTGAGCTCTGGTCAGTGCTAGAGAAACCAATATACCCAGAGCTGGGTCCAGGCATGGGCCCAATTATATAGGGTCAAGATGAGGGCCAGCGGGTAAAGCCGCCGCCTGCAGTGCCGGCATCCAATATGGGCTCTGGGTTGAGACCCAGCTGCTCCACTTCCAATCCAGCTCTCTGTTATGGCCTGGGAAAGCAGTAGAAGATGGCCCAAGTCCTTGGACCCCTGCACCCACGTGGGAGACCCAGAAGAAGCTCCTGATTCCTGGCTTCGGATCGGCTCAGCTCCGGCTGTTGTGGCCATTGGGGGAGTGAACCAGCAGGTGGAAGATATCTCTCTCTGCCTCTCTGTAACTCTGCCTTTCAAATAAAATAAATAACTCTTAAAAAAAAAAAAAAAAAAAAAAGATGAAGCCAAGTTGGGCGTGAAGGTGAGAGTCTGAACTTGGGCCGAATCCAGACCTACATTAGGGTCAGTGTGGAGCTGAGCTTACGAGCTACATAAGGGAGCCAGCCAGGTATGTGGCTGCACTGGCATCAGTGTGGAGCCAGTCTGGGGAGCCAGGGTGTCACCCAGCCAAGCGACAGGGCCCGGAGGGTGTCCGGCACACCATCAGGACCACTGACCAAAATCCATAGGGCGCAGGTGGTTCTTCACTATCCGGAATCCAGGCCTGCAGGGGAAGCAGGAGGTCCAGCCCCCAGGGAACACCTCCCACTGCACACACCCACAACCTGGCTACTGGGGCTGTCCTGTGAACCCCGCGCACGCAGACCCGTGCATCCAGACCCGGAACACAAGACAAAGCACGAGGCAGGCAGCACCCTCCCAGCACCACTGGAGTCTCCTCAGGATAATTATTTATTATTCATAGTCATCAGCATCTTCATTAATTATTCATATGATCCTTAATTATTATCCTTAACAATAAGAGCAGTAAATAGCAGAAAAGTCCTTGAGGTGCCTAAGGCCCAGGGCCGGGTGCCTCCGGGCAGTTAGACCAGCTAATGCCCCCGGGGCAGTGTGGGGACCACAGACCCCCTGTCCACTGCCCAGCCCTGCCCCTGCCCCTCCCAGTGAGGCCCAGGGGACAGCAGGAGGAGCTGCTCCTTCACCATCCTCTCCCCTTCCGTGGCCAGGGCCTCCTGGGCAGGGCCTCTGAGGGGAGGGGCCCAGGCGGCGCTCTGAACCCTGGGTGATCCACGTGTCCACACTGGGCAGCCCCACTAACTGCCCGGGTCTGAGCCGTGTCTGTGCAGGGGCTGGGAGGTGAGGGCCCCCAGCTGGCCCGGTAGGGAGAGGCGTCGAGTGGGGCCATCTTGGGGGAGCTCTGGGGCCCCTGGGGGGAGCTCCTCGCACGCCATGAACTGGGAAACCTGCAAAGAACACAGGGTGTGAGAAGGCCCGGAGGCCACAGAGGTAGGAGAGGGGCACAAGAGGAGAATCCAGGTGACAGGGGACAGAAAAGGGAGACGGACATGAGGGCTGGGGGGGCCAAGTCAGACAGAGCAAGATGGGGTTGGGGGGCTACTAAGGGCATGCACTGAGGGTGGGGGAGGGGAAGTGAACTCTCATAGGCCAAGAGCCAAACAGAGGAGCCGGGAGCAGCTAGGACGCTCCCACCTGCACACCCCAGCCAGGGAAACCTAGAGGCCACAGCTTCCTCCCCCCCTAGAGACCGTGGCAGCTGAGTCTAAACCCAGCCTGGAATATGGAGTCCCTGAGCTGGGACAGAGAGAGACAAGGTTCCTCCCTGCACTCCAGAAAGAACTCGGGGACCTAGAAACCGAGGCAGGCTGGCGGCTAGGCGTCTGGAGGCCAGGGAGAGTGCCAGGGCAGGCGGGAGGGGTTTGTGGGTGCTGCCGAGTGTGCTGGTGAGATCTCGGCGGGGGAGGCTGTGAAGGGGAGACTGGCACATTCGCTGACGTGGGCCCTGGTGTCTGCAAACAGGAGCAGTCAGCAGATGGGAGGGGGGAGCGGTGCCAGGGAAAGGGGGGAGGCAGCAGAGCCCACACGGCCTTGGAGAGCTAGAGGAGTTCCCTTCCGGGACCCTCGGGGACCGTCGCGGGATGGCCCCGCCACGGCCGTCCTGCAGGAGGCCACTCAGGGAGGACAAAGGGCAGCCGGGGCCCATCTCCAGCACAGGGGGAGATGCAGGCCCTGGCCCCCAGGGATGCCCTGGAGACACCCACCAGTGAAGGTGGGCAGGACAGTCAGAGGGTGGAATGTCAACCACAGCAGGGACCTGGGGCCAGGGCCACTCGCCGGCTGGTCCCCTGCACCAGGCCGCCTGGGGCTCTGGACTAGGGGCCCTCCTGCCTCCCCCTGGGCCCACAGCTCCCGAGGCAGCCTTCCGGCCAGGATGCAGGGGTGGCAGGAGACTGGGCACCAGCTTGAATGGGGGCAGAAAAGGCAGGGCTGATTGCGGTGGGGGATGGGATGCTCAGGAACTCACCTGAGAAAGCGAGTCCAGGGTGAGAGTGGGGATGGGGCTGACAGGTAGCAGAGGGGAGGTGGAGGTAGGGCCAGGCCCGGGGGTGGTCACAGCACTGTAGGCGGGCGGAACCAGCGTCATCTGCCTCTGTAGCAGCTGCAGGACGGTGGCCATGTCTGTACTGAGCCGAGTCTCCAGCCTGCAGTGAGGTGAGGGGGAGGAGGCACCAGTCACTGGCTCCAGGCACCAGTGTGGGGGCCGGGGAGCAGCCTGCAACCCCAGCCTCCCTGTTCACTCGGGCCCTGGCGTCCCTGGCTCAGCTCTGAGCCCAAGGCGAGGTAAAGCGGGCCCTGCTCTGGACAGCACGGCCAGCCACCCCCAGATCCTGGGCCAGCACTCACCTGTTAAGCTGCCGCTGGAGGGCGTCCAGCCTGCTCTCCACGTCGCCCCGGGGCCGCCGGCTGGGGCTGGACAGAGGGATGTTGAGGAGGCTGGGGGCGGGGGCGGGGCAGCGAGGCAGCTCCTGGTACTGGCGGCCCCGACTGTCGCCCCAGAAGCTGAAAATGTTGGACACTCCAGAGAAGGCGCCTGGAGCCGGAGAGTGGGGATGAGGCCCGGTGCGAGGCCACGCCCCGGCCCCGCCCCCGGGCACCGCCCCTACCTGACAGAGGGTTACAGGTGTCACTGCTCTTCTCGCAGTCTTCGGTCAGGGGCTCCCCGCCCGGCGGCTCTCCGGGGGGCCTGGGGCTGGAGAAGGGCACCAGGCGGAGGGGGCTGGAGCTGCGGCCTGGGCCCTCATCCTCACTGCTCTCGGGGCTGGAGGGGCCACTGGACGGGCTCTCCCCCCACGGCCCCCCCGGCCGGCCCCGGCTACTGGGCCCTGCCCCCGCCCGGCCCGGCCCCAAGGCCGACACCTCCCCTGGCTGCTCCGTGTCTGTGGGAAACAGAGAACGGACCTCAGAGACGGGAGTGGGAGGGAGGGCAGAGCAGGGGAGGGCAGAGGAGGGGGCGGGAGCCAGCCTGGGAAAGGGCTGTGGCAAGAGGCATTCGTTGGCCCCGGTTGCTTCTCGGACTGTCCTCCCCCACTCCCAACCACGCTGGCGAGCTCCCCAGGAACCCCCCCCCCCCACCGGCTGCCCCAGCAATGGCCTTGGCTCTGCCACACAAGCAAGTCCTGTCTCTTTTCCCCCTCATCTGTTCAAGGCAGCGCCCACGGATACCCCTGCCCTGTGAGAACCAAAAAAGCCTAGGCTTGCCCTGGCCCTGGCGGATGGGAGGTGACAACTTAAGTGGGCCCGAAAGGATGGGCAGCACTGGTGGAACTGGAGTGAGGAGTGGGCACGCAGGGTGAAGGTCTGGGTGGGGAAGACACCGCCCACCGGTGCTCTGTGCCCCTCCCGACCCCGCCCCGCCTCACCCCGACCCCGCCCCGACACCCCTCCCCTCCCCCCGCCTCACCCTTGTCCGTGCGCCTGCGGAAGGACAGCTTGCGCTTGCGCTGCCGGTTGAATCCGCCTTCCCACTCCGCGCTGCCCGGGGAACCCGGGATCATGTTGGTCTGGAACCAAGCAAGACACGTGTCAGGGCCTTCCCCTGCTCTCCGGGGGGGGGGCCGGATCGGGGCCCCAGCCCTCTCATTAGCATAGGAAAGGCGGGGTTGGAGGCTGGGGCTTCCGCAGCCTGGTCTAGGGTACCGCTTGACAGACAAGGGAACTGAGGCAGGGAGGCGGCCCTTGCTTGTCACCTTAGGGACTCAGCTCCGAACCCCCCAGTTAGGAGGGGAAGGCGGCCAGCCTGGGCGGCCCACTCACATCCCGCAGGTTGAAGGTGATCTCCAGGCTGGACCAGAAGTGGTCTGAGAACTCGGGGTACATATCCAGCACCTCCAGCAGGTCGTCCCGGTGGATCTTGTGCAGGTCACAATAGGTGAGGGCGCGCACGTCCCCGTTGGACTTGCCAGGCCGTGCATACAGGTTCAGGGGTTCTCCGAAGATGTCATTCTTCCCTGCAGGCCACACAGAGGGGCTGAGTTCCCGGGGAGCCGGCATCCAAGGTGGCAGGCACCTTCCTTCCGGGAGTCCCACCCCAGGCAGGGGCATCTCCTCCGGGTCCAACCCATGCAGGCAGGAAAGCGTCAGCCAACCCACCTCCCTCCACTGCCAGCAGGAGGGGTGGGAGCATGGCCAGCAGAGACTGAGGGAGAAGGGACAGCAAACCAGTTCTCTGGGCCCCCTCCCAGCAACTGGGACTGGCTGGGGCAGGGGGTGCCAGCCGGGATGCCCCAGCTCTGCTCATGGCCCTGCCTGCCCTGGCCTGTAGCGCCACCTCTCCACCCGAACACCCTGTCCCAAACAGCCTCCTGGCTGATCAGTGCACCCTGGTGCTCAGTGTTCTTCAAACTATAGACCAGGACACAGCGGCAAATCAAAAACAGCCTTTTTGTTTTTGTTTTTTTTTTTTTTTTAGCTGAAAGACATAGGATAGCCTAGCTTAGCATACCATAGAACAGAAAATACCAGAATGTACATATGTAGTAAGGCCGAGGGTTGTGTAGGGGTGGGCAGGGGGTGGGAGGTGTTTCTGGGATGAGCGTATGCTTGTTCTACGCTGGGAAATAGAATCCTACAATATCTTGCTGTGAGCCATGCTCAAACATGTCTGATGCCTTCCCTAAGGCATGCAGGGCCACGGGAAGGACAGGCAGAGGACATGAAGGCCCCACTGTCCAGGCGCACCTGCCCCGTGTGCAAGAAGGGCTGGGAGGAGAGGAGGGCAACACTCCCTTTGCTTTGGACGCGGCGGCGAGGGGCTGAGCCTGATTACACCTGTACTGCGTGAGGCTGCAGGGCCCCGTGCTTGCTCTCGGGAAAATCAGACTCACAGCCGCCAGGCTGGCGTTTCCCCCTCCACTGCCCACCTTGGAGGATCGAGATCTGATCCTTCAAGGAGAAAGCATCAGATGTCTGCCACTTCCAGCGGAGATCCTGGGGGAAAGGAGGCTGCGAACCCCGGAGTTCAGCAGCCCCACCCATGTGGGCTCCTCTGCTGGTCTCTCCTTGGAGCACCTGAGCCTGGGTAAATCAAAGGGGCCCAAAGACCTTGCGGGCAGTCCCAGGACTGTGCGCTCACGAAGCTCAGCCATCTCCGGACTGGGCAGGCATGTGCAGGCCAGCGCCAGCCACTCCCCATACCCAGGATAGCCACGACGACGTCCCCCCGCAGGATCTCAATGGAGCCCCGGGAGATGAAGTAGAGGGCAGTCAGCAGGTCCCCAGCATGCACCAGTGTGTCCCCCGGCGGCGCGTGTGTGGTCTTGAACTTCATGGCCAGGGCCCGCAGGCAGCCTTTGGTGGCCCCTCGGAAGGGCTTGCAGTGCTGCAGCAGTGAGCGGTTCAGGTGCAGGCAGATGTCAGCCTGCAGGCACTCGGGGAAGCCCTTCAGCACCTGGGGGCAGCGGGATGGCTCAGCACACGCACCCCTGGGGCCCCACCCACATCCCACCCCCCCGCCCCACCCCTCCATCTTGGGGAAACCTCAATCTTCCAGCTCCAGGGGTCCCAGATGCCTCCCCGGAGCACTAAGGGGACCCCCTCAGGAAGGGGCTGGATTCCCACGCCAGGGGCACCACCTCCATCAGGGCACCCTTGGGTGCTAGGCCTCTATTTTCTTACCTGTCTGAAGGACTGACACCATTGCCTGCCTGAAGGGTGCACTATAGCGCCTGCCCCAAGGGAGCGCTGTCCAGCAAGGGAGCCCCATGGGCACCAGACTCCTCCCAGGCACAGGGGGCACCACGCCATGCACTAAGTGTGACCACCCGAGACAAGCTCACGGCACCCAGGGCCCCCGCCGCCCCCTCGCTTGCCCGGGGAGCCTCACCGCGTTCATGTCGATGCCGTTGGTGTAGGACCAGGCGTGCTGGAAGTACTCCTCGAGGCGCTGGCGCAGCGGGTTGGGGATCTGGTGAAAGCGGATGAACTCCCGCACCCGGAGCATCTGTGTGTGGTAGCGCGCCGTGCCCGAGTACAGCCGCTGGATGATGGCGGACACGTTGCCGAAGATGCTGGCATACATGAGGGCTGGGGGCATGGGGGAGCGGGGGCCATCAGCAGCCGCAGGGACCCCGCCCACCCACAGGGACCCTCCGCTCGGGCTTTGCACCAGGCCTTGCCCTGCTGTCCCCACCCCCAAACTGCGTCACGATGGTGGACCCCACCCACCCACCCAAGGCACTAATGGTTGGAGGAGGGGGGTTGTGCCCACTCTGGCCCCTCCAGCAGCCTCACTTCCCCCCTCTGGGGGCGCACTCACAGCCAATGAGCATGACGCAGATGGAGAAGATCTTCTCCGAGTTGGTGTTGGGGGAGACGTTGCCGAAGCCCACGCTGGTGAGGCTGCTGAAGGTGAAGTAGAGCGCCGTGACGTACTTGTCCTTGATGGAGGGCCCGCCCAGGCCGCTGCTGTTGTAGGGCTTGCCGATCTGGTCGCCCAGGTTGTGCAGCCAGCCGATGCGCGAGTCCATGTGCGGCTGCTCCATGTTGCCGATGGCGTACCAGATGCAGGCCAGCCAGTGCGCGATGAGCGCGAAGGTGCACATGAGCAGGAAGAGCACGGCCGCCCCGTACTCCGAGTAGCGGTCCAGCTTCCGCGCCACGCGCACCAGCCGCAGCAGCCGCGCCGTCTTCAGCAGCCCGATCAACTGGGGACAGTCAGGGCGGGGGCGCCGGAGGTAAGATCCCCCGGCACTTCCTCCTGGAACCTCCTCTTACTGAAACCGTCTTGTGTGAAGCACCTCCCACGCCAGGCCCAGCGTGGATGTCTCATTAATCTCTGTCCTAGCTTTGGGTCAAAGCGGTTGTGGGTCCCCACCCTGCGAATGCGCAAACGGGGGGGGGGGGGGGGGGGGGGCTCCAAAATGCTCGTTTAGCTTCCGGGGCACTTTTGTGGGTTTTCAAAACCATGACTCCCTTTGGGTAGCTAAAGCAGAAAAATGGAGTCCCTTCTGGTCCCCCCACAACACCGTGAGCAGCTCACACAGAAAGAAGTGAGCCTAGGTTTGTTGGGGCATGCCATGCCTCTGTAGCCCCCCTTTCTCTCCCTCTCCTCCCACCCCCACCACCTCCCCTCCCTTTGCTCACACCCTCCCAGCCTCCCTCCCCACCAGCCTCACCTCCTCAGAGCCAGAGCCGAAGATGAGCAGGTCAAACGGGATGGCAGCCACCATGTCGATGAGAAACCAGCCCTTGAAGTAATGCACGGCGATGCGGCCGGGGTGGCTGACCACCTCCTCGTTGGCGTTCACGTAGGTGGTGCGGAAGTTGATGAGGATGTCCACGATGAACATGATGTCCACGATGAGGTCTACCACGGCCAGGGGCTGGCAGGCATAGCCACAGTCAGGGGCCGGGGGGCCCTCTTCCGTCTCCTTCAGCAAGAAGGCGGCCGAGTAGGGTGTGAAAACAGCCGTGTAAATGACCAGCAGCAGGATGAGCCAGTCCCACACGGCCTTGAAGGGGCTGTAGTGCAGGATGGTCCAGCGGTGGATGCGTGGTGCCTGCAGCTTGTACTCGGGCAGCACGTCAGCACCCAAGGACAGGACCTAGATGGGGAAGGGAGGGCAGGTGAAAGGTGAAGAGCCAAGTGCCAGGACCTCGGGGCAGGGAGAACCAGGACATCTCTGCTGAGACCAAGCAGAGGAAGGAGAGAGGCTCAGAGTCTCCGGGGGGCGGGGGACATTTCCTTAAGCTGTTAAGACAGTGCTGGGGAGGGGGTGCTGTGGCCTAGCAGGTAAACCTGCTGCCTGCAGTCCCGGCATCCCATATGGGCGCCAGTTCAAGACCCAGCTGCTCCATTTCTGATCCAGCTCTCTGCTATGTCCTGGAAAAGCAGTAGAAAATGGCCCAAGTGCTTGGGCCCCAGCACCTCCGTGGGACTCCCAGAAGAAGCTATGGCTCCTGGCTTTGGATCGGTGCAGCTTTGGCTGCTGCGGCCAATCGGGGAGTGAACCAGTGGATGAAAGACCTCCCTCCCCGCCTCTTTCCCTCTCTCTCTCTCTCTCTCTCTCTCTCTCTCTGCCTCTCCTCTCTCTAACTCAGACTTTCAAATAAAATAAATATTTAAAAAAATAAATAAAGACAGTGCTTGGGGGTGCTCACATCCATATTAAGAGTGCCTGGGCTTGGCCGGCGCCGTGGCTCAATAGGCTAATCCTCTGCCTTGCAGTGCCGGCACACCGGGTTCTAGTCCCGGTCGGGGTGCCAGATTCTGTCCCGGTTGCCCCTCTTCCAGGCCAGCTCTCTGCTGTGGTCAGGGAGTGCAGTGGATGATGGCCCAAGTGCTTGGGCCCTGCACCCCATGGGAGACCAGGAGAAGCACCTGGCTCCTGATTTCGGATCAGTGCGGTGCGCCAGCCGCAGCGCACCAGCCGTGGCGGCTATTGGAGGGTGAACCAACGGCAAAAGGAAGACCTTTCTCTCTGTCTCTCTCGCTGTCCATTCTGCCTATCAAAAAAAAAAAAAAAAAAAGAGTGCCTGGGCTCGAGTCTCAGCTCTGCTCCCAATTCCAGTCTCTGACAGTGCATACCCTGGGAGACAGCAGGTGGTGGCTCAAGTAGTGGGGTCCCAGCCACCACAGGGGAGACTCTGAGTTCCCAGCTCCTGGCTTCAGCCTGACCTAGTTCTACTGCAGGCATCTGGGGAGTGACCCAGCAGATGAGATTATCTGTCTCTTCTTCTCCCTCTTCCTCCTGCCTTTCAACTAACTTAAATAAATCAATAATCAAGTTGTCACTGTCTCCATTAGAATGCCTTCCCCTCAGCCAAGTAGTCACAGCAACTGACCACCCCTAGACCTGGGCACTGCGGTTGCCAGACTACCACACAGCCTAGGGCCACCCCAGCGAGTTCTCACAGCATCCAGCATACCTGAATCCAGGGTACTGTGCAGTAGCAACCAGTACTGCTCCCTACCAGCAATGTACACCGGGACCTTTGGACTATAGCTCATATCATGTAATCTTGCCCACACTCTGAACCAACAAGCACACACATGCACACAACCATAGTCTCAGTCCAGAAAATGTTCCAAGGACTGTAGCTACCAGCCTGGGCAATGGCCTGAAGAGCCACAATCCCAACACACAAAATTGCTGCTAGCCCAAGGACAGCAACCGCCCAGTTGCAGGCCCCCTTGGCCTCCCTGGAGGGAGAGATGACCACACTTCCTCTCACCCACCCCAACCCCTCTCCACCCAGGCTCAGGGCAGCCTGCAGTCCTTGCCCCCCCCCCAACACACACACACACACTCTCTCACAAAAGGACACAAAAGACAGCCCAGCCCAGTCCAGTTGCATGGAGAGGGACACGCACACAGGGCACACCTGGCCCTGCACAGCTCACACTCAGGGACAGAGGCAGGCCCACCACCCGGAGCAGGGGGAGCAGCCATGTCTCTTTCTCCCGGGGCAAACTAGGGAGTTCCCACTGCCCAGAAACCCCTGGGAGTCCCCCTGTGTTCCATCAGAATCCTCTCTCTCAGACATCTCACTCATCCCAGGGCCCCCTGCCCAAGCTCTCCCAGCCTGGCCCCTGACGGGCAGCCCAACCCAAGACCTCACCGAGCCACCCCAGAAGCACTGACTCCCAGGCCCCCAGAGCCTCAGGTGGGTGGGGTCCCAAAGACTCCAGCTCATATTCAAGCTGGGGCCCCCCAGGCCCACCTGCTTTGAGAATGCATCCTCAGAAGAGGAAACCGAAAGTGAGGATGGGTATAGTCAGGGGGCTTGAGCATGCTGGGGTTGGCACAGGGACTCCACGGGTACCAGCTGGCATTAGGGGTGCGGATGGGGCCTGGGGCAGGGGAAGGGACATGAGGGCAGACCCTGGACCCCATTTCTGCCCCACCTTTAGCCCAAGCACACTGCTCCTTAAGGCAGGCAGCAGACGTGCACGGGGTGGTGGTCTCTAGGGGCTCAAGTAGGAGATTGAGAAAAAGGAGCTAACTGGGACCCTGCAGACAAGGGGCAGGGTAAGGAGCTGCCCCGGATGGGATGCCTCCTCATGCCCAAGAGGTGGGACCCTAGTGGCTGTGCTGGCTGACAGCAGCGGTCTGCCCTCCCCACCCAAGGCTGCCCACAGCATGGCCAGCCCCACCCAGGACACAAACACACACGCAGGGGGCAAGCCCCAGGCCTTCTGCATGGAGCCAGTGTCAGGTCTGCACCCACAGCTCAGCACACGGCTTTAGGCGCAACTTGTCCTACGACTACTGAAGTCAGCTTATTTAAGCCAAAGCCTGGGTCCTCACCTGTGGGTGGGAGAATCCCACCTATACCTGTCCCCCAGCTGGGAGATGCCCAGACAAAGAGTGGTGGTGACAAGGGTCAGGTTTCCAGGCTCACAGGGAACCACTTCTGACTCCGCCTCCACCCCAGCCTGAGCCTCCTCCAGGCTCTGTTTGGGAGAGACACCAGGGACACAGAACTGGCTCCCAGGAGCTAAAAGAGCAATCAGCCTGGGGGTGGGGGTTGGGGGGCGATGGCCCAGCCACCAGCACCACAGGCCACATCTGAAGAGGTAAGCCAGGTGTCTCAGCTCAGCATCCCCTCACCACCCACCCAGCGCCCGCTGACCCCCACCCTCCTGAGCCTTTGGCCTCCAGGACTCCTGGAAGCTGCTCAAGCCCCCCTCACCTGCCGCAGGTCCTCCCTTGGCGCACACAGTGAGGAGCCCCAGTGCTCAGGCCCGGCCTGGCTGCTCCCACCCCCTTGGCGCTGCCGCTGGCACCTTCTCCCTCTGCCTCCATGCCATCCTCTCTGAGCACCCATGTGTTTCCTGTTGCCTTTATCCCCCCACCCCGTTTTGCAGGGGGAGCTGGAAGACTGTGGGCCCCAGAAGCCGCAGGAGAGGGGAACCCAGCAAGGGAAACCCACGCCAGGCGGGCCGGGAGGAGAGCCAAAAGTGGCCGGGCAGGGCTGCAGGGCCCAGGGTTCCCAACCTGTCCTGCTTCCCAGTAGCCCTCTTTCTGGCTGGAAGCTACACCCCCTCCGCCAGAACCTGCCTCAGTGCCCAGTCTCCGGAGGGAAGAGGAAGAGGAAGGGCCGGGGTCACCTACCTCCTGGGCCACGAGGCTGGAGATGCGCACGGCCCGCCTCACCCGGCCTTTCTTGGCCCTGGGCCGCAGAGCCCCTGTCCCGCTGGCCTTCCCTGCTGGAGCCTCCATGGAGGACTTGGCTCCCCCCAGCCTGCCTGTCCCAGGGCCGAGGGCCCGGCCAACGCCTCACCTGCACCCCGGCGGCAGTCCCAGCCCGGGCAAGCAGGGCAGCCTCTGGCATGAAGCCAGGGTGGTTGGGGCCAGGCCCCAGGGCTGGGGTCACCCTGGCAATGAGCGTGGGCAGCAGCCTGCCTGGCTCAGGCTGCCCATGGTCCCCTGGTGTGGGCCCCGCTGCTGCCAGGGTGCAGCGCTCTGCCTGCCTGCCGCCAGCCCGGCAGCCGCGGTCGGAACCTCGGCTCCTCCAGCCGGCCCCACCCCCACCCCGACACACTGGGCTCCCCCGCCCCGCCCGTGCCCGCCCCTTCGCCCCATGCCAGGCCAGGGGCCCCCTCCCCCGCAGCCCGCTCCGGGCTCCTGCTGCAGCCGCTCCCGCAGCCCATGCCCCTCCCCCTCCGCCCGGCAGCCGGGCCTGTCACCGCAGATTAATGGTCTCCCCAACACCCCCGCCCCGCCAGTCCATGCCTAGCCAGCCAGAGTCAGAGACACCGGAGTTGGAGAGACTGCCCAGTGACTGGCAGGAACACCCGGGCACGTCGACAAAGACGCACACGCACAGACCCACAACAACATGGCAGGCATCTGCGGCGGGCACGGGAGCAGAGCAGACAGCAAGCAGGGGCTCAGGTGGGAACCAGGAGACAGGCAAGGGCGGGAGGGGGAGGGGCGTGGGCAGCCAGATAAGGGCCTGGGGTGAGGGGGAATGTTCCAGAGTCCAGGCCAAGGGGCTGGAGACCTGGCAGGGACCCAGAGAGTCCGAGGCAGCTGGAGCAGGGCCAGGAGAGCAGCAAGATGGACAGCAACCTCACATTAGGCCAACGCCGGCAGCTGCTGTGGACCGAGCTGGAAGAGGCAGCTCAGGGACAGGGGTCCCCCTACCATGTCCTGAGCTCCACGCTCACTGCAGGGACCTGCAATCCTGACCACAACCCCCACCCCCCTCCCACCCCCCACACTCACACACACATTCACGGAGGCCAGGATGTGAGGGAGCCGAGGCGGACCGAGCGGTGGGGAAGGAGGTTACTGTAGACCACCTTGCTGCCAGGAGGGCTCCAAGCCCAGGAGGGGACAGATGACCAGATGGCCCCCACCATGGCGTCGTGTTGGCCAATGCCTCCAAAGGCTAGAGATCTCCTCTGGACCAGACCCAGGGACTTGATCTCTCCATAGGTTTGCGCCCACCCCCGCCCCGGCGGACATCCTGACAGCACCAGCCCCCCACGCTCACACTCACTCCTCACGTTGTTGGCCTGGAAGAACCGCGAATCTCCTGACCTTGACCTCTGAGGCCTCAGAAGCTGCAGCTTCCTCCTGTTGGCTTGACACCCAGTACCTTCCTCCCATACATCCTGTGACCAGACCGCCATGTCCCAGAGGCCGGCTTCTCCCACTCTCCTGTGCCCTCTCACACCCTCAAGTGCCCTGTCCATGGATGTGTTGGCCCCAAGGCTACCTCCCCGCCCTTCCCCTGCCCCTCAGACTGTGTCCCCTCCCATCCCAGCCCTGTGACTTCTCTCCCCGCCCCGCCCCGTTCCACCCCAGGAGGCCCTTACTGACCAGCCCCCTCCACCATCTCCTCTTGACCACAGCCTGGCCCTGCCTCTTCCCAACTCAAGTTCCTACAGAATGAGGCGAGAGCAGGCAACAGAGCACCTACCTGGGTGACCTTCTCGGTGACATTGTGGGTCCGCTCCTTTATCTTGGGTGCTATGATCTCCCGGTCACTGGTGGGCGAGGCCAGGAAGGGATCCCCCTTGAGGTCCACAAAGTTGAGGGTGATCTGGGGAATCTTGCTAATGGTGCGATAACGCACGAGGTCCGAGTCTGAGGTGGAATTAAGCAGGCCGCTGCGCAGGGGGTGCATGGCCCCTGGGGTGGAGAGGCAAAGCAGGGTCAGGTGGGCGGCCCAGCACCAAAGGGTGCTCAGGCCACGGGGGAGAGCGAGCCAGTGGACACCTGGCCCTGCTGGGGCCAGTGAGATGGAGACCACACCCCCTCCCCATATCAAGGAGGCTGGCCAAGGACACAACTGTGAGAGTACGGGCTGGCGGGCGCTGAGGAAGAATGGGTCTGTTCAGTGGGCCAGGTGGTGTTGGGAGCCCCAGGCTTCTCCCACAGCCATCCCTCTGCAGGACGTCCTGGGACAGCCAGCCCCAAGGGCCAGCAAGGGCTCTGTGAGTGGGAGAATGTAATGGGATGAATGGACATTTAATAGAGTAAAAGGCCACTTAATGAGATTAAATAAGTGCTTAATGGGATTTCCATCTCCCAGGCACCCGGGACTAGCGGGAAGGAGGAAGCTGAGGGCTTGGAAGGGGGCAGGCCTGGGGCGGGTGAGAGGGCCTGGGGTTACAGCGGGTCAGTTCCCGCCCGCCGGCCGGTGCCCTCACCGGTGCTGGCATGGCGAGGTGGCGGGGGCAGCGCCCCGGCGCGCATGGCCTCAATGTCGTCGGCCGAGGAGGCGCGGCGCACGCTGGCGCAACTCTCCCGGGAGCGCGTCCGGGCCAAGCTGCAGCTGGAGCCCGAGGCATCGGGGTTGAGGCTGTGTGCTCGAGGCGACGGGTGCGGGCCGGGCGCGCTGACGGGCGGGGGCGGCGAGCCGGAGCCCACCAATGCGCGCCGCTCCTCCGCCGGCCCGAGCCCGGCCACGTGGTTGTCCATGGCCGGCACCTCATCCAGGGCCAGCGACTCGCTGCTGGGCGCCGCGGGCGTCAGGTCCACGTCCACCACGACAGCCCCCGGGGCGCGTGCTCCGCCCGCACCGCCGGGCCGCACCGAGGACTCCCGAGCCGTGAGCGCTAACAGTGCAGGCAGCTTTAGGCGGAAGGTCTTGGCGCGGCCTGTGGAAAAGAGAGGCCATGGGGACGGTGACCCAGGAAGGGACAAGGGCTAGGAGCTGCAGCCCGAGCCGAAGAGCGGACGGTGCGGGGGGAACTGGGGACCCTGACAGCTGGCACTATTTGATACCCAGGGCCCTTCCAACGCACAGAACTCAATTCTCAGAAAACATCTGGAAACTCTGATCATCAAAAACAGCCGTTGCTTGAGCCAGGCTGCTGTGCGGCCTGTACATAAATCCTCTAACTCCCACAAGTGCAGTGTGAGTACCGTTGCCCCCATTGTCGCCAAATTTAGGCAAAAAAAAAAAAAAAAAAACTTGTTAGGTAACTTGCCGGAAATTACACCATCAGAGGTGGGGCCCGCGCCTGAGTGGGGGCCGTGGGGGATGGCAAGTGCCATGTCACTCACACTATCATTTGAGAGCTTGAAAAACCCAGAGCTGAAAGTTTTTGTCCTGACTTGGGGGGGGGGGGGGGGGGGCAGAGTTTAGAGTCAACCCAGAGAGGCCATCCTTGGGGAGAGCCGGGGGGGGGGGGGGGGTCTGAGCCTTATATCACCTTGGGAAAGAGCTAAGGCCCCCATGCCTGCAACCAAGGTGAGCATACCCCCACCCACCCACCCAGACCCTCTGCTCAAGTTGCAAAGGCCACACCGGGAGTGTGGCCTGTCCAGGTACAAGGAGTTCGGTCTCAGCCAGGCTGGGGAGAGGACCACTCCCCCGGGGGGGGGGGGGGGGGGCTGTGTTGGCAACCCAAGCAGAGGCAGTTAGGAAAAGAAATATTACCCACCCACCGCCCGCCCAGAGCCTGTGATCCTGGGACCTGTCACTCCACCGCCGTCTCGCTGTCTGCCTGTCCTGGACCAGGTGGGACCGGGCCATCCTTGATGTTCTTTCCCCCACCTCTCAACTACCTCCCTTCCTGTGGGGCATTGGCCTTTGGCAAGCAAGACCTGGGCCAGCCCAGAGGTAGGGCGGCTCCACTTACCTGGGGCCAGCCAGCTGGTGGGGGGTCCCCGGTGATTGGTGTCACGAGCCGGGGACCCCACCATGTCCTTCTCCATCACCACTTCAAAGTTGAGGATGAACATGATGACAGCCCCATCCTCGTTCTTCACGGGCACCACATCCACCAGACATAGGAAGCAGCTCCCTGCAGAGGGGGTGGGGGGAGTGGCGGGGGGGGACACACAGCCACTGTGACACCGGGGCGCTCCCAGTGCGTAGAGCAGAAAGCAAGGCAGGACAGACCCCCGAAGCAAAAGGGCCCGTCCACTCTGCCTGCCCCACTCCCCGTCCCCACGTACAACTCCCTGACCCCTCTCCAGTGTCTCCTGCCCCCACGTGTCCCCCTGGCCACGTGCCTGCCAGCGCATGGTTCATTCCCCCCACCTCCCCGTGCCGGCTCCAGCTTGCCGCTCACAGCTCACAGCTCCCCGCCCGCTGGCCGCCTATCTCCCGTCTCTAGCCCTCATGCTTCTTCCCACATTGGCTTCTGAGCCTTCCATGCTCCGTTCTTGCATCTCGTTTCCCCCCACCCTCTCAACGTGCCTTAGCTGCTCCCTCATGCAAGGCAGGGTGGCATGGAAGCCCACGGACTTCAAGCCTGGGTTCAGCTGCCAGCTCCGCTCCTTGATCATTTATGCACTGAACATTCCTGGGCCTTGTTTTCCTGCCTTTCTCACGGCGTGTAAAGATTAAGTCAGAGCACGCGAAGTGCGTGGGGTGATGCCTGGCATATACTAAACGCTGGACAGTTGGTGATCGCTATCTGCCTCCGTCTGCCCCCTCTAGATTAGTCCTTGCGGTCGTGTCGGTCCACAGAAAGATAAGTGCAGAAGTGGAGAGCAAGAGTTCCAAAACCTCTACAGCATTTTGGCATTGCCACAAGATTCCAACCACGTGATCTTGTATTTCACAAAAGCGCTGGTCTGTGACGTATTACAAATAAAGAAAACTGATCCTTCACCTTGGAGTCTCAGAAGCACTGCTTCTAGATCTTTCCATCTGCATCTCTTCTTGTCTTTCTCCCTGTCCTTGACTTTATTTTTTTTCCCCTTCCCAGTCTTTGTCCACAGGTGAGGTCAGCCCACCAGGCCAAGTGGCCCTGGCCCAGCTTGGCTTCCCCATTGAGCAAATTGGGGAGGGGCCCCGAGCCCCTCCCATCTCACAAGCTGATTTTCTGAACAAGACTCCTTTAGGGGGAGCTCTCAGCTGCACCCTCAGGCCCGTGCACCCTGCCTGCAAGAAGTCCTCCCTGAATAAGCAAGAGGGTGCATTCACACCCTGCAGGGCCCATGCATGTTCCTCATCCCCTTGCTCCCCTGTGTCACCTCTCTGCCCTGCTTCCCAGCGTCTGCGTCCCCTCTGAAGGGCCTGGCACCTAGAACACCACACACCAGGGGAGCGGGCGCTGGCCAGCAGTGGCAATGGCAATGGCAGGGGCAGGGACAGAATGACGCTGCGGTCACGGATGGAGAGGAGGAGCAACCATGTGGTCCCCCTTGGCCCCCGGCAGCCCAGCCTCATCTGTCGGTCCTGCTCGCCTCCCTACCTCCCACAGCCTCCTTTGGGCTGCTCTCCCTTCCCTCCAAACCTCCGCTGAGCCCCACAGCAGGAGGGAAGGCAGTGGGGATTTGAGTCAGGGGAGGGCCGGCACCCCTAAAGCAGGGGTCCTGTGTTTGCTGCCTGCTGGCAAGGCCTGAGGGGCTGGGTGCTGCTGCGTGAGGGAGCAGGTGGGCAGCGCCTGACTGCCGGGAGAGATCTGGCTGGGCTCGGGAAGACTTGCTGCGGACCGGACTGAGAGACCAGGGCAGAGTAGCGACCCTAACAGAGGCGGGATCCACCTTGTGGAATGGGAGGAGGATGGCACTGAGGTGAGGGCCAGCCCCGGGAGGGGCTGGCCAGGAACTCTCCGCCCACCCCGCAGCCCTTCCACTCACCGCATCCCAGGCCCTGGTGGCTCTGCCCGAGGGGCCTGAGCTTGGAGGGCTCTGTCTGGGTCTCCCTCCAGCGGTCGCTCTTGTCCCCTGACCTCCGGCCTCTGACACACAGCTGTGGTGTTGGGAGCTGCAGGGGGCTGGGCCCAGCTGGAGGCTGTTTGGCACCCAGACAGCCTGCCTGGAGTTTATGCCCTAATATGGTGATGGCCAGCAGCGGCCTGAACAGGGACTAGCCTCCTCGGGGCTGAGGAGAGGCCAGGGACCAGGAAACCTTAGCCCAAAGACCCCAGCACCCACCCCGCAGGACCCCAGTGATCTGGGCCCCATCGTCCATCCTCACCAGGAAACATGTCTCCGAGAAGTCCAGGGTCTGGA
Organism: Oryctolagus cuniculus; assembly: GCF_964237555.1. NCBI lineage: Eukaryota > Metazoa > Chordata > Mammalia > Lagomorpha > Leporidae > Oryctolagus > Oryctolagus cuniculus. Next base: position 22,848,304 of record NC_091438.1, on the reverse strand, counting down.
ATGGAGGAGACCCCAGCCCTCCGCGGTGGCCTGAGGGTGCCAACCCCAACACCAGGGCCCCAGAAATTCTGACCTTGACACCTCAGCACCCCAGCCCCACTTCAAATCGAGCTACTTTGTGAGAGGGGCCAGAGCTGCATCCTGGAGGCCACCCAGCCCAGGCCCCCTGGCATCTCAAAAGCTGCCTGGGCTTCGGAGACTCCAGGAGAGGCCGCCCTCGCGCCCAGGCCGCCAGGGCCGGCTCCCACTCACACACACAGCCCGAGGGGCCCCTCCCTTTGTCAACATCCAAGACATTTTTCCTTTCAAATAACTCTTGTCAAAGGCCTGGTTATTCCAAAAATGTGAACTGGAGCCCTGCCTGAGGACTGAGGGAGCCAGACGGGGAGAGCGGGGAGGGTGAGATACAGAAGGCAGGGAGATGTCACCTCCCCAGCAGGCCAGGCACTCCGAAGCCCAGCCTCCCCCTACGCTGCCGTGCGGGACCTGTCTCCCTCAAGGTGCCACAACACCTGCCAGCCTGACCCCTTCCTGTCGCTGGCTGGGATCCTGGGAGTGAGGGTCCCTGAGGGCACAGGAGGGGGTCAGTTGGGCCGGGGGAGGGCCCAGGCACAGCCCAAACTGCGCATGAGCTTGGAGCAAACGGCAGCTTGCAGGCAGTGGGGCTGCGACCCTCCCTCAGCTCCCTAGCAGAGAACTGCTAAGAGCAGGCGGCTGGGCTGCACCCTGGGAGCCTGGGCGGGCACCAGCACACAGGAAACCGTGTTGCTTGCCCACCACTCCAGTTCCCCACCCAGCCCACCACTCCCTCTAGCTCCCCCAGGACAGAGGCCGGCCCCCAGGGAGGGCCCAGCAGTCAAGCTGCAGTTCCCCTAGGAGCCACTCCGTGGCAGACGCGGCCCACGCTCCCAGGCAGCCGGCGAGCTCCGGGAGCGCTCCCGCTCCTGGGCAGCTGGGGGAACAGGCTGTGGGATTCCCTGTCTCAGAGGGGAAAGGGCAGAGGCTGCAGAACCAAGTGGCCTGTAAGCATCAGGGCTGCAGGGATACAGTGGGTGGATGGCTCTTGCAAAGGAGAGGCCCCCTGGGCCAGCCTGGCTGATGAGGCTGATGCCAGAAACACACCCTGCTCTGCCCCTCCCCGCACCAACCACAGCAGCCCCAAGTGGAGCCCAGCCTAGGCCGCCACCTGTGCTTTGGGGTGCCCTGGGGGCAGTCATAGATCAGCACCCATTCAGCCACAGGTTCTCCAGCTCCTTACTTTGCCCTAACACCCCAGGTGAGGGCAGGCCAGCCATGTGCCCAGCAGGTTAACAGAGGCCATGCACCCCACTGTCGGTCACCAGGCAGGGAGAACCAGGGCTGGACACAGTCCAGCTGCAGCAGGCACAGCTCATCCCGACCCCCAGGAAGGTCGGTGTCATCATAAGAACACATCGTCCGGCTTGCTCCCATTTGGTGCCAACGCATATCCAGTAGTCTGGCCCCAGGGGCAGGACACATCATCCCTGCCCAGCCTCCTTGAAACCCACCCAAGGGCCCGGAGCTCCACCCACTGTCCAAGACACCATTTCCCATCTCTGGGCACTGCTGGCCCAGGCTAGGCCCCAGGCAGGAGCCACACTTGGCTTTAGCTGGAGCTGGGCCTTCTCTCTCTCTCATGGCAGCACCAGGTGGGGAAGAAAGGCCCCACAGAGATTCGCACAGACATGCGAGGGAAGCACGTGGGGCACCGTGGCCAACAGGGCCGGCCTGGCACTGGCCCTCACTGTGCACCCAGTGTGGTCAGGAAGAGAGAACAAACCAGACAGGTGAACAAGCCCAGGCGAGAAGAGCTGGGCTGCTGTCTCCCTTTCATTTGCTGAGTGGCTGTGAGCAGGTCATCACCCCTCTGAGCTTCAGACTTCCTGTGGGTACTGCAGGGACAAGCAAGTCCTTCCCCGGGTGCCAGCTGAGATGACAGATGGCCTTGTGGAAGCATCCAGAGCTATAACGAGGCAGGGTGGCAGGTCCCTGCAGGGAAGGTGACCTCGGGGAAGCAACCATCCTCACCCTGATTGCTCGCCTGCCTCGCTCTGAACAGGAGGAGCCATGCCCGGGACAGGCCCAAAGTCATGCTGAGGGCAGGAGGTTGGGGCTGCAGGCAGCCCTGTCCGCCCCCAGGCAGAGAGGCTGTCTCCGGAGCAGCAGCCCTGGGCTGTGCAGTGTCAGGTTATATTTAGCCTGGTGGCGGCGACAGGAAGATGCAGCGGGAGCTGCTCCTGGCCGGGGGCCACCATGTCACTAACACCACTCTCATGGGCAGCCGGGGGGCCTAGGCAAAACCAGGGATATTGTGGGCCTGGGAGACAGAGGCCAGCCAGTGAATGAGTGTGCTTTAGGGGGGTGTGTGCAGAGAGAGACCAATCCTACCCTCCTGCCTGGAGGAGCTGGGAAACCCAGAGTGCTGGGGGACACTCACTGCAGGGCATGATTGGGGGTGTCCACAGCCAGACCCCAACTCCCATAAAAGCAGTCTCCAGGTACCCTTCCAGCAGGATCCTGCCAGCTACGTCTGGGGCCATACTAGGGCCTGGGGCCTCTGAAGGCATCTGGCCCCCTGCCCAGGCCCTCTCCAGCCATCCACCTCGCACTGCAATGGCCTCAAGAGACGAGCCCTGTCCTGCTCCTGAGGAGCCCTGGGTAGGTGAGAGCCACACACTGGGGAAAGCCACCTCCAGCTGCACTCACAGACAGCCCTGAGCCAGCCGGCGTCAACGCCTCCTCCTGCACCCCAGCTTCTGCCTGCCCTCTCCTGCTCCCCTTGGCCCTGAACCTCTCCCTGCCAACTGCCCCCAGCCCCCTGTCGGAGGTTTTCTGCACTTCTCCACCTGTCCTGCGTGCAGGCTTCTCCCCGCACACTTGTCTAAAGCCTCGGCCCCTTGTAAGAGAGCGCTGTGCACGACTTCTAGGTGAACTTCCTCTCTCCAGCCCAGAGTCACAGCCCAGGGGCCAGGGCTGCCGGCTGCACCAGGGGTTAAGCGAGTGGGGAAGGATGGTTTGTGGTCTCACAGGTGGTGACCTGCAGGCATGGACAAACCATGGCCCCTCCCCCTGGGCTCCCTTCCATATCCAGGGGTACTGACCACCCTTTGGCGACAGGACTGGCCCATTTCCAACGTTTGGTGCTCTCCCATCTTGAGTCTGAACAGCAGATGGAGCCACCATGGGAATGCGGGTGTCTTTGCCTGAAGCAATAGCAAATCTGATCAACAGTGACCACGGAGGAGCGCGGGGCTGACGCTTAGAGCCCTGGGTGATGGGGGGGGGGGGGGGGGGCGGGGGGCGGCTGCAGCACAGGTGGTATTTCTGAGCTTCCGATCCCTTCAACCCTGCTCCATGCTGATTCTCCATGCGGTGTGCCATGGGGCAGCCCAGGCACACACTGTCCCTTAGGGGCCAGCCTGGGGGCCTTCCTCTAGTGCTTTGTAAGCTTCTAGAACTAAACTCCATCCTGGCTCCCAGAGAGCTGAGAGGGCACTTGATAAAGCCGGTCCCAATTTGAGCTCTGCCAAATGAGCCACTGCTTCTTGATCAGCAAACCAAGAGCTGCAGCTCCTCACTCACGGGACACTGGGAGGTACCAGCCCACAAGTACACGCGCCAACGAGAGCCCCTCGGAAAAATCAGGACGGAACATTTGAGCATCAAAACACGTGACCAGGACCCAAACAGAGATGGAGAAAACCAGTGTTATTTACGGATGATGGCGTCATCTCTCCAGAGAGCCAACAAAATCGACAGATAAACAATTAGAACTAATAAGAGAGTTCAGTAAGGTTGCCAGATACAAGATCAGCCCACGAAAATATACAGCATTTCTCTACACCAGTCATAACACAGCTAGAAAACAGAGCCACCAACAAGCCATCTTTCCCAACAGCGACAAAAAGCATAAAGCACCCAGGCAGTGACCAAGAATGTGCAAGACGTCCATGGGGAGACAAAAGCCAACCTTAAACTAATAAAGAGCAGAGAGATGACCTGCTAAATGGAGAGACAGTCTGGGTTTTTGACTGGGACAAATATAAAGATGTCAGTTGTCCCAAAATGAATCTATAAAACCCATCTCATTCCAGTCAAGATTCCAAGGGCTTTTTTTTTCTGTCCAGGAACTCAATAAACTTTCTCTAAAATGTATAAAGAAGAGAGACCCACGAAAAGCTATGTCAACCTTTAAACAGAAGAAGAAAGAGGGAGAATGTGCCTTATCAGATACTAAGACATACTAAATGTCATTTTTTTTAGATGTGGCTTTGATGCAAAAACAGACAAATGTTTGGAACAAAACAGAGAGCTCAGAGACAGACCTACAGCTATGTGGGAAATTAACCTATGACAAAGGTGGCCCCACATCAATGGAAAAGAACAGAGTGTTTATTAGATTGTGGGGAAAGTTGGCTCATCACATGGGAAAAACAAAACTTGATCCCTACTTGATCCCACATTCGAGGTAGGCTCAGGACGGATTAAAGACCCAGCTTGGAAAGGTAACACAAGTGAAGATGAACCTCTTAGGCTGGTGAAGGATTTTTTCAACAGCACTTCAAAAACACAAACAAAGCAAAAAAAAATCATGAATGATTTGGTATTAGAATTAAATATCCTTTTCCTGGATAAATTGAACAAGAGACTGAATGGAAGATGCTTGCAATATTTCAATTCAAGAAGGAATTCATATCTGGAGTATATATTGAATCTTCAATGTATATATTTGTATTTCTGGAATACACAAGCAACTCTTGAAAAGCAACAAGAACGGAAAACTGCGACCTCAGTAGAAGAATGAGCAAAATAGGTGGGCATTTGGCATAGCAGTCAGGATGCTGCTTGGGACGCCTGCGACCCCTACCAGAATGACTGAGTTCCAACCCTGACTCTGCTGCCAATTCCAGCTTCCCGCTCATGGGCACCCTGAGGCAGCAGGGTCCCTGCCACCCAGGTGGAGCTCCCAGTTTGAGTTCCTGGCTCCCAGCTGCAGCCTGACCCAGTACCAGCAATAGCAGGCATTGGGGTATAAACTAGCAGATGGGATCTGTGTGTGTCCAAAATAAAATAAATAAAAACTTTAAAAAAAAAAGAAAAGAAAAATGAGCAAAGGACGTAAGCCAGCAGTTCACAGAAAAGGAGACCCAAAGTGCTCTCAAGTACCTTTTAAGGTACTCAATAGAAATCAAAGACGGGCAAACGAAAGCACCAAGATATTGCTTTCACCCACAGATTGGCAAAAATTAGAAAGGCAGATAATGCCAAGTACGGCAGAGACACCAGGGTACAGGAATCCCATGCTCCACGTAGGAGGGTGAGTGTGGGTGCAGCCGTTCGGGTGCACAATCTGGCAGCACTTGGTTGACTGTCCATCCACGTGTTCTGTGAACCTGCAATCCCAGACACCCATCCCACAGACATCCAAGGCCGGACGGGACCACGTATGAGGAGGCTCACTGCAGCATCACTTCTGGTGGGGGAAAGGGAGGGGCAGTCTCGCATCTCTCCCTGTGCAGGTAAGGGTGCTGGGCGCACCACAGAATGCGCAGCTGCAGACGCAATATCAAATAACAGCCCAGCTAGAGTCAAAGGCATGTTTCTGTGTGAGAAAAGTGAACACCAGAATACAATATATAGCACAATATCATTTGCATAAATTAAATCCAAATGCATATATCCAGACAAAATACACATTTGCAAGAACATATGCAAGCAACACATTCACAGTAAGTACAGCTGAATGGCTGCCGATGGGGAGGGTAATGGGACTGAGGAGTGAGACAAAAGGGAAAAGGGAAAAAATTAAATGAAAAAGAAAGAAGAAAACAAACACTAACATGAGTACTGTGATTTCAGTTATTTACGAAGGGGGCAGGAGATGGGGCCAGCGGGATCCTGGGGAGGAAGAGGGCGGGGCAGGCAGGGGTGCAAAGCCGGACACGGAGTGCAACATGCAGGGGAGGAGGAGAGCAGGGGAGGAACACAGGTGCCACGGCCCGGCTTGGGCTCGCTTCCCACGGTTACAGCAGCAGAGGCCAGGACCGGTGGCCACACGGGTGACGCCCTGCCAAGCAGAGCGAGCCCTGGCACTGCTGCCCTGTCGATGCCAGTCACCTTATTCTTGGGAGCACATGGATGACAGGTGCTATGGTCCCACTTAGCAAAATGAGAAAGGGAGCTTCTAACACCCAAGATTCCCGAGGCCTGAGCCCATCACGCCCCGGACAAGGGCCCTGTGGGACAAGGCAGCCTTGTGGTGGCATTCCACGTCGGGCGGGGCTCTGGAGGTAGCATTTCCACCAGGGCAGCCACCGGCAGTCTCCCTAAGCAACAGTCTCCCTCCTGCAAAATGACGAGGCCACCTGTGATAAAGCCTGCAGCCCCCGTGGGCAGGCTGTGAAGGTGGTCACAGCAGTGAGCCTGCCATGTGAGCTGCCACGGCGGCCACCATTCCTCGCTCTGCCTCCTAACCCAGCTCTGCTCTCTTTGGAAGCTCTAAGATTTTACTCTCCTACTCGGGTCTCCTGAGTCCATTGAGGTGAGAGAGGCTCTGAGCCCCACCACGCCTCCCCCTGTACCCCACACACACAGCCGGGGCGGAGGACTCCCGGCTCTCTCAGAGGCCGTGGTCCCCCTGGTCCCGCCTTCCTCACAGCCTCCTCCTCCTCCTGAGCCCCGACATGATTTATTCCAAGGCTTTTCACAGAGTGGGAGGCTGAGGACCAGAGATGGGAAGTGATTTTCCCAAGGTCACCCAGCAAGTCTGTAGTTGAATAGAAACTGCTCCCAGGTCATCTGATCCCCAGAGGAGGAGTTCTGCAACACAGCACACTGCCCACCGGCATTCACTCGTCCATCAGCAAACATACCCCGAGCTCCCACTACATACGAGGCACAGGGATCCAACAGAGGACAAAGCAGGCAGCCCGCCCTCTGCCCTGGTGGACCGTAGGGCCTGGTAGGGGAAGAGGGACATGGTGAGTTCCTCCAGCACCGGGACCCAGGGAGCCCCTGGGCCAAGGGGAAGGCGCCGCATCCCATCAGGTGCACCCAGCCTGGCAGAGGACAGAGACCCGGCTGGGAGAGGGGGTTCATCTGAGGTCAACCACAATTCACAGCACCAGTCTCCACGGCTCCCTGGCCTGAGGACAAGGAGGGGACTATGGGGGCTAGCTCAAGCAGCCCCTTCTGTCTCTCCTCCTCCCCTGTTCTCCTGGCCCTGACCCTGGAGGCTCTCCATCCATGCCTGTTAAAAACTCCGTCACACAAAATGCTAAATGCACCCCAGCGCTGGCCCTGCTGCCACCACCCCCCCCACGGCCCCCACTCCCCAGAGCCCAAGGCCACCGTCAAACTCTGCTGCCATCCCAGACAGCTCTATGCAAATATTTACATAGCTTCCTCTCCGGGGGCTACAGAGGACTGGCCGTGGAGGAGCCACCCTCCCGACACTCTCCAGACACAGGGCGGCTGAGGCTGGCCTTCCTCCTGGGGTATACTGGGGCAGGCAGATGCACATCCACCCCCGCCCCCAGCAAACCAGGGCACCCTGTCCCAGCTCAGGAGTGACCCCCAGAGGCCTGGGACCTACTGGGGACACCTCCGAGAGACAGTGCTCCCTGGGGAGAGGCAGCCGGCCCTGAACCGTGGGGCTCTGCAGCCGCCCTCACCTGGCCCTGGCTGTGGGGATTTGGACACCTGCCCTGAAGATGACGGGAGCTCCCCGTGGCTTCAGTCCCACACGAGCATAGTTCCCCATGTCTACACTGGGTTCCCCCTGGTATCACTCAGGTCCGCTCCCATGTCAAGGACACAAAACACTCCCTAGGCACCAACCACTGTACACCCTGCATTCCCAGTCTCAAGGCATCCACTCGTCCACTCCAGGACAAGTTTCCTCTGTTGCCAACCCACCAGACAGAAGGGGACCTCGGGGCCTGAGAAGAGCGAGGTGGGGCGGGTACCTGGCATGACGAGGGCAGTCATGTTGAAGGAGGAACATGACAGTGACTTAAGGGCACAGGACGGCTGGGGAAGGTGAGAATGGGAACCAGGAGAAATGGCCTGAGATGCACAGGGCGGCAGGAGACTCGAGGAGTGAGGCTGTTAACCGCACTGCCTTTGTGAGAGCCTGGGAGACTGCGGTCAAGCCCAGGGACAGTAGACTGGTGCTACACAGCACACACAGCTGGGACAGAGGACCCCCGGCTCTCTCGGAGGCCACCATCCTCTGGGGCCACCTCTGGGGTCCTGGGAGCACAGCACTCTGGGTAACAGGCCTGAACCATGGGTCCCTACTACCCCACTCCCACCACAGTGTCAGCTGCTGCTGGAGGGGGAGGTGGCCTCTGACCCTGTTACCATGCCAACTGGCTGGAGTGGGGAAGCCAACAGGCTCCTCCAGAGATACCCCCTTCCCCACCCACGAACAGCTCCCCAGGACACAGGGACCGTTGGATGCATGGAGGGCCAGACAGAACGAAGGGGTCTCGGGAGAGGGAGGCAGGAGGAAGGTTCAGGGGTGCTGAAGGAAGAAGAGAGGCAGATGTGGGGAGAAGGAGGTAAGGGGCACACAGAGAGAAGCGGGAAGCGGAAGAGCCTGGGAGACGGGACAAAGGCAGGCAGGCCGAGCTCAGGGGTGGGGAAGCGGGGCACAGAGAGCGGAGCAGGGAACAGAGAACGTAAGGGATGGAGAGGGCGGACCTCCGTGGGGTCCAGTAGAAGAGGAGCCACAGCCCCTGCAGCCACGGCCATGTCAGGGCACAGGTATGCCCCAAGCCAGCACCGCTGAAGGAGGTGCCCCTCCACGGACAGCAGAGCCCGCTACCCCTCCCTGCTGGGCTGTGCTTCCAGTTCCACCTTAATCCTGGGCCTCACACAGGCCGGTGAACCCCGCACAGTGTGTGGCTCCCTCCAGTTCCACACTCTCCCAGTCTAACCCCCCCACCTCCCAGCGGTCCCAACAACTAACTAAATAACGGGGCTGTCTGGCTCCAGGCCTGATACTGTACAGAGCTAGGCTAGAGGCACCGACACAGCACAGCTGTCTTCTGTGGTGCCTGCCAGCAGAACGCCCTGCCTGCTTCCCAGCCCCCATCTCTCCCTGGGGCTGCAGCCCAGGGGCCCACTCTCCTGGGGCTGGCCCAGGCAAAGACCCTGAGGAAGGCCTGGCCAGAAGCAAGAGGCGGCACCCGCATTCCTGCCCTCTGCCTCCCCAGTAGGCCCCACGCACAAGCACGTGCACACTGCCCAGGTCTGACCATGGGGTCACACAAGGGACTGAATGTGTTCAAGCAGAGGAAGAGAGGCTCTGTCTTTGACTGTACTGGGTGGGGAAGGGGCAGACTGTCTGCACCATCCAAGGCCTAGAACGCAAGGACAGGTGGGCCCCGGTGGCCTAGGGCCAAGGCCAGCTTGCTGGCTAACAGGAGACATCTGATTCCATGGAAACTAGGTGAAAGTAAAGGGAGCAGGCAGAGGTGGCTGGCATAGGCTTTTCTGGGTCACAGCCCCATTTGAAGGAGCCACCTAGAGAGGGGAAAGAGTTTGAACTTGGGTCAGGGACCTGGGTTCTAGTCCACTCCCTCCGCTGATTTACTGGGTAACCAGAGCGCCATCACCCAGTTTCTCCAACTGTAACCCGAGTGGGCTGGATTAGATGACCCTCTAGGTCACTAAGATTCTGCGATAGCTCCTCTGCAGAAGTGGTCTGTGGTCATCCTCTCCCAAAGGAATTGGGTTGAGCCTGGAGGGAGGGCTTGCTCCACCTAAGAGGGCCCCACATATACTGCAACCAAAGACAGAAGTGCTCAGAGAGCCAAACCCCCCAGCACACGCAACATCGATAGTGGGCCTGGCACTGTGCTGGCCCAGAAAGACCCTGCTGGGAATGCTCTCTAAAAAGCCTAGTGTCAGGGCCAGTGCCAGGGCACGGCAGGTTAAAGCCATGGCCTGCAGCACCGGCATTCTATATGGGCAGCAGTTCGAGTCTGGGCTACTCCACTTCTGATCCAGCTTCCTGACAATGCTCCTAGGAAAGCAGCAGAAGATGGCCCAAGTCCTTGGGCCCCTGCACCCACATGGGAGACCTAGGAGCTCCTGGCTCCTGGCTCCTGGCTTCAGCCTGGCCCAGCCCCAGTCACTATGTCCATTTGGGGAATAAACAAGCAGATAGAAGATCCTCTCTCTCTCTCTCTCACTCTCTGGCTCTCCTTCTCTCTTCTGTAACTCTGCCTGTCAAATAAATAAATAAATCTTTAAAAAAGAAAATGTCCAGTGTCCTGGTGCAGTTCCCAGGTGAGGCACATTAACCCAGAAGGAGAATCAGGCTCAGGGAAGTCGACGACTTACTCCTATAATATCTCTGGTATTAGACTTGAACCCAGGACTTATGGGTTCATATTCTTTTCACTGCACTGGTGGTTTGGAAGCTTTTACAATCAAAACTCAGGGGCCAGTGGTAGGGTGCAGTGGGTTAAATTGCCACTTGCAATGCCAGCATCCCGGGTGGGCAACAGTTCGAGTCCCAGCTGCTCCACTTCCAATCCAGCTCTCCAATAATGCACCTGGGAAAGCAGCAGAAGATGGCTCAAGTGCTTGGGTCCCTGCACCCATGTGGGAGACCCAGATGGAGCTCCTGGCTCCTGGCTTCAGATTGACCCAGCCCCCACCATTGCAGCCATTTGGGAAGAGAACCAGTGGATGGAAGATGTTTCTCTTGTGTCTGTCTTTCCCTCCCCGTCCCCATAATGCTCCCTTTCAAATAAATAACTCTTTAAAAATAATTAAAACTTCAAATAGAAATTTCCCACTAACTAGTGTACAGACAGACCTCTAACTCTCAGAGGCTGTGTTCAATATGTTCAATGTGTGCTCAATGTGTTCAATATGACAGGAGGAAAAAGCAGGAGACGACATGGGTGCCCTTCCTTGCTCTGCCTCACTCCAGCTGTGCGACTTTGGGGAAGTAACTGAATTTCTCTGAACTTCAGCTTCCTCATCCAAAAAAGGGAGATAAAAATAGTTTCTACCTCCCAGGATTGTTGTGAAGATCACATCAGATAATGTAAGTGAAACACAGCCCCAAGTCCAGCACATGGAAACCACCCACTCCCTTCGGTGCCACAGCCCCTGCCTGCCTGCCAGAAACAGCCCTGATTTGCTGAGACCGTGCCCGGAGCACTGTCCAGGGCTGCCGCAGCCTGCACACCTGCAGCAGCAGGGTCTGCAGGGTGTAAGCCTTTACAGGGTGGCCAGAGCCACCCTGGAGCATACACAAGGGCATCGGGCTCCCCACCTCGCCCGGTGGCATTCACCTTGTGCAGCCAACAAGCTCCCTGAGGGCAAGAACCTCATCTGTCCCGCAGACTGCTCCACCTGCAACAGCCTAGCTCCACGCCTGGCTCACAGGGGTTCGGCAAATGCTTATTGGACTCACGCTGGGGAGCCGCAGGCTTGGGGCTTCTCCAGCAGAGGGGGCTCTAGAAAAGCCCCCTCGCTGGCCCCCCAAGGCCGTGCTGCACGGCTCTCTCCCCGCGCAGAGCCCACCCGCCAACAGGGCAGGCGGGGTGTGGAAGCAGCCCCGCCCCTGCTCTGTTTATCCGCTCTCCGGAAGCCCAGAGCGGCTGGGCGGGGAGGCGGCGGCTGAGCAGAGACACCTGGAGTAGGAGCGGGCGGCGGGGCGGGGCCGTAAGGAGGAGACCTAGGGGACGGAGGTTGGGAGAGGTACACACTGCCCCCAGGTGCAGTTGAAGGGCGGAAGGGAAACCGGACAGAAGAGGTGGGGCGGCCCTGCGTGGCCTCACCCTCAGTGGCATCTTTCGAAACCAGTCACCTAGCAGGGACAGCCCTAGGGTGGCTACAGGCCCGCGTCCGGAGGCCAGCGCGCAGCCGGGTGAAACTCCCGCTCACCAGCTCTTCGTGCCCACCGCTGCCCAGGGAGAAAGGAACCACATACTCGGGCCCCACAGCCTATCACCCCCTCTGCCAGCCTGAAAACCATCCCACCGGAGTGAATGAGACGAACAGACCCCGACCGCGCCTCTCCCCTGGCAAAAGGCAGCTTTCCGACCTGGGTCATGCCCCAGGAACCTGCCTCGGCTCAAATTCCCACCATCCCTCAGCTAACCCCCACCCCCACCCCGGGCCCTACTCCTAGCCCTACACCGGGCCCCTACTCTGCTCTCTAGGCCCCGCCCCTTCGCCCCGCCCCCCTCGGCGAGTCCCCGCCCAGACCCCGCCTACCATCCTTCCGGTAAAAGGCGATTTCCACTTTGCGCTCCTCGGCGCCCAGCAGGGCCTGCGCGATCTGTGCGGCGGCGCGGCGCTGCGTGCGCGGCCCGTGCAGGAAGTCGCAGGTGCAAGGCCTCTGCATCACCTCGGCTCGCGAGTAGCCGCACAGCTCACAAAAGCCGTCGTTGCAGTAGATGACAGCGCAGTTCTCCACCCGCGCGTTGGCGATGATGAACTTGCGGCCTGCGGGGGGATGGGGGGGCGGGGATGAACAAGCATGTGAACCCGGACCCAAGCCCGCGGGGGCTCCCTGGCCTTCCCCACCGTCTCTCGTCACGAACACTGTCCGGGGACTCCCCGCTGCAGGGAGCACCACGGGGACTGAGGTCCCCAGTAGGGGGCGAACGCAGCTGCGCCCTGACACAGGTGCCTGGCTGGGTCCGGCCGGGCGGCGCGCCCTCTCCCCCGCCCAGCCCGCAGGCTGGCTGTGTGGCTTCCCCCGGGCAGGCCGCCAACAGCCCGCCGCCCCCTCCGCGCCCGGGGCCCAGGCCAGCCTGGGCGGGTGTCAGCGACGCGTGTCAGCAGCCGCGGCGGAGGGATAAACACTGGGCCTGGAGAGGGAGCCTGGGAAGGGCCGGCGATGGCGGCCAGCCTTCTCCTTACACCGGCCCCTCTCTCCAGACCCGGGGCGCTCCCTGGGTCACTCCTTACCCCCTCCCCGAGGCTCCCTAGAAAATCACTCCCCCAAGTATCTTCTTGGAGCCTGCTGGGACAGTACCTGCTGGGACTTCTCCCACGCTCCAAGGACAGTCAGGGGCAGGGGACTGAGTGCGGCCAAAGAGGATGAGCACCTGTTTTATCTCACGTGATACACTGACAACCCCTTAAGGTAGGTGGCATCCTCCCCATCTTATAGACGAAGAAACGAGGGCTAAAGAGAAGTTCACCATTCCTAACTCCCGCAGCTTACAAATGACAGCGCCAGCTTTTGGACTTAAGCTGGCAGAAGAACAGCTGAGGGTCACAGACAGAAGCCCAAGGTCACGGGGAGTCAGGAACACGGTAGGCAGTGGGCAGCTCCAACCATGGCAATACCTGGAGCCTGAGCCACTGACCCACTAACTAGAACACAGACCCAGGAAAGGGGCCTGAAGCCCTCCTCGGTTTGGCCCTAGCAAGGAGAGGAGCCCCAGGAGACCTACTTTGGCTGGACTTGGCTCTTCCACTCCACGCCTGCCCCAGGAGCCAGGCTGGCAGGTGAGCAGCAGGCAGGCAACGGCCTCAGCTTTGCCAGGCAAGATGCTCCAGGGACAAGAGCTTTCTATAAACAGAAGTTTCCGGCCACTTTGGCCTCTAATGCTGGAGCTTTCGATAGCAGTTGGAGCTCTCCCCCTGGCCTCCCCAGAAGGCACAGCCTTTAGGCTTCAGCCCTGGGCAATCCCACGAGCAAGGACCAGGCGGCTGCAGCAGGGGCACCTTGAAGCTGGCCAGGCCTCCTCCCTTCCCCTGGCCTCAAGAGAGTTACCTTTTGGGATTGGGTCATCTTTAGATCCATTCCCAAGATACCCCCACCCCAAAAATTCCCAGGAAATCATCAACCCCAGGTGTTGGCTTCCTGTCGCAGGAAGAGACCCTTAATTCTACCTCCATCTCTGATTCAGCCTGAGACTGCCCAGAGTACCAGCCATACACCCCAGACCCTCTTGATGGAAAACCACCCCTGGTCCTCACTCCCAGGCCAGGGAGAGAAGAGCAAGTTTCTTTGAATGCAAGCCCCATCCCTTCCCCCAGGCTCTGCCCTGATATCCTGGAATACCAAGACAGAAGGGACGAAAAAGACCTCTTTGGTCTTCCCCATCCTTCAAGGATGTGGAAACAGACCCAGGGAGGAGTCACCCCAGGTCCCATGGCAGTCAGTGGCATACTGCACGAGAAGGCAGACCCCTGCATCCCAGCCCAGGTTCTTCCTGGTGCCCCCACAGCTTGTGGGGAGGAAAGCCCCGGGGCCTTCCACCCATGTCAGTGCCTCCACCCCCTGAGGCTCATCCTGTTCCTTGCTTGAGACAGTGCTGCCCATCCAACTGACCCCTCCCTCCCCCCACCACAGTTACAAGCACACGTTGTCCTGTGCTCGCAGGGTCATGGGCAAGGAATGTCACCCTCTCTGCACTCCCAGGGCCTTTGGCAGTCACACCCACTGTAGCACATGCAGTCTTGGGGACAGGCACACAAATACCCAGAACATTCACCTAGCCCGGGACACTTCTGGAAGCCTCTCCTGCCAGGCCAGCATAAAAGGGTTGGGGGAAAACCCTCAACAAGGGGGCACCACATTGAACCTGTTACCCTGGAAGCCCAGCTTCAGCCCCAAGACACCTCCCTCCTGCCCACAGAGGGTCAAACTCAAGAGTGACACACAGGTTCAGGGTCATAGCCATGCCACACACACACACACACACACACTCAAGAGCAGATGGGGCACTGACCCCACATCCTTGGCTTTGCCCCCTCACACATACAACACAGCCCAGATCAGGATGCGCAGGGTACTGTTAGGGTCCCACGGTCTGGATCACAGACATTCTCGTGTCCTTGCATCCACCCAGCCCCATCCACATCCAGGCTCCCGGAGTTGCGGACACCCGCACATTCCCTAAACACTCAGGATGTCACACACACGCTCTCCCGTCCCGGAAGTCTGAACCAAGCCCCAAGACCAGACCCTGGCACCCACGGCCCCCCAGCACCAAACCTTGTCCGGCAGCCCCTGGCCAGTCCTCGGGGCCCACCAGCCCCCACAGACTCGCACTTAGCGATGCGCACGGCCCAGGCACGCCCCCCCAGCCACACTCGTTACAGCTCGGCCCGCCCTCAGAGCCCCCTCCCCGTCCGGCCCCCTCCCCCACTCACTCTGGCCCTCAAACTTGCGGATGATGGTGTCCAGGAAGGTGTTCTGCGGCGCGACGTGGCCCCTCCGCACCGGCATCCTGAGCCCATGGGCGGGCCGGGCGGGCCCCCACCCACCCCGGCCCGGCCCGGCCCAGCACTAGTCTTCGGGTGGCCCGGCCCAGCCGTGGTCTCCGCACCCCCGCGGCAAAGCTGAGCACGGGCGGGGCCGGGGCTGGACTGCGGGCGCGGGGACCCCGCTCGCCGCCCGGGCTCGGGACCGCAGGCCGGGCCTGGAGCCGCCTGAGCTCCGGCCGCCCGCACACCTGTCTGCCGGCCCCAGCCGAGCCGCGGGCCCCGCTCCGCCGCGTCCACGCGCTGCGCTCTGCCCGCCCGAGCGCCCGGCTCCCGGCTCCCGCCCGCCCGCCGCCGCCGCGCCGACAGCCGCTCCGGCGCCCGCGGCTCGGGCAGCGCCTGCGGCTCGGCCCGGCCGCGGAAGGGTTAATGCGGCGCGCGCCCCTCCGGCTCCGGCCCCCGCCTCCCGGCCCCCTCCCGCCAGCCGCGCGCCCGCAGCGCCGCCCTCTTCCCCCCAACCCGCGCGCCCGCCCTTCCCATTGGCTGAGCCGTGCCGAGGGCTCCCCCAACCCCAGACCCTCGCTCCCGCCGCGGAGCCCCCGGGACTTGATCGCCCCGAAGAGGGGGGAGGCACCCTTCAGTAGAGGAACCGTGAAGACAGGTGCGACGCTGGCTTGGAGGTGGGCCAGAGACAGGGGTGCGGATTCCGCCCCCACCGCTGATCGGGGGCTGAGAAACCCGATTTGAAGAGAGAGGGCCGGTCCCTATGCCCTGGTTCCTCACCGTGGCAAGCACCGGCGTGGTACACACAGCGTGAGCTCAGTGCCTGCTGCGGGTGGCAGGGGCGAGGCCTAGGCCCTAGGAAGATGAGCCCAAGGTCAGGGAGACCCGGGAAAAGAGACAATGCAATCTGGAGGCCCAGGCCCGCAGAGATTTGAGATAAGGGTGGGTGACAGGAGGGGCACGCCCCCCCCCGACACACACACACACACACACACACACACGCACGCACACACGCACACACGGCGCTCTGGAGTTACAGGGCTCTCCGTGGGGGTCATGCACACGGAGAGACATTCTGACAGCAGTTGCGGCCTCCTAGCTGCTGGGATCAAAGACAGGCCTCTGAGTGCGAGGTTCCAACCAGGGGATCCCCGAGTGCCAGCGGCCCGCCCTCCCCCTGCAGCGCGGGGGGCCAGCCTTGCAGGCCCAATCGGAGGGCTCAGGGCCCTGCGGCGGCCGCGGCGGCCCAGCCCCTCGGAAAACCCTGGCCTAGCCGCAGGCCCCTCCCCCCCAGCCAGCTGGCTCGCTCCAGCTGCAGCTCCCTTATTTAGGCAAGGAGGCCTGAGGATGCTCAAGGGCAGGCAGGGTGTCTGCCCACCGCCTGCCTGGCTCTGAGTGAGGGTCTCAGGGCCGAGGTGTTCCAGGCATAAGCAGCCAGGCAGGGCCACGGAAAGACCAGGGCAGAGTGTTGACAGCTGAACAGCTTAGCCAGGCCTGGGTCCCCTCCCCTGCAGCCCAGATCAGAGGCCTGTCTAGATGGATGGGGCCATGTGGGGGCTCCTGAGGGCTTGCAGCTGCCTCTGTCCTTGGAGCTAAGGGCTGGGTCTTGTCACCAGGGAGAACCATTGGGGAAGTGGGGGAGGGGAGGAACAAAGGCAGAAAAAGCAGCAGAGTCTGGAAGGAGGCAAAGGCACAGACAAAAAGGTTGAGGTGGGCCCGCCCTACCCAGACGCTCACCTTCTACTCGGGAGCAAGAAGAGGCAGACACTGGGGCCAAATGGGGCCACTGGCCAGCAGACGACACCCTTTTTTATTTGCTGGTGGGTGGGCAGTGACTCAGGGAGGCAGCCGGTGGGAGAGAAGGAGGTGGCTCCACCAGCTGATGCTAAAAACGTCGGAGGCTCTCGCCTGTACAGTCATCCCTTAGGCTCCCTCCACGCCAGCAGCTTCTGCATTCAGCCCCGGGATGCCCAGGGCCCGCGGGCATATGGGCTTCTCCTCCTTGGGGGCCTGGCATCAGCTGCATGCACAGATCTGGGTTCACGACTCACCCAGGCCCCTCATGGAAGCAATCCAGGGGGATCATCCCCCACCTCCAGGTAGGGGATGGAGAGAAAAGGAGGAAAGACCTGCAGCTGAGAATGGGCGGGGGGGAGGGTGACTGGAAAAGGATTTCTCTGCAGCCAGAAGGGAGAGCCAGGCCCTGGAGGGAAGGAGCACTCCTCTCACCTGGCCAGCTGTTCTCCTACTCCAGTGCCCATGTCGCTGGGCCAGCCCCAGCTCTGACCCTAAGGAAGTCAGAGGGACCCCTAATCCTCCCAGAAAGAGAGCAGGCCAGGTACAGAGGAGCCATCCTTCTGTGTCAGAGCCAAGAAAGCTGTTCCCTTAAGCTAAGGAAAGTGAGATCACACACACACACACACACACACACACACACAGTCAAAGCCAAATGCAGATTTCTGACTTCCTCCGAGGCTCAGGGGACAGCAGTCCCACGGCTCCACCCCCACAGACAAGGACTGAGACAAGGAAGAGAAGCTGTGGGATGGGGCAAGCTCTCCCCAAGGCCACCTTCCTAGGGCTGCAGGTGCCAGGCAGGAAGAGGTAAGGAACCACAGAGGAGCTGATAGACAGAAGCCTCTCCCACCCACCAGTTTCCCATCTCTGCTGCCCCCAGATCTGGGACAAAAAGGAAAATCCCCAACCTTAACGGTGGGAGGGGGTTGTTGAGCGCTCCAAATCTGCCCACTCTGCCACAGGATCCAAGAGCCATTTTCAGGGACAATTCCTAGGAAGAGTTGTCCCTAGCTCTGCCTGTGACTGAGAGATGGGAGAGCTACACTTACAAGGAGACACACAGGCTCCTCCCAGCTCCCAGGAAGAGACAATTTAGGGAGAGAAGTCTACAGAAAACATCCTGCCCACCCCACTCTCTGCTCCTGCTCAGTCTGAGGGAGTCAAGCCAGAACATCGGGAGGAAAAAAAGCAATGGAAGCCTGCCCCTGCTGGTGGGCCCCCAAGGAGCAGGCCAGGCCAGACACAGCCAAAATCCTGCCCAGGAGAGCAGGTGACACTCACAGGGGACTAGGAAGCAGTTCCAGCCAGATGGCACAGGGGAGACAGCTTGTGGAGGAACAGTGCTAGGAACAACAAGAGCAGCCCCCAGGGTGCTCAGGGAGATGCTCAGACTGTGCGGTGGGGCTTTGTTTTCCTATGCAACTGGGTCTTCAGAATAGAGATGTTTTCAGATATGAGCTGGAACTGGAGAATAAAGGGGAGAGCGTGTTTCCCCTCCAGATGGGTGCCTAGCGTTTATTGGAAGGAAGGGAAGGAAAGACCAACTCATCCCAAACCTTAGACTCACCCTCCCTTCACTTGCTACATCAGTAGCTCCACATATAGCAGTCATGTCAAGCCCTGGCCCATTCCATGGTCTTCTCCCCACACTGGGGAGGCAGTCCCCTGGTGGTACCAAAACAAGGCTAGGACTCAGGAGTCCTGACTTCTAATGCTGGCTCCATTGAGAGTTGCTTCCACAGATGTTTCCTGGGGACCTTCTATGTGTTGTTCCCTGGGCCAAATGCTGGGGAAGGGAGGGAGGAGGACTGGAGGGAAAAGCCAGGATCCCTCGCCAAGGGTTTAACAGTCTAACGAGGCTTGAGAGGGGCTGTATGCAGCCAGAAACTGCAGAGTCTGTGGCCAGTGCTGTGGGATTACCAGAAGGTGTTGGTTCATTTCAACAGGATGAACCCAGGAGGGCCTTGCTAGGAAAGGTCCTGGAAGGTCAAGACAGGGCAAGGCAGAGGCACTGCAGGTGGAAGGGACAACATGAGCAAAGGTACACAGACTAGAGTGGAGGTCAGGTCTAGGGAAAACAGTGTGGTGACATGGAGCAACAGGCTGGCCATTTACAGAGGACTGGGAAGTATGAATTCTACCGATATGCAAACGGGACACTCTGAAGGAACAGTGGTGGCAGCTGAGATGCATTTTCCATGAATGTAGAAGTTGCATCCAGATCTTGGCAAACAGTAGGAGTCTAATAAAGACTTGTTGAATTAGTGAAACATGTACGATACTTTGGAGAAACTGAAGCCTACAGGAAGTGTTCCAGGTGTCTACTGCTGTATAATATCCATCCCCAAACCCAATGGCTTAAATCAATGATGTCATTATTTTGCTCATGAACCTGCAAATTGGGTAGTTTCACTTAGGCCAACTCTCTGTACTTCATTCCGGAGTAGGGACTAGAAAACTTATTCACTAACTTTTGATGGCTGATGCTGGCTGTCGGCTGGAACCTCAACTAGGGCTAAGCCAGTCATCTCCATGAAACCTTTCTTTATGGCTGCCTGCCTTCCTCACAGTATGATGGCTGGGTTCCAAAGGTGAGTGCCCCAAGAGAAGACCAGTCAGCAGCTGTATCACTTTTAATAACTTAGCCTTTCTCTTTCTCTTCCTCTCTCTCTCTTTCTCTCTCTCTTCCTCCCTCCCTTCCTTCCCCTCTCCTCCTTCTCTCTCTCTATCTCCTATAAAAAAAGTAAGACTCAGATATTTAGCCTATTTGTTATGACTCCAGTTAAGACATGCACATCTCATATCCACAATATCAGCTTCAGCTCCTGACTCTAGCTTCCTGTTAATGCAGATCCTGAGAGGCACTGGTGCTGGCTCAAATAATTTCATTCATGTCCTCAGTGTGAGAGATCTGGGTTGAAGTTCCTGGTCCCAGTTTCAGCCTGGCCCAATCCTGGCTGTTGCAGACATTTGGGGAATGAACCAGTATATGAGTGTCTTCTCTCTCCCTCTCTCTCCCTTCCACTCTCTCTCTCCCTCCCTCCCTCCCTTCTTTCCTCTTTCTCAAATAAAAAACAAATATATATTTTCTTAAAGCATGAGTGACTTCTGTCATAATCAGGGTGCACTGGATTCAAGGGGAAGGAACATAGGCCCCACCTCTCAGTGAAGGAGTGTCACTGTCATATTTCAGGAACAGCATGGCAATGTGCTATATTGGCATGACCACCTTTGAAAAATATAACCTGCCACATGAAGATAAGCAGTAGTCCAAGGAAGAGATGTCCAAGACTTGAACCAGGTCAGAAGCAATGGAGAGGGGCCAGACATTTATTGTGTATTAATACACAATATTATATCTATTTGGTGATATTTTAGAGTACCACTAAATATCATTTTCCTTAGCTTGAAAATGAGACCAAACAATCTGGCCTCTGAGAGCCCTTGAACTGCACACAACAAGTGATTCTTAATCCAATACAGCCATACTCACCAGCCATGAGCAGTCCATTTCCCCTCAATATGCATCTCCACCTCCACCTGCTGCCTCTGATCTCTTATCCTGGCTGCCCTTGGGGCCAGTGGTTCCTCCACAAATAGCACCAAGGTCCATCCTACATATTTATTTCAGACTAAAAATAAGTATAGTGGGAAACTCTTAAGGACAGACAAGAAAACCCTAAGACTGATGGGTCTCCCACTGCACCTGCTGTGCACTTGTCACTGCAGGGTCTGTTGGAAACAAACATATGGCATGGCCTCCACCCACAAGAGTTCATAGTCTAACTGGGGAGGGAGAACAAATGGGCATAAAGTCATGAAAACCATCTAGTGCTACTGATGGTGAACACAGAAGAGCTCAACAGAAGGAGGGCTCTGAGTGAGCTGAGGCAGCTGAGAGGGCTTCCTGGGGAGAGGAGGGTGGGGCTGTGACCCTCTTGTAAGGGTCACTCCTTACAAGAATAAGGGTAAGGGATTTTCCAAGCACAGGGAGAGGGGAAGAACAGCTTCATAGATCAATATCACAACAAGAGTCAGATGTGGGTCCACCCACCAATCTATACTCAAACACAAGTGAGAAAGAGAAGAGAGCAGTTTTAAGCTTCCTGTGCCTGCAAAATTAACAGCTATCTGTCCCTTTGGCTTATGGATTTGGCTCCCCAGGTATGAAAAGTGGCTTCTTCAAGTGAGACTCTACAGCTTAGTGAGCGATAGAAGCTCTAAAACTATTATATAGGAGAAGCTGGTGGTAAGGAAGAATCTGGTCATAAGGTGGTTAGGACACTTGTCTTAGGGCTAAATCTGCATGTATTCCTTCAAAAATATATTTACTAAACACCTTATATGCATCTAATGCTATTCTAGGAAATAGATTGGGTTTTGTTGTTTAATAATGCCCTCAGAGTTTGCAGAACAAGTTCAATCTTTTGAAAATTCTAGGACTTTATTTGGGAGAACTGAAAAGTACTAAGGCACAAGCCATGTTTTGAGCTATTTCCACCAGAGAAGCTGCTGTGGGGGATCCCAGGCTTTCTTGGCTGCTGGAGCCCAGCAGCCAGGCTGGAGCTCTGACTCTGTCCAAGGTGCTGAAAGCTCTTCATGCCAAGTTCAGCAAGAAATCCGGGAACAAGATCGGGGTCCTCTTCAGAACATAATGAATTAGACAGCCATCCCCAAACCATGAAAACAGTAGCTCCAGGAGGCAGTTTATGGTGGAGCAAGAGCTGGATTTTTTTTTAACCAGTTGGTGCCAAGAAGCAAAGGCCGGCCGGCGCCACAGCTCACTAGGCTAATCCTCCGCCTTGTGGCGCCAGCACACCAGGTTCTGGTCCCGGTTGGGGTGCCGGATTCTGTCCCGTTTGCCCCTCTTCCAGGCTAGCTCTCTGCTGTGGCCCGGGAGTGCAGTGGAGGATGGCCCAAGTGCTTGGGCCCTGCACCCCATGGGAGACCAGGAGAAGTACCTGGCTCCGGCCTTCGGATCAGCGCGGTGCACCAGCCGTGGTGGCCATTGGAGGGTGAACCAACAGCAAAGGAAGACCTTTCTCTCTCTTTCTCTCTCTCACTGTCCACTCTGCCTGTCAAAAAATTAAAAAAAAAAGAAGCAAAGGCCTTCTGTGCACCCAGGATGTACCTTTCTCCTTCACCCACTCCCGTTAGACAAAATACAAGTTGGCCCCTGAATTTTACTCTTGCAACTCTCAGATTTCCATTGGGAGTTTCTAGTACTTTATGAAATATTAGAGCCAAACACAAACACTTCCGTATTTTAGATGAGAAAACAGAGATTCAGAATGGGAAGACCTTTCATGAAGGTTATGTCACAAGTTGGAAATGGAGCTGGACAAGCAGTCAGGTCTCATCATGCTTAGTGAAATGGTTTTCTCACCACACTCATCCAGGTTGGGGGTTACACACGCATATAACAGTAGATAAAGAAATAGAGAATTCAAGTTCAAAGTGAGAGTTGTATGTGTGTGTCCGTGCATGTGTGCATGTGTATGTGGGGGGGGGGAGCGCGAGCTGTGGATATAGAGGTGACTGTGTCAGCTTTTCAGAACTATGCCCTATTTATTCTGTTAAAATCAGGCAGAATTCAGAGCATGGCGGGGCGAGTTGATATGGGAATGCTAACCCAACTCTAGTTCCAAGTCCTGAAGGGACTCCCAGGGTCATCAGATACTGAGCCAGCCAACACCAAGGGCCAGAGAAGAGAACTCAGTTCCAACTAAATCTGCCTTCAATCATCTCCATGATCTACTCCCAAACAATTACCCATCACTTTCTGTGTGTTCCACACTGTGCAGGGTTCCTAGGGAAATTAGATGTCTACAAACCAACCAACTCCTGGCTTTACTAAGTTAGCAATTAGTATACAGACAATATTACAAGAGTAAAATACGATTGACAGCAACTGACAAGAGAAGCTACATCACGGTAGATCCCACCTTTACAAAGTGGGGCTGACCATGAGTTCTTGACATTGGAAGAGGGAGAGAATATTTTAAGGTTGGAAGGGCAAAGGAGGTATTTACAAGAACAGATGGTTTAGGGAAAATTTGACTGAGATGAGAACCATGGTCAGGGCCTCATCTTTACCCTCCTGGAAACCACCAGTCCAGTGCAGGTGAGCATGTGAAGGTAACAACAGAGGCCACTCCATGTGCAGGGGCCCAGAATGTCCAAGAAGAGAGGATTGGGTCTTTCTCTTCTGAAAAAGAAAGGGCCCAGAGAGCTCCCCCTTCTGGATCTGTGAGGCAGAGCTTCATGGAGCTTCAGGCTCCTCTAGGAAATGGGATAGCAGTTCCTAGAGTGGTCCAGGCTGGAGTTTAGGGAATCAAACAGAATGGGAACCTAGGAAAGCTCAGGCTCAGCAGCAGCAGCAGCAAACACACCAGCGAGATCTTTTTAGCTGGTCTCTGGCAGGCCACTGAGAGTCAAGGGGCCTACAGTCCATTGGGAAAGCAGAAGCGAAAACAAATGTCACAGTGACTGAAGGTGCATCAGGGTTTGGGGTCCAGATTCCCATATCCCATGAATCAGCAGGGGAATGCTGGTTTGCAGAGAGGGCCTGGCCCCTCTTGGGGCACCTGAGAGGCAGCAGGGAAGGGCTCTGCCGAGACAACCCCCTCTGTGGTTGCTACAGAATTTCCATGCTGGGCACACTTGATGCTCAAAGCTCTGGTTCCCAAGAGACTCAGCACCACAGCAACCACACCAGGAAACTGGGCCAGCCTGAGGGACGGAACGGGAGGAGAGGAAGAAGGGAGGAGGGAAGAAGGGGACAGGGCCTTCCAGGCAGGCCAATCCTGACAACTGAGGTCCCTCAAGTCTGGAGGGACCTTAGAATCTTACATTAGCAGATAAACAGTGTGGCTTTCTCTGTATGGCTCCCAAAGCCTGAGACAGGGACCCCCCTCCCAGGTCATCATTCAGGACACCTCAGTCTGGCCCTAAAAATGTCTGGGTCCCAGGGATGATGGGCAATTTCAAGACCCTATGCACGTTAAAACATTTGCATGCACACTGATGTTCTTGGCCCAAATTAACTTTGGAGGGACAAGGACCAGATGAGGAGACAGGTCAGTGAAGGAGACCAGGACACACTGCCCATGTGTACATGCACACATGTGTTTATACAGAGACACACACGTATGTGCACATGTTTACATATGCATATACATATATTCAGTCGTGTGTTTACACAGATACACCTCGACATATATACATACACATGTGTGTTCACACAGACACATATATGCATGCACATGTGTTTACACACCCATGTGTATACATGCACATGTATGTTCACACAAGAGATGCACACCTACCTACATACATTAATATATGTTTATACAGATACACACCCACATATATGCGTGCACATATGTGTTCACACAGACACATACATACACACATGTGTTTACACACATGCATATATGCATGCACTCGTGTTTACAGAGATATGTATATGTATGTACATGTGTTTATGCACCCACATATATACATGCACACATGTGTCTATGCACACAGGTACATGCCCACGTGTACGATACATATATGCACACATGTGTCTATGCACACAGGTACACGCCCACATGTACGATACATATATGCACACATGTACATGCTTTAGACCAAGTGTTTGAAAACCCAGAGTTCACACATGGAGATTCTAACCCCCAGTGTGATGGTTTGGGGGGGTGATTAGGTCAGGGGTGGAGCCCTGGTGGATGGGATTAGTGCCCTTATCAAAAGGGCCCCAGAGAGCTTTGCCCCTTCCACCACTTGAGCACACAGTGAGAAGGCATCAGCTATGAGCTAGGAAGTGGGCCCCCTCCAGACACCAAACCTGCCAGCACCTTGATCTTGGACGTCGGGCTCCCAAACTGTAATGAATACAGTTCTGTTGCACACAGGCCACAAGGTTCCTGGTGTTCTGTTACAGCAGCAGGGACAGACTGAGATACACGCACGTATTTGTATGCAACCCACAGGCACAATAGCCACTCAGGGCAGTAGGCTGGACAGGAAAGTCTAAACCTCAAGGGGAATCAAGGCCTACAGATTCTTGAATTCCTCTCAGGAAGTTAGGCCAACCCCTAAGGAGCCCCCAAAGGCTGGGGGTCATCACCACCACTGGGCCAGGGCCAGGGGGTTCCGAACACCTCTCTGCCACATGACCTCTAGGCCAGTGGGAGGCCCAGGAGGTAGAAGAGTCTGGATCAGCTCAGGCTGCTCCCTGAGCTGCACCCCAGGGAACACACTTGAGAGAGGGAGACTTCTTCCCACAGAAGCCACAGTGCCTGATGCGCATGCCCTGGTGGTGCTGGGCACGGCTCCCTGCACCTTCAGGCCGCCACATCCCATGTGGTCTGTGCTGGAAGCAGACCAGGGCACGAGAGTTTGGGGGTGGGCTGCTCATAGAGTCACCTGCAGCAGCTTCAGACTTCTGCAAAGGCGCCATCCCTCAGACTGGACTCAGAGGCACACACCCTTGGCTCTTTGCTCTCTCCCTTGAGTCTCTGATCCCAGCACTTTGCACAAATCTCTCCTCTTCAGCTCTCTGCTGCCCTCAGGTGGCTGTCTGGAGAAGGGCCAGGGCTGCTGGAAGGCGGCCAGGGTTCACACCGCAACGCCTTTCTGATAGGCAGCTCCTTCCAAGCCTGGATCGATCGGTCTCTCAACAGCCCAGGGGAGCCCCTGCCTCAAAGCTCTCCCCAGCACCCACTTGCAGCCCTGCAGCCTGGAAGCTGAGCAAAGCTTACCATTCCCTACCAGCCTCTGACACACAGCCCCAGTGAGTTACATCCTGGGGGGGATTCCTCCCAGGCCGGCAAAGGCTGCCCCCTCCCCGTTCCTGGCTTTGCTCGCCTCCCTCCTCTCCCTTCCCCTCTTCTCCCCACCCAGGCCTTGCCAGCAGGCAGGAAGGAAGCTGCTCATAGTGGAGAGGGTGGGGCACTTCCAGCTCACACTGAACAACCCGGAGTTGGGCTATAAAGAGCGAGGGCCTTCCGCTCCCGTCACCCACTGCCCTCCGCAGCCCCCGCGCACACGCCCTGGGCCCAAGGCCTTGCCTTCCTGACTCAGGGGCCCCAAGGTCAGGGCTCTGGGCTTGGTGGAAGACATGAACAAGATTTGCCACCGTCTCAGAGTTCAGGGCAGCAGGGGCCCAGCCCTCCCCAGGAAAGTGGTCCTTTACCCACCATGGGAAGCCATCATCCTGCCCATGGGGACCAATGAGGGTGGGGGGCTGTGCTGGTCTTCCCAGCAGCGGAGCTCGGCCACTGTCAGGGAGGGAGGGGCTGGGAGCCCAGCCAGATTTTCTCCACAGCCCCAAGCAGCTCTGAGACCCCATGCTGTAAAGTGCAAGCTACTTCCTTTTTTTTTTTTTTTTTTTTTTTTTTTTCAGGAAGAGTTAGACAGTGGGAGAGAGAGACAGAGAGAAAGGTCTTCCTTCTGTTGGTTCACTCCCCAAATGGCCGCCACGGCCGGCGCTGCACCGATCCGAAGCCAGAAGCCAGGTGCTTCCTCCTGGTCTCCCATGCGGGTGCAGGGTCCAAGCACTCGGGCCATCCTCCACTGCCTTCCAGGGCCAAGCAAAGAGCTGGACTGGAAGAGGAGCAACCGGGATAGAATCCGGCGCCCCAACCGGGACTAGAACCTGGGGTGCCGGTGCCATAGGCAGAGGATTAGCCTAGTGAGTCGTGGCGCTGGCCAATGCAAGCTATTTCCTGTCAGGAGAGCTATAACCCTAAAACCTTGAAAACTGGTCTTTTGGGAAATACTCTAAAATGTGGTTGACAGTACAGGCAGTCAGCCACCATGACATGGAAATCTAAACACCTCGGCCGCAGGGATGCGGCAAAAAGCAATGCCCTGGGCTGGCGCCGCGGCTCTCTAGGCTAATCCTCCACCTTGCGGTGCCGGCACACCGGGTTCGAGTCCCGGTCAGGGTGCCGGATTCTGTCCCAGTTGCCCCTCTTCCAGGCCAGCTCTCTGCTGTGGCCAGGGAGTACAGTGGAGGATGGCCCAAGTACTTGGGCCCTGTACCCCATGGGAGACCAGGAGAAGCACCTGGCTCCTGCCATTGGATCAGCGCGATGCGCCGGCCGCAGCGCGCCAGCTGCGGCGGCCATTGGAGGGTGAACCAACGGCAAAGGAAGACCTTTCTCTCTGTCTCTCTCTCACTGTCCACTCTGCCTGTCAAAAAAAAAAAAAAAAAAAAAAGAAGAAGAGCAATGCCCTGAAGGGGCAGAGCCCAGGGAGGGAAGTGGAGGACCCTGCATCAGCACCGGAGGAACCAGCATGGCTGAGCAGGGTGCCTTGGGGGAAGTTAGGACACGCGGGGTAACGCTGGCCGGCCCCAGGAGAGGGGGAGACGGAGGCTTCCCACCCACCCAGGAAAGCCTCCCCTTGTGGCTCCTGTGGGAGTCAACACGCTGCTTTGGATGGGACACCCGCATCCTGTATCAGGTGCGTGGCTTCCAGCCCCAGCTACACTCTCTTCTCCAGCTTCCCGCCAATGCACACCCTGTGGGCATGGATGAAGTCCTCGGGCTCCTGACAGCCACGTGGAGGCCCAAACGGAGTTCCCAGCTCCTGGCTTTGGACATGGCCCAGCCATGGCTATTGAAGGTTGCAGGCATTTGAGGAGGAAATCAGTGGATGAGTGACCTCTCTCTCTCTCTCCCTGATAAATATGTTTTTAAAATCAAGTAAAAGACATTTATAAGATTGCCTATTGATTAAAAAAAAGAACTCGGCGGGGGGGGCGGTGCTGTGGTGCAGTGGGTTAACGCCCTGGCCTGAAGTGCCAGCATTCCATAGAGCGTTGGTTAGAGACCTGGCTGCTCCACTTCCAATCCAGCTCTCTGCTGTGGCCTGGGATAGCAGTGAAAGATGGCCCAAGTCCTTGGGACCCTGCATCTGCATGGGAAACCCAGAGGAAGCTCCTGGCTCCTGGCTTCGGATCAGCATAGCTCCAGCTGTTGCGGTCAGTTGGGAAGTTAACCATCGGATGGAAGACTTCTCTCTCTCTCTCTCTCTCTCTCTCCCTCCCTCTCTCTGTAACTCTGACTTTCAAATAAAATAAATAAATCTTAAAAATTAATTAATTAATTAATTAAAAAATAAAAAAAAAAATAACTCGGGCCTCGCCTGGCCCAATGCTGATGTACTGAGCCATGCCCGGCTGTTCCAGTAGCCAGACTGTGCTGCCTCTAGGACCCCTCCCATTCACCCAGACCCATCTAGTCTCAGCCAAATCTCTTCTCGGCACCTCCTCTCCAAACACAGGCTTGAGTCTCTGGGGTGCAGCAGGAAAAAAAATAGCCTCTGTTTATGAAACACCTGCTCAATAGAGGGTGCTGAGACCCAGCAGAGGGCCCCAGGCAAGCAGAACTGTCCTGTGTCTTCCAGAGCACCCATCGTCATCCGGGCGAGTGCTCACACACACCACAAGCTGCCCAAAAACCGTGACTGGGAACAACCAGGGGAAGAGACATCCCCAAGTCCTGGGTACAGGGTGACCCGGAGCTGCCTGGGAAGCATAAGAAGGGGGTGCTGATGATCCCAGAGGAACCAGCCTGGGTGTCAACTGGGTCCTCCCGAAGGCAGGCCCAAGAAGGAGTTAGAAGCCTAAGAGGGGGGCTGGTGCTGTGGCATAGCAGGTAAAGCCACCATCTGCAGTCACGGCATCCCATATGGGCATCAGTTCAAGAGCCGGCTGCTCCACTTCCGACCCAGCTCTCTGCTATGGCCTGGGAATGCAGTAGAAGATGGCCCAAGTCCTTGGGCCCCTGTACCCACCTGGGAGACCCAGAAGAAGCTCCTGGCTCCTGGCTTCAGATCAGTGAAGCTCCAGCTGTTGGGACCAATTGGGGAAGAGTGCTCTCTCTCCTCTTTCTCTCTCTGCCTCTCCTTCTCTCTATGTGTGTAATTCTACCTTTCAAATAAATAAATCTTTAAAAAAAAAAAAAAGAAGTCTAAGAGGGCCGTTGGGGGTATTGCCTCAGGAAGATGGCAGGGAAGCTGGGGGGAGCAGGATTGGCCAGAAGAAAGATCTGGAACAGAGATGGGGAACCTTTTCCCTGCCAAGGGCTATTTGGATATTTAGAACACCATCTGCAGGCCGTACAAAATTGTCAACTTAAAAATTAGCCTGCTACAGATTCAGTGGATTCTGAGTCCCACCTGCAGCTGCCTTGGTGGGACCAGACCCAGGGAGTTTGGGGGCCTAATATAGTACAAGGGCCAGACCCTCCCGTACCTGATCCATCACAAGATGCAGGTCTGACACCTGTGGGCACAGGGAAGGAAGAAGAAAAGCTCTCAGAGTCTCGAGCAGCCCAGCAGAGACCCCAGCATCGGGGGTCCCACCTGGGCAGGAATGATGAGCCCCCTCCCTCCCCCAGGGCTCAGGGACGGTCTGAAGCTTCCAGGGAAGCACGAGGCTGTGGACGGAACGCCGGGCGGAGCCCATGGGCACGGCAGCCGGAGGTAGTCGGCCACCAGCACTGCCTGCAGCAGACACCTGCTCTCTAACAGGGTAGTCGGGGCAGAGTCCGCCCAGAGCTGCCAAGGGCGGACTAGGAGGAAGGGGGGAGGATGTTTCCTTAGTCAGAGGGAAAAGAAAATGTGGAAGGGACAGTACAAGCAAAGGCCCAGAGGCGGACTGCACAAGAACGATTTGGGAACCTGTGAGAAAGCCCACGTGTGTATCACGGGCAGCACCCTGGGAAAGCTGAGGGCCAGCCCAGTGCGTCGAGGTGGCTTTGGCCTCGGCTGACAGTTTCTGGGAGAGCCAAGGCGTGCTCTGGGAGGTATCTGGCAGCGGCATGGAGCCCAGATGGAGTCAGGCTACAGGAACAGCCTGTGGCCTGTGGTGCGGCCAAGACGTGCTGAGGACATGGGCATCTCATGTTGGCTGTCACCTGGGGATTCGGCCTGAGCACAGGCCTCCTGTCTGTCTCCTCTGTCCTGAGAGAGGGCAGCACACCACCGGTGTCTGGAAGCAGGCTCCTCTGTTCCACCCTCCACCCTCCACCCTGGGGGACCCCACCTTGTTGGTGTGACCCCAGAGTTCTCAGCACAACCTGTTCCGTCCAATCTGCCTGCCACCCCCCGCCCCGCCCCAGGCCCAACCCAATCGTATCCTCTACTGTTTTCCAAAGGAGTCTGGCCAACACAAATCCACATGTTTATTTGTCTGCCTGTCTGCCTCTCCCAGCCGCCACCTCTCCCAGTCTCTCGGCTTCCGTTTCTTTCACGCAGTTTCTCTTCGTCTCTGAGGTCTCAAATCCACAAAGCTCAAACCCCTGTGGACCCAGATGCCCAGCTCATGTCCTTTATTCAGCCCTCAGATGGCACAAAACTACAAACCCCAGCATGCACTACCACGTGCAGTGCCTGAAGAGTGTTAATAGGCCTCACCTGCATTCTGGGAATTGTAGTTTCCCCAGCTTCCACACGCTGCCCAGCGTCGAGCTCTCTCCACCATGGGCAGTTCTAGCCTCTACCCGATTGCCCCGTCTCTGCTGACTTGCCACCCCAGGGAAGCATGCGTCATTGAATGACAGGCTGGGGGTGGAGGCCCTGGATGGCAGCTTCCTGCTCTTTTGTGTCCCCCACTTGAGTCATGAGGGGGTTGGGCGGGGGTTCCAGGAAATTGAGGTTGGGAGGGGAAGGGATCCCCTAATGTAACACACAAGGACAAAAGGTCACTGGATCCTTGCTGGGCCTGTATTCCCGAGAAACCACAAGTGGGAGACTGGTGAAAGAGAGAGCCGGGGGTGACCCTAGAGGTCCCTCGTGCTCACTAAGGGAGTGGGGCTCCAACACCCTTGCCACGACGCAATGCTCACCTTCCACCTGCCCTTCAGGGAAAAGCTGGCAGGGGTAGGTCCAGGGCCTGCTCTGACTATGCAAGGGTCTTTCTGACCTCCAGTTGTCCCGCCTGCCCGCCTGTCCCAGCCACTGTGCCCCAGCTCCTGCACTCCAGCCCCAGGGCCAGCGGGACACCTGGGTTCCCACTTATCAGCCCTGGCCCTCCTGGCGGAACCCAGACGTCCGGCCCCCCACCCTCTGGGCCAGCGGGCGGGCGTGGAGCCGAGGCTTTAGAGCCTCCCGGCCAGCCTTGTTCCTGTCCCATTGTGTATGGGACAGGGGCGGGGCGAGGGCCAGCTCCAGAGAGCCCCCTCCCACTGTCCCCTCCCCTCGGCCCCCCTCCCCACTTCCTAAGGAAAAGGCCGGGGCTCTGCTGGAGGGAGCCACAGAGTTGAGGCGCGCTGACATGGGCAACTTGAAGAGTGTGGGCCAGGAGCCCGGGCCACCCTGTGGCCTGGGGCTGGGGCTGGGCCTCGGGCTGTGCGGCAAGCAGGGCCCAGCCTCCCCAGCACCAGAGCCCAGCCGGGCGCCCGCATCCCCACCCCCAACCCCTCCAGCGCCAGACCACAGGTAAGAGCTGCGCGGGCTGTAGACAGACAGGAGGGCAGTGTCAAGGCCCGAAGCCCAGGGCAGGGACAGCTGGAGCCTGCAGCCCGGCCAGGAGGGCCAGGTGGCCAACCTGAAAGGGCTATCAGTGGGGACAGAACAGACGGAGAGGCTCAGAAATGAGGCCAAGATGAGGACGGGCCAGGATCAGGACAGGTGAATGAGGGGGCACTGGTGCTGGCTAGAGTCAGGCCAGGGTTTGAATGCTGCTCTGCCACCAAAGGCTGTTAGACTTCAAGCAGGTTGCTTAGCCTCTCCCAGCCCCCATTTATGTAAAAATGGTAATTCTGACCCCAAAAGGCTGTGAGTTTTTAGCACAGGGCAAGCTTTCAACAAAGAGCACTGCTGATTATTTCTCTGGAGAAGAAAGGGGCCGGGGAGGGGTCGTCCCAGGAGGGTGAAAAAGTGGGGTGGTATGGGAGAGGGAGCCAGGCCAGGAAACCTTTAGGTGAGGGGCTGGGAAGACAGAGCCACCGGGCTCTTTTCTCCTGCTCCAGGCCCCAGCATCCTGGTGGCCGTCAGCCCCAAACTGGATCCTGCCGCCTCAGTCTGCAGAGTAGGAGCGTCCTCCCTGGACCAAAACTCCCTGGAGAGAGGAAGACTGAGGGGCCTGGTGGGGGGCCAAGCAGGCAGCTGGGCTCCAGGGCAGGGCTGAGGGCCCGGGGCCTGCGGCTCAGGCGCACCCGCGGCCCGAGTCCCTCCCTTCCTCCCACAACTGGCCGTAGGCTCTGGGAGGAAATGATAAGGACTGGAAGCCTTCCCTTCACACGATGGCTACTGTCAGGAGGGGGTGCGAGTGGGAGAGAAATCAGGACCAAGGACTCCCTCTTGGGGCCTCCCTCCCCTCGGGCGTGCTGGGCTCCATCCCCCTGGAGGCAGATAGGGCTTGAGGACACCAGCGTTGGGCCATTTCTGTTGCTATTACAAAGTCCCCGAGACTTGGGGCTTTATAAATAATAGAGGTTTATTTTGGCCTGAGGTTGTGGAGCCGGTGTCTAGTGATGACTTTCTTGCTGTGTCATAACAAGGCATTGGTGACCCAGAGCAAGCTGGCCAGAGAGAGCCCACTTTGATACCAAAGCCACTCGTGCAATAACCCATTAACCTGTGCATGGTTAATTCATCCACGAGAGCAGAGCCCTCGTAACCCGGTCACCTCCCCCAAAGCCCTACCACTCATCACGCCAGCACTTGGGACAGGAAACCTGGGGGTACATTCAAGCCCAGGTAGCACTCCGTCTCCAGAGGAAGGCAGGTGGGCAGCCCCAGGCTTGGCCAAGCCACCAGAGGCCGGACACAGGGATCAGGCCAACGGGCGCCAGCTGTGCACTCTCTGGCAGAAGCTGTGACTTTTCCAAGCCTTGGATCCTTTTATCTGTACTGGGAGTGGGGGTGCACCATTGCCTCCCTCCTAAAATGGTTGTGAGAGACGACAAAAAAAAAAAAAAGGTAAGGTAGCATTTTGCAGACAAATGATAAGCCAGCGAGAACCATTATACTGTAGGAAGGGCCCTGGGCTACCTCTAGGGAGGCCAAAGGGAAACAAATCTCTCTCCCACAGCCCCAAACCTAGCTCCAACAGTCCTCCGCTAACTCGGCCCCCGGAGGGGCCGAAGTTCCCTCGAGTGAAGAACTGGGAGGTGGGCAGCATCACCTACGACACCCTCAGTGCCCAGGCACAGCAGGTGAGCCCGGGCCCCATCCCACGTCTGTGGGGGTGAGGTGGGAGAAGCCGGCTGAAACTGGTCTCGGGTGGGAGCCAAGCAAGGAAGCTGCACCTTGCTCCAAATCAGCCCCTGGTTTCCAAAAACAGGTGAGGAAAGAACTAGGAAGAACCGAACAGCTGCAGGGCATGCAAGGGGCTTGGGGGGCCCTCTGCCTCTGGCTTTCACCCCAACTCCTGGCTCAAGTTCTGCCCTAAGCCAACTCAGCCTCATCACCATGTCCAGACTCATAACCTCCCTGGACCCATCCTCCCTCCAAACCCCAATTCCTGCCTCCAAGCCCCCTCCCCCCTTGACTTGATGCTGACCTTTATGCTTCCTGCTCCCCTGGCCCAGGACGGGCCTTGCACCCAAAGACGCTGCCTGGGCTCCCTTGTGTTTCCCCGGAAACTGCAGAGCCGGCCCACCCAGGGCGCTCCACCCCCTGAACAGCTGCTGGTTCAGGCCAGGGACTTCATCAACCAGTACTACAGCTCCATCAAGAGGTGAGGCCTCCGCTGACACCCACAGCCCTCCTCGTCCCACTGAAGCCCTAGAAACATGTGGTTGCCCTCCCCACGCCCCTCTCCCTCCCCAGTCCCCACAGGGCCCCCTCTCCCAGCATTCACAGTGCCTGCCTGGCCCACCTTCTCATCCTGTCCTCCCCAGGAGCGGCTCCCAGGCCCATGAGCAACGGCTTCAGGAAGTGGAGGCCGAGGTGGCAGCCACAGGCACCTACCAGCTTCGGGAAAGTGAACTGGTCTTTGGGGCCAAGCAGGCCTGGCGCAACGCTCCCCGCTGTGTGGGCCGGATCCAGTGGGGGAAGCTGCAGGTGTGGCCAGCGGGCGCGTGTCCAGGACAGGGCACGGGGACCAACAGGGGAGGGGGTCGGGTAGCTCCTGAGGCTTCCTGGAGGGAAGGGGGTGGTCCTGAACAGCGGGGACGGCCCCTGCCTGTTCTCTTAGAGACTGGAAAGCGAAGGGGATCAGCCCCATCCCCGGCGCCCCTGGGGAGCCCTCAGCCCAGTAGCTAACATCTGGTGAGTAAGTCCCAGCAGTGCCTGGGCTGGAAGAGGAGAAAAATCTAGAACCACAGAGTGGAGGAAGGCAGCTGAGCGGGATCCCTGGGTGTCGCTGAGGAGCAGGGGCACCTCTGGGTGGCTGCTTCTCCCAGCCCAGTGTTGGCGCCACACCCCCGCTGCTCCCTCCCAGCTCCGCACCACCTCAGCCCCACCATCCTCCACAACTGGCCTACACACTCTGTGCTAGTCCAGATTCCGGGAGCGGCCTGTGGCCCTGGCACGAAGGAGCGAGTGACCCACGGAGGAACTGACTTCATGGCCTGGGGACTCTTAGCTGTAACTGGCCACCAAAGAATTTGGAATAAGGCCACGTGCTCAGCAAACCCCAAAGGAGTCTCCAATAAAGTAACAGCCATCCTGGCTGACCTTGGCCAACCCTTCAAGTTGTTCAAAGCTTCAGCTCAACTTTGAACGTGTTTGAGCCTCTGTAATGAGCCTCACTTGCTGCTGTGTGCCTTGCTTGGCCACCACCACCACCCCTGAGCCCGGAGCAGGCACGGGACCTCCCAACCTTCCCCAGGGGGCCTCTTCTCATCCTAACATTAGAAGCTGGGCTTGACAGGGTCCCTGGAGGCCAGCCCAATAGCAGTGCTCAAGGACAGCCCGACTCCGACTGGCGCCACCTGCCTTTGCTTGAGCACATGGGTAACACGTAATTCGCCTCTCTGGCAGCCGAAGCCCTTCCCCAAGCATCGGGAGCGACTGGGCCCCTCTCTGTACCAGATAGTGAGTCAGCTTCTACAGGAGTGAGGAGGAACCTGCCCCAGCAGGGACACAGGGCAGGAAGGGGGCCTCATGGAGGCAGATGGCCGGCTAGGAGCCCCTGAGAAGAAAGAGCCATGGTGCACAGCGAGTGGCTCCCCCAGCCCCGGCCTCCTTCCCAGCAAGCCACACACCGAGACCCCTTTGGGCTGGAACTCAAAACCACACCCTTCACCTTCCCCCTACCTCGGTGCACTCAGGTCTTCGATGCCCGGGACTGCAGGTCTGCACAGGAAATGTTCACCTACATCTGCAACCACATCAAGTATGCCACCAACCGGGGCAACCTTCGGTGAGTGCCCTCCCCTGCACTGCGCCGGACCCCAGGCAGCAGTGAAGGAGGCGCTCTGACCGGCTGTCCCCTCTCCCCGCCCCCTCCACTTCAGTTCAGCCATCACAGTGTTCCCCCAGCGCGGCCCGGGCCGCGGAGACTTCCGGATCTGGAACAGCCAGCTGGTGCGCTATGCGGGCTACAGACAGCAGGACGGCTCTGTGCGGGGGGACCCAGCCAACGTGGAGATCACCGAGGTGGGGAAGCCAGCGGCGTGAGGCATGGGCGTCGGGCCAACGGGTGCAGGCAACGGGAAGAGGGCATTTCTGGTTGAGATGAGGATGGGAGGTGCCCAGGAAGGGGTTTCCAGGGTGGGCACGGGCACCCACCACTGCCTCGCTCCCCACAGCTCTGCATCCAGCATGGCTGGACCCCAGGAAACGGGCGCTTCGATGTGCTGCCCCTGCTGCTTCAGGTCCCGGACGAGCCCCCAGAACTCTTCACTCTGCCCCCTGAGTTGGTCCTGGAGGTGTCCCTGGAGCACCCCACGTGAGCACAAAAGGGTGGGGTGGCGGTGGCAGTGCCGGAGCCCCTTGAGGAGGGGCTGTGGTATGGAGGGGCCCTGGTGCAGGCCCCACAGGCTGCTGACCCCACGCCCTGCACCCCCAGGCTGGAGTGGTTCGCGGCCCTGGGTCTTCGCTGGTATGCCCTCCCGGCAGTGTCCAACATGCTGCTGGAAATCGGGGGGCTAGAGTTCCCTGCAGCCCCTTTCAGCGGCTGGTACATGAGCACGGAGATCGGCACACGGAACCTGTGTGACCCTCACCGCTACAACATCCTGGAGGTGAGAGCCACGCCCCTCGGGCCTGCAGCCTGACCCTCCCTGGGATCTGCAGAACGCCAGCCGCCCGGAATCTGAGGCTCCCGGCTCCAGGGCTGCTGCTTCAGACAGACCTGAAGACAAAGCTCTGGCGCCACGGAGGCCCAGGCGCGCAAGCGTATGTGTGTGTGTGTGTGTGTGTGTGCGCGCGCGCGTGCGTGCCCAAGATTAGGATCTATAGCTTTCAGCAAATTCTCAGAGGTTTTGACTCAAAAGAGGTAAAGACTCATTTTAGAGATGAGAAACGCAGGTGCAGGACTAAAAGGCAATGCCCCAAGTCCTGTTTCCTGTTTGGGATGCCTTTGCAGGCAAAAACCTGACCCAGCCCCACATGAGGTGGGCGGGCCTCCCCACAGCACCCGCCAGCCTCACTCCCCTCAGCCTCTGTCCCTACCTATACCATGAGCACCCTTCCCCAGGATGTGGCCGTCTGCATGGACTTGGATACCCGGACAACGTCGTCGCTGTGGAAAGACAAGGCGGCGGTGGAGATTAACTTGGCTGTGCTGCACAGTTACCAGGTGCAAAGGCTGGACTGGCCGGGAGGGCCCGGAGCTGGAGTGGGTAGGAGAGAGGGAGGCACTTAGAAACCGCTGCAGGATTTGGACAGGTGCCCCAACAAGTTCCACAGCCCAAGTGCCATGGAGCACACTGGGCCTGCAGATCTGGAACTACACTACTTCAGGTGCAGTAAAACCAGGCCTGGTGTGTGCCAGAAACTGATTCCCGGGGCAAAAGCTGTGGCACCACCTGGATTCTGGCAATTCTAACACTAGAGCAGAGAGAATTCTTGGTATGAGGAGTGTAATGCATGCTGGGAACTATAGTTTAAGGAAACTAGTGCCGACTGAGTAGCTCTACGGGTTCTCACGAGTTTAGGATTTGGGGGTTAGGGTGGTAATGCATATGGATACCTGAGATCAGGACTGCTCTGGCACGTTGAACTTGGTGCACGCCCATGCAGGCTGCAGTTTGGGGGATGACACTGTAGTGTCAGAGGACACAGTATACGTTATACTTGAGCGACCCGGAGTGCAGTATGCTTTCGGGTGACAGAAGGTAGAACGGGCAGACTCTCTGGGCCACATCTGAGCCGAGCCCCCCTCCCCCACCCCAGCTCGCCAAAGTGACCATTGTGGATCACCACGCTGCCACAGCGTCCTTCATGAAGCACCTGGAGAATGAGCAGAAGGCCAGAGGGGGCTGCCCTGCTGACTGGGCCTGGATCGTGCCCCCCATCTCGGGCAGCCTCACTCCTGTCTTCCATCAAGAGATGGTCAACTATTTCCTGTCCCCTGCCTTCCGCTACCAGGTGCCCACCCCAGCCGGCTCCTGCCCACGTGGGCCCAGTGCTCGCTAGCTAAGCAGCTCCAGGAACCTCTAACCTTTTGTTTTCTTTACTCATCTCCCCCCGCCCCCCAATCACTTCCCTGCAGCCAGACCCCTGGAAGGGGAGTGGAGCCAAGGGCACTGGCATCACCAGGAAGAAGACCTTTAAGGAAGTGGCCAAGTGGGTAACCTAGAATCACCACCCTTCTCCAGTGCGCACCCTGGGGGAACCCAGCCCAGCAGCGGCCTAGGCCCACCACCCCAAAACTTTGCTGTGATGGGGTTTGGACCCCTGCCCAGGGAGGCCCCCTAACCCGGTGCACCTGGGGAGGTCCCACCTCTGTGCACCTGGGATGCCCTCACCCAATCCTCGCCTGCAGTGCAGTGAAGATCTCTGCCTCACTCATGGGCACAGTGATGGCAAAGAGAGTGAAGGCCACAATCCTGTACGGCTCCGAGACTGGCCGGGCCCAGAGCTACGCGCAGCAGCTGGGGAGGCTCTTCCGGAAGGCGTTCGACCCCCGGGTAGGGCTGAGCCCACAGGGGCAGAGACCTGGAGAGGGGCGGGGGTCTGTCAGCACCTTCAGAGGTGCCCGGGAGAACCGGAGAGGGTCACAGGTGAGGACTCAGAAAGAACCTTGGAATCCACAGGGATTTCAGGAATGGAGTCCAGCCTGAGGGAGGAGGCCCAGGCAGCAGGTGCCAAGACTCCCCAAGGACACCTGTCTTCTCCTTGCCCACAGGTTCTGTGCATGGACGAGTATGATGTGGTGTCCCTCGAACACGAGACGCTGGTGTTGGTGGTGACCAGCACATTTGGGAATGGAGATCCACCAGAGAATGGAGAGGTGAGGCCTGGGAGGACAGGGCCCCTGTGAAGGGGCCCAACACTGGGGTGGCTGGACAGGACCCCCCACACAATCCAGGACGGAAAGGGAGATGTTGAGAGGACCACAGAATGGGAGTGCACCTGCTGCTGGGGCCCTCAGCCTGCACGAGCCACAGTCCAGGCTCACCTATATGGCTGCCCACAGACACAGCCCTGCTTAACTGGGTGCCCCTCGGTCACTTCTGTTAACAGAACAAGTTTTTAATATGAGGAGGGCACTTCCCAGCTGGCCAGAGAGGTTAGGCTGTTCCAGGAGTTGACAAATGAAAAGAGCAGAGAGACTCCACTTAATACACAATGTTGGTTATTTTTTCATTTCTTTTCTTTTTATTTGAGATAGAGAAAAAGAGAGAGGGCAACAGACAGAAAGAGGGAGAGAGATCCCATCTGCAGGGTCACTCCCCAAATGCTCATTAAGAGTCATGTTGAGCCAGGAGCTGGAACTCAGTCCCTACTGCCCCCCTCTCTCCTCAGCACAACTGTCTAGATGCCAACACAGATTAGGTAACTTCACTTGTTCAACACAAAACTATACCGCCACCACTGGACGTGTATTGGTAGCCATTATCTTTCAGGCAGAAGCCTCTCTATGCTGCCCCAAGCTATCTTCGTTTCTGGCCTCTTCTCTGCTCTCACTCCTAGGTATCACAAGGCTTATTAGCAGTAAGCACCTTCTGAAGTCAGTCAGTACCCTGCAGCAAGTGCGACACCTGACAGAGGTCTCCTCTTGGCCCC
Source organism: Oryctolagus cuniculus (assembly GCF_964237555.1). Classification (NCBI taxonomy): domain Eukaryota; kingdom Metazoa; phylum Chordata; class Mammalia; order Lagomorpha; family Leporidae; genus Oryctolagus; species Oryctolagus cuniculus. The sequence continues at coordinate 22,809,148 of NC_091438.1, read as the reverse complement.
ACTGTCCCTTTCAGCCCTCATTCTGATCTGCCTGTTACAGGAAGCCAGCACATCGGTCTCCACATCTGTCCAGCGTCTGGTGGCAGCCTTCTTGCTGCACCACGACATGACAGAGGGCATCACACAGTGAGACAGAGGAAGTTTGCCAGGAAGAGCCCGCCTCAATAATGAAACCACTCCCTGATAACCCATGAAATCTGTGAACGGATTAATCCATTCCTGCAGTGACAGCCCTCATGATCCAATCCCCTCACCACCCCCACAAAGGCCCCACTTCCAAATACCATTAACTTTGGGGATTAAGTTTCCAAAACATTAATTCTGGGGGTCAAACAGTCACATCATAGCAGCACCATCGATCAACCCTTTGATAAGCATAAAAGTAGTGTATACACTCGTGCAAGCCCTAACAATATACAGAGCACTTCCATGGCCCTAGAAGCTTCTCTCCCAATTCCAAGTCATCTCCTCCCCGACTGCCTCCCTACCAGAAGTAACCACTGCTGCGACTAGTTCCACCTGCTCTGTCACATCATAGGAATAGAGGCAGGCAGTATTAAGCTTCTCTCCACCTGTTTTCAAGAGTCACCCGTTGCCGGCGCCGTGGCTCACTAGGCTAATCCTCCGCCTTGCGGCGCCAGCACACCAGGTTCTAGTCCCGGTCAGGGCACCGGATTCTGTCCCGGTTGCCCCTCTTCCAGGACAGCTCTCTGCTGTGGCCTGGGAGTGCAGTGGAGGATGGTCCAAGTGCTTGGGCCCTGCACCCGCATGGGAGACCAGGATAAGCACCTGGCTCCTGCCTTCCGATCCGCGGTGACCATTGGAGGGTGAACCAACGGCAAAGGAAGACCTTTCTCTCTGTCTCTCTCTCTCACTGTCCACTCTGCCTGTCAAAAAAAAAAAAATCCACCCATGCTTTGCATGACTCGCTATTCCATTCCTTTCTACTGCTGAGTAGCGTCCATTGCACGAATATCCCATTTGTTTACCCATTCCCCTGTTGATAGACACTTGGGCTGTTTCCAGCTTGAGGCTATTATGAATAAAGCTGTTGTGAACATTCTTGTACAGGCTTTGTAGCCTTATGTTTTCATTTCTCTTAAATGAATACCGAGGCGTGGAATTTCTTGGTCACAGGCTAGATGCATGCTTAAGTCCTTTCTTCTTTTAAATAAAACTACTGAACAGCCAAACAGACTGCAGTGTACCCGTTAAGATCTGTGCACTTCGATGTCTGTTAGGTTTACCCCCAACTTTTTAAAATGGAGCAAATCTAGGAATACATTTCATGGGAAATGGGATATATTCAAAAAAGATTAAAAGAAAACTCGCAGCGGTATTATAGCTCATAATACCATGAACTGGAAAAAACTCAAACGACTATCAACAATAGACTTAATAAGTAAATCGTGGAAGCTCAAATTCCAATACAGCAATAAGGTGAACAAATTACAACCGCACGCAATACGATGAACCTCACATGTGAAGTAAAGGAAGCCAAGCACAGAAGACATATGAGGGCTCTTCAGAGAGCTTAGCGAAACGCACATTATGTTTTACTAATTCCATTTTCCACCAACCTTTTGAAGTGTCCTCACACTGCAGGATTCACTTTCCTACAGAGCTTAGTAATAGGCAAAACTAATCCCTGACGTCAGAAAGCAGAAGCATGGTTAGTCACCCCAGATGAGGTGAGGGGCTGTGGGGACTTGCAGGGGACACACAGGTGAATGCTGGGATGCTGGTAATGTTTGTTTGTTTGTTTGTTTGTTTTTTAAGATTTATTCTATTTATTTGAAAGACAGAGTTACAGAGACAGGTAGAAAGAGAGGTCTTCCATCCACTGGTTCACTCCCCAAATGGCTGGAACAGCCAGAGCTGAACTGATCTGAAGCCAGGAGCCAGGAGCTTCTTCTGGGTCTCCCACGTGGGTACAGGGGCCCAAGCACTTGAGCCATCTTCCACTGCTTTCCCAGGCCATAGCAGAGAGCTGGATCCGAAGTTGAGCAGCCAGGTCTTGAACCAGCATCCATATAGGATGCCAGTGCTGCAGGCTGGGGCTTTAACCCGCTACACCATAGCGCCAGCCCCAGTAATGTTTCCTGATGGAATGCTGCTTGCATAAGGAGGATGTTGGATTTGTGAAAATATGTGTGCTTTTCTGGATATAGGTTACACTGCAATAGATAATTCAAAAATGAAATTCAAGTCATACATGCCAATTATGGTGAACATACAGAACCAGCACTCAAATACCTCCACCGTTAGCATTGGGAGGTTATTTCCTGGTAGCTTTTGTTCTATGGGAAGGTTTGTTCCGTGTCATTCTAAGCTATTTTCATGGCAGCACTAGCAGTGGTGCCTTCTGAGGAGGCTGCCTGACGCCCTCCAGGGACAGCGTCTGCAGAGAGAATGTAAGGCGACGTCCACCCATGAGAACTGGCTGAAGCATTAGACTGAGCATAGCCAGTTCTGACATGGCTGAGGCAGCGCCACCCCCTGCCCTGCTGCTGTAACCATCATCTGACTACACCATCAGCAGCCCCACTGCAGACCACCCAACAGAGAGACGCAAAAGACGCAAGGAGCATGGATAACTGTGTGAGCACTGTGCACAGACCGCCCAGGTCTCTGTCAGTCAGAGGGAAGGCACACGCCACAGTGGACGTGAGTGCCAGACTGTGATGTGATGTGATGAGTGACGTCGATCTCGATGTGCTGACCTGGAAAGTTCCATGAGAGGTGATTGGCAGACACTGGCTAAACCTAGCATGGTCACATTGTTACCGTCTTTAAAAGACCATCAACACAAAAACGGGCTGGAGTTCCCTCCTGTAGCACACACACCTCGGATGCTAAGACGGGCAGGGTAGGGTGGCCTTTCTCTTTTGCCACTGTAATGTAATTTTTCAAATAGGCCTCTTTTGAAGTGTTCAAAACACATAAAAATTAAGAGTTACAAGTTAATAAGAACCAGCCTGGTGTGGTTTTAGGCTTCTGTATAGTCTGAGATACAATAGAACTAACGGCGATGCAAACACCTCCCCTCCCGGCAGAGTTTTGCAGCAGCCCTGATGGAGATGTCCGGCCCCTACAACAGCTCTCCGCGGCCAGAGCAGCACAAGTGAGTGTGGGCAGGTGGGAGACCGGCAAGGGAGGGGCTCTGAAGAGCTCCCCTCTGTGCCACAGTCGTTTTCCCCATAAGCTGGAGGGCAGAAGGAGGAGGGCTGAGCCCCCATCACAGCCTCAGGGGGCCTTCCCTCCCTGGGAACCTGCCCGCTCCCAGGCCCCAGGATTCTAAGAGGCTGGGACAGCCCTGAGGTCCCTTCAGAGAGGAAAGGGAAGCAGAGCAGCCCCCCCTGCCCCCCACCACCAGCCCTTCCCAAGAGCAGGGCGCGTCCCACCCCAGAGGCAGAAAGCCTCAGATGTGTCTCCCGCTCCCTGTGACACCCCCGTCTTTGCTCTCTCTTACCAGGAGTTACAAAATCCGCTTCAACAGCGTCTCCTGCTCAGACCCGCTGGTGTCTTCTTGGCGGCGGAAGAGGAAGGAGTCCAGTAACACAGACAGTGCGGGGGCTCTGGGCACCCTCAGGTCTGGCCACTCTCATGGGGATCAAGGGGGGTACCCTGGGCGGTCAAGTTGGCTGGGCAGACAGGGGCTGGGTCGGGGTCTCTAGTGGCAAATGCCCTGCCCTGCCCGCCAGGTTCTGTGTGTTCGGCCTGGGCTCCCGGGCATACCCCCACTTCTGTGCCTTTGCTCGTGCGGTGGACACGCGGCTGGAAGAGCTGGGCGGGGAGCGGCTGCTGCAGCTGGGCCAGGGCGATGAGCTATGCGGCCAGGAGGAAGCCTTCCGCGGCTGGGCCCAGGCCGCCTTCCAGGTGAGCCCCTTTGCCTGTCCCCTATGTCTGGCCCCTCCAGCCTGCCAGCCCCCTTCTGACTCATGCCACAGGCAACACATCCCCTCTGTGCGTTCACTCCCTTCTTTTTAAGTTTTTTTTTTTTTTTAAAGATTTATTTTCTTTATTTGAAAGGCAGAGTTACAAAGAGAGAGAGAGAGGGAGAAACAGGGATTTTCTAACTGCTAGTTCACTTCCCAAATGGCTGTAACCACCAGAGCTGGGCCAGGTGGAAGCCAGGCTCCTGGAACCCCATCCAGGTCTCCCACGTGGGTGCAGGGACCCAGGCACTTGGGCCGTCTTCTGCTGCTTTCCCAGGCGCATGAGCAGGGAGCTGGACTGCAAGTGAAGCAGCCAGGACTTTGATGGTGCCCTTAAGGGATGCCGGAGTGCAGGCAGCAGCTTAACCCCCCGTGCCTTCCCTCCCTACCCCTGCACTACTGAGGACCGAGATGCTCACTGCTGCCCTGACTCTGTCCAGGTTTCTGGTCACTTGCTGCTCCTTCCAAACTCCTCCCTCATTTCGTCCCTGCACAGCCAGTCCTGTTGTCTCAAGTAGTGGACAATTTGGCCCTGTGAACCACAGAGGTGCCTGGCCCCAGCAGCACAGCTGAAGGGAGCAGGCAGGATTGAGGGTCAGACGGAAGTGAGGACTGAAGCTGATGCCAGCACAGAAACCCCAAAAATCTGAAGCCAGAGCAGCCGGGGCAGTGCCTGGACGGGAAGGCGTGGTCTGAGGCCAGAGGAGGGTGGAGGGTGCCAGGGCTGTGACTCTCGAAGCCTGCTCTTCCACAGCAGGCAGCTCTGCCTGTCTGGGGATTTTTGCTGGAGTTGAACAGACTCATTCTTGCCAGTGCTGCCTGTCATGCTTCGGCACAGTGCCACCCCCCAGAGCCCAGAGCTGGTTAGGACCAATGGGGAGGAGGAGGAGGGTGTCCCAGGATGCAAGGGGATGGGGAGGGCTGCCTGGTGGAGGGGGCAGGGTCTGCTGGGGAGGGGGCAGTCAAGCTGGAGCAAAAGGTCCAAGGGGGGTGGAAGATAAGAGTTGAGGAATTTGGACAAAAGGAGCCCCCAGGAGCTTGGGGGTGAGGGGAGACTACAACGTAGTTTCAGGAACACTACAGTGGAGGTGCAGGATCAATCAGAGCAGGACCAAACTAGAAGCAGGAAGAACGAGCCAACAGGGGTGGTAGCAGTGGCGTAAGGAAGGAAGGGAGGGGGCCATGGGAGGAAGGAAGAGATATAAGACTGTGCACACACCACAAAAGAAAGATTAACAGGAGCTGGTGATAGGGGCTCAGCCAATCAGAGATGAGCCCTGGGCTGCACGCCTGGCTCTGGCCTGTTTGCTGGACGTGTGCCTGACCAGAACAGATAGGATGTGCAGCCTCCTGGGAGTCCTGCCCCATGGGACACCCACCACCACCAGAATCCTGTGTCCCTCTCTTGGAGCACTTGCGAGCTATGCACACTGTGCTAAAGGCTCCACCTGAAGTCTCTCGCTGAGTCCTCACCAGAACCCAGCGAAAAATAAAGATGGGGAAAGTTGGGCTGTGAAATTCAAGTTCAGCAGGCGGGATGTGAATTCAGGGACACAGACGCCTTCACTGAGCTACCAGAAGCCAAGCACCACGCTCTCTGGGATATGGGATTGATAAGGGAACCATTGGGTGTGACAAATCAATAGTGTGCAGAGGAGTGGCGGGCAGTGCCCCTGGGCCCAGCAACCAAGCCAGAAAATGGACTAGAGGGCAAGGTCAGTGCTGGTCTCAGCCTCAACTTCCCTCCCGCTGCTGCCAGGGCTGCCCACCCCACAGGAGCCAGCCTCAGACAGGCTTCTCCAGCTCCTGAAAGTCACCCAGGAACGGAAGGAGGTGACCAGGGAGCCATCGGGCCCAGCTCTACCTCCACGTCACCCCCGCACACACATGGGGGCTCATTAGGGCTACTCCCCAGGGACAGAAGGTCCTCCGCCCTGACTCTCTAATCCCCCAGGCCTCCTGTGAGACTTTCTGCGTGGGAGAGGATGCCAAGGCTGCTGCCCGGGACATATTTAGCCCCAAACGGAGCTGGAAGCGCCAGAGGTACCGGCTGAGTACCCAGACCGAGGGCCTACAGTTGCTGCCAGGTATGGCTCTGATCTCATCCTAGGACTACTGGTTCTCAGGGGTCCCTGGGGCCCCAGAACTGACCCATCGAGGGGCCAGGCCCTTCTCCCCAGTTCAGGCCCAGTCGCCTCTGCCCCGCCTTCCCCCCCAGGTCTGATCCACGTGCACAGGCGGAAGATGTTCCAGGCCACAGTCCTCTCAGTAGAAAACCTGCAAAGCAGCAAATCCACGTGAGGGAAACTGCTTGCCCCACCCTCCTGCCCTGTCCTGGCCCCTCCGTGCCCAGACCTCGGTGCCCTCTCCTCCTACATTCTCTCCTCGCTTCTCCTCTCCACGATCCCTAAAACTACTCCCTGTCTGCACCCACAGCCGGGCCACAATCCTGGTGCGTCTGGATACTGGTGGCCAGGAAGGGCTACAGTACCAGCCAGGGGACCACATAGGAGTCTGCCCACCCAACCGGCCTGGCCTCGTGGAGGCGCTGCTGAGCCGTGTGGAGGACCCGCCGCCACCCACGGAGCCTGTGGCAGTGGAGCAGCTGGAGAAAGGCAGCCCTGGTGAGGGGCGCGGGCTGGGGCGGGACAGCGAGAGCCTGCACCTCCCCCAATCAGGCTGGCCTTAAGCAACCAGCCCCGTCCCCAGCGCCCCACTGCTGGTGCCGAGCCAGCCGTGCCATCCTTGCCAGGTTGGCCTTGTCACTGGGTGGTTCACAGCCCCCCACCTCCCACACCACCAACGGGTGGCCCCCTCCCTCTGGGATCTTTCCAAAGGCTCCCCTGGGGCAGTCCAGCTTGCTCTGTAGGTGGCACCGAGGGGATCTGCTGCTACGTCATACCTGGGGTTAAGAAAGCTTGGGGGCACTGGGGCAGAGGAGCCCGAGGCCCACTCAGTCCAGCCAGGGGTCCCTCGAACACTGGAGACCACCTAACCCTAACCCTAACTGGAGACCACCCAGATAGGCAGGTTCTCTGATGAAACATGAGGCATGGTCAGTCCCCAAAAAGCAAACATCAGTCCACATGATGCAGGAGGCCTCCTCCTCAGAGTTCCCTGTGCACCCCCTCCCCAGGTGGCCCTCCCCCCAGCTGGGTGCGGGACCCCCGGCTGCCCCCGTGCACGCTGCGCCAGGCTCTCACCTTCTTCCTGGACATCACCTCCCCACCCAGCCCTCGACTCCTTCGACTGCTCAGCACCCTGGCTGAAGAGCCCAGCGAACAGCAGGAGTTGGAGGCCCTCAGCCAGGTGGGGGCCCCATCAATCAGAAAGTGGGGACTAAAACGCAGGATGAGCTGGAGGGTGGGGGTCCTAGTGGCAGGAAGCCCCCGTGTAAGGTACTCCCTGGACTTTCCTCTCCTGGTTAACATGTACTGGTGCTTTAAGACCCAACTCCAGGGTGCTAACTCGTATTTGGAGCCTAGGGTCTTAAAGAAACACTTTTGACGTGCACTGAGGCGGCAGAAAGCCGAAGGCAGCTCAGCTGAGAAGGGGCCAAGGAGGTTGGTTGGCAGGCAAGGCTGTGAGGCTCCTAGCCCATTGCATCCTGCCCTGCCAGGACCCCCGGCGCTACGAGGAGTGGAAGTGGTTCCGCTGCCCCACGCTGCTGGAGGTGCTGGAGCAATTCCCGTCCGTGGCACTGCCTGCTCCCCTGCTCCTCACCCAGCTGCCCCTGCTGCAGCCCCGGTACTACTCAGTCAGCTCGGCACCCAGCATCTACCCAGGAGAGATCCACCTGACTGTCGCTGTGCTGGCCTACAGGACCCAGGGTGAGGCTGCATGCAGGGTGGGTCTGGCCTCAGCAGAAGCGGGACAGCCCCTCACTGGCCTTTCCTCCCTTCCCCTAGATGGGCTGGGCCCCCTGCACTATGGAGTCTGCTCCACGTGGCTGAGCCAACTCAAGGCTGGAGACCCCGTGCCCTGCTTCATCAGGGGGTAAGTGAGCCCTGCGGGAGGGAGAGAGCTGTCGAGAGGGCGAAGTGAAGGTGCCACAGGCATGGCTGGGGACACAGGAGGAGTCAGTGGGGGCTGCACAGGGCCAGGGTACTCACTCTGGGGGGAGGGAGGTGCTATTGGAGGCATGGGGGACCCCTGTGACACGGCAAGGATGGAGTGTCGCTAGGTCGCTTCAGAGCTGATGGGGACTCAGGGCCCTGTCCTCAAACCACAGCCCTGGAGACAGCTGCGATCCCATCAGCAGGTCCTCTTGCTCTTGAAAGCGTGGTTTCCATGTCTCCCTCTAAGTCCTGGGCTCCATCTGAATGTGGAAAGCATGGCCTCTGGAAACAGTGGTCCCTGATTCCCCCTCAATCCAGAGAGAACGAGCCAGAGCAAAGATCACTCCTGGTCACACCGATATGGACTTGGGAGACCCGGCCCTCGTGTTGCATCCAGAAGTCTTACCTCTGCCCCGGCAGCCAAAAGTCTCAGGTCCCAGGATGGCACCTGCTAGGCCTGGTCACCCAGACCCAGCCAGAGGGCTAAAACCGTACCAATCAACTGAATACCAGCCAAATGCCAATACTGAGGCCATTGTTTAAAACCAACACCGTCAGTGAACCCATTGTAAACCAAAGTCTGTCCCTTCCCCTCACCCCCATATTTCCTAACTTCTCTAAGCTGAGCTATACAAGTATTCTCCAAGCCGGATCGAGCTGTTTCCTTTGGCCCAAGCTCCAGAAACCAAAGATGCAGGGAGTTGCCGCTGGCTGGCAGTTCTTTTAACAAACACACCATGCTTATACCACCAGCCAGACCCTGTTCTAAGGCCTTCAAAAGTATGGACTTCCTTCTCGGTGGAAACTGGGTTCTCCTCTCTGCATCCCGCCTGCCTGAGGCTGGTAAAAAGGAGGAGAGTGGGGGGTGGGGGCTCTGATCGAACGTCTCTTCCCTAGGGCTCCCTCCTTCCGGCTGCCACCTGATCCCAGCTTGCCCTGCATCCTGGTGGGCCCCGGCACCGGCATCGCCCCTTTCCGGGGGTTCTGGCAGCAGCGCCTGCATGACATTGAGAGCAAAGGTGAGGCTGGGGGCGTGTGGTGGGAGGAAGTCACACCATCTAGGGACAAAGGCAGGTGGGGAAGAGGCCAAGGACGCCACAAAGGTGAAGAGAAGCTCATTAGCACAAAGGGGTACCTGGGGGGCCAGGGCTGGGCCCTGTTTGGCTTCCTGGTGCCTGATGGAGGTTGGGACGTGACACAGGGTGCTAATGAGAAGCCCTACAGGCGAGGGACAAGGAACCAGGGAAGCCGCAGGGCCTCTGTGGAAGCGTCCTGCACGCTCCTGGAGGCCCAACAGCCCAAACAGCGGATGCTTCAACTCAAAAGGTCAACCCGGGCATTGGGTGGCCAGTGGGAGGCACTGCCGGGGCCGCGCCCTCCCAAGCCGCCTTGTCGCCTTGCAGGGCTGCAGCCCGCGCCCCTGACTCTGGTGTTCGGCTGCCGATGCTCCCAGCTGGATCACCTGTACCGCGACGAGGTGCAGGACGCCCAGCAGCGCGGAGTGTTTGGCTGCGTCCTCACCGCCTTCTCCAGGGAACCCGACAGCCCCAAGGTGCGCGACTCTCAGGGCGCCGGAGGGACCTGATAGGGAGAGAAGGAAGGAGCGAGGCGGTCCAGCTAAACGCGCCCGGCCCCGGCCCCGTACCCTCTGCTCCTGCCCAACAGAGCTCAGACACCGAGCCCACCCAGCTGGCGCGCCCGGCCCCCGGCGGGCCGCCCCTCGCCCCGCCCCGCCCCGCCCCCTGCGGTGCCTAGACCCCCGCTCCGCGGCAGGCAGGCCCCCGCGCTCACCGCGCAGACGTCTCACACACCACGCCTGCCCCCTTCCGGCCTCCCCTCAGACCTACGTGCAGGACATCCTGAGGACCGAGCTGGCGTCTGAGGTGCACCGCGTGCTGTGCCTCGAACGCGGCCACATGTATGTCTGCGGAGATGTCACCATGGCAACCAGCGTCCTGCAGACGGTGCAGCGAATCCTGGCCACCGAGGGCGACATGGAGCTGGACGAGGCCGGTGACGTCATCGGCGTGCTGCGGGTGCGGAGGGGGCGGGGCCCGAGCCGGGGTTGGGGGCGGGGCCAGAGGCGCGGCTCGGACCCCGGACTCGGGTTCTGATCCGCTGAGCTTCTTCCCGGCAGGATCAGCAACGCTACCACGAGGACATTTTCGGGCTCACGCTGCGCACCCAGGAGGTGACAAGCCGCATACGCACCCAGAGTTTCTCCTTGCAGGAGCGGCAGCTGCGGGGCGCGGTGCCCTGGGCGTTCGACCTACCCGGCTCCGACACCCCCGGCCCCTGAGAGCCCCCCCCCCCGGCTCTCCACACTGGTTCCCAGAGAGAGCAGGGCCGGCCAGCGCCCTCCCCTCCCGAGTGCCTTCCCACGTGTGCGGGGGCAGCTGCTCAGCTTTCTTCCCCCAGGAATGGGCCAAATGCGCTCGCTCGCTCCCTCTCGCCCCTGGCCTGGGCATCCCTAATCCTGGTAGGCCCCTCCCAGCAGCTGTATGCCAGGGCCTACTACTACTACCCATTAGGTGAAGTTTAGCTTCCCCTTCGTTTCTCGGGAGTGTCTTACCCTCAAAGCCTAATCTCTAAATCATTCAGATATTTATTATTGTTGAAGATTTACGGGAAGAGACTGTGCCAGGTGTTACGACAGCCACTGACGCCTAACCCCAGCCCCGGTGAATTACAATTGTAAAATCACAACTTTCGTGTTTTAACTCGGACTCATGGGGGGGTGGGGAGTCTTTGCCGGGGAGCGCCATGTACTCCATGTGACCCACAGTGTCCAGCCAATCGTGGGCAGCTCTGACTGAGAAAACAGGTGCAGCCCTCAGCCGCCGGGGGGTAGGGGATGCCAGAGACTACGTCCCAAAGAAGTGCAACGCAGCCAGAAGCAATCTTTACTGCTTGTTTCATACAGGAAGAGGAGCCGCACCCACTTCCTCAGACATCGGCCAGTGCTGAAGTCCAAAAACATCGGCCCTCTCTACTCTTTCCACTCCCAAGTCCCCATGGGAACCTGAGGGAGTGGCAGCATGAAGAACCCATTGCCCCCTTCTCTTCCACTTAGTGTGGCCTCTGCCCTCCACCTTGAGGATGCGCAGAGACTTCTTCCCAGGTTCCCACTCCCGAGGCTAGGCCCCGGGAGAGGCGGCGGGGCGGGTATCTCCTTAGCTCCTCCACGCGGGAACCACCTCACTCCTACCCTTTCTCTGATCTCTGGGGCGAGCTCCTCGCTGACCCCCAGGTCCTTCCCAATGAAAGCATCCTGGGCTCTCATCAGCCGGGGGCTCTCAAGTTGGCTTGCTGTGCCCTTCCGCGCCACTCCGCGCAATCTCTTGTGGCTGGAGAAGCCAGGGAACCTGGGGGAGAAGGCTCTTGGTAAGAAGTCCAGGGCTCTGGGTTCCAGAGATGACTTCCCCACCACCCTCAGTTCCCACCACTATCCCCATCCCTTTTCGCTCCACCCCCTGCGTGGGCCATACCGACCTGAGGAGTCCTCTCATTCAGGGTTAAGGGCCTGGCCAGGCTCCTTCTGGGTGTCTCTGGTCTCCTGAAACCCTTCAGGGAACAGCTTCCTAGCCCTCTGGGTCCCCCACTGCTGTCTGGGGCTGGAGGCAGGACTGGAACCTGGTGACAAAAGCCATCAGCTGGGCAGTGCCACAAGGCCCAGGGTCCATCCAGGAGCGCCCTCTGCCCGCACCCCCCCCCCCCACACACACACATGTTCCTCACCATCACTTGACCAGGATGGCTTTTCCTCGTCCGGCGAGGCTGGCTGGGAGGAGCTGGACCAGGGCCGGGATGGGGACGAGGCTTCAGCCTCCCCCCACACTTCCTGCTGTTGCTGCTGATGGAGCTGGATGGGAGGGAAAGGAATGAGGGGCTGCCCCTGCCCCCGGGGGCAAGGCCAAACCCCCTCCCCAGCTGGGGGCAGAGGGCTTTTATACCTCCTCCTCAAGACTCCAGGCCCCATTTTGTCCACCTGCTTCCTCCCGCCATGTCCCTTTCTGGCAGCCCTCTGCTCACCTGGTGCAGGTAGATGGCATGGAGACCCATCTCAGCAGAAGCCAGCTCGGGGAGCTGGGCCAGCTTCTGGCCCCCACTGCCTCCTGGAGACACACAGCTAGAACACAGGGTATGATAGGTCAAAGGGCAGCTCGCTCACATCCCAGAGGGAGGGCCCCTCCCTCCCAAGTCCCCCTCACTGCCCCAGCTCCCTCCTCCCAGGACAGTCAGCCCCTCCCCTGACTTCCCTTGCGTCTGGGGCCTCCGCCTCTCACCTGGGGTCCTGGGCGATGCGGGAAATGGAGGCAAGGAGGCTGGCTGTGGCAGCAGCCGGGCACGGGGTTGTGGGGCTCAAGTCCCTCGGGGGCAAGAGGGGGTGCACCAAGAGGTTGGCCAGGAAGGCCTCCGGCTGGCAGCAAGAGAAAAGGGGAGACAGAGTCAGAAGAGAAAGCAGAGAGAAGAGGAGGTTCAAAGAAGACTGGAGAGCTGGCTGGGCTAGGCCAGCAACCCATTAATAGGAAAGGTGAAGGCGGGGGGAGGGGGGTGGAGGGCTTAGGCGCTGGAGAAGATAAAAGAGCCGGCCAGGCCTGGGCCTCACCAGAGGGGAGGTGCAGCTGCTGAGCACTCCTGGGGTGGGGGGGCTGCGAGCCGAGGTGGTGCCCCAGGCAGCCGCATCTTGCTGAACCCGGCCACGAAGCTGCCCGAGGAACTTGGAGCTGTGCCCTGGGGGGCGCCATTGTGGGTGTGCCAGGGAGAATCGCATCAGGGAGAGCTCGGTCTTCCCATCCTCTGCACGCTGAGACAGTGAGGCCTCCGTCTGGCCTTCCGAGAGCCACTGCGAGCAAGGGCAGACAGTCAGACGCTCAGGACCCTGCGCCCCGTGAGGGTCGGCAGGGCTGAACCCTGCCCCGCTTTCCACAGGAAGGAAACGGAAGGCTGTGGAGCAGCACGGGGGGCCAGGTCCAGCTCCGGGGCACAGCCAACCCCAGGGCTTCACCCACCTGTGCAGACAGGGCCCCGCGTGCTGGAAGCCGGTGCTGGCTCAGCCCCACCCACTGCCCTGCCCCCTTTCTCAGCCTCTCTGGTACCCTCGGCTCCCATTTCCTGCCATTACCATGCACTGCATTGGCATCATCTCACGTGGGCCTCACGACAAGCTTCCAGAGGACATTGGGCGCAGGAAAGTGAAATGACTTACCAGCTCTGCTTTGGGTGAGGCAAGCCCAGCCCAGCCCTGAGCAGCCGGGGAAGGACTCTAACCTGAGGATGGCCGTGACGTTTCACATCCATGAGGGCAAAGGAACAGATGTCCCCAACCCCAGCCACGTCCACAGTGAAGTGATGGAAAAAGTCAATAATCTCCAGCGCACGAGGGCGGAACCAGAAGAGCAGAAACAGCGGCGTGAGGAGAGGGGACAGGAGCTCCTCCAGAAGGGAGACCTGGGAAAGGGGGTAGGGGCTGCGTTAGGGCCCGCGCCAGTCATCAGGACCAAGAGGCACCCAGAGACAGGGCAGAGCAGGAAGCCTCCAACCCAGACACTGCCTCGTCTCCCCAGAGCCAGTCCCAGGCCCCTCGGTCCCGTGCCCTCTCCCACACAGACCTCCCCACCCCCGGGGACTGTGTCGCCTCCTGCGTGTGGGCGCGACCCTCACCGCTCGGTATTGCAAAAGCTGCGCCATCTGCCGGTAGGCGCTGGCCCTGCCGCCAGCGCCTGGCTCCTCCGGAAGGTAGTGCATGTGGGCCAGAGCCGCCTGCAGCAGGAGCTGCGGGGCACGTCCCTGGCACTGCTCTTCGGGAATGAAAGACCTGGGGGGCGAGATCCAGGGTGGGAAGGGGGGGTGCCGTTAGGAGGATGTGGAGGCGGGATTTAGGACTTGGGGAGCGCGCGGGCAGTGGGCTCCAAATCAGAGAAATGGGCATTCCCACCACCATCCCGGACACCTGGCCGGCGCACCTCGCCACGGTGGCCGTGACCCCGAGCGCGGTCATAGCGGTGAGCACGTGTTCCACGGCGAGCACGTCCTCGTCGTAGACGGTGAGCACCAGCAGCGCGGCGAAGAGCGCGCCGGCGAAGAAGACGAGCTGGCGGGCCAACAGCGCGCGCAGGGGCGCGGGGGGCGCGGCGGCGCGCAGGAAGGCGGCGGCGGGGCGGTAGGCGCGGGCCAGGCGCGCTCGCAACTCGTGCGGGAGCTCGTTAAAGTGGCGCAGCTGCAGGCGGGCCAGGCGGGACCAGCGGCGCGCCCCGAACGCTCCGGGCTCGCGCCGCAGCAGCTCCACGTGGCTGTAGAAGGCGTACAGCACCTGCCAGGCCAGCACCAGAGGGCTCAGCGCCAGGTTCACGGCGGCCAGCAGCAGCACCGTGCGCCCCCAGCGCGCGGCCAGGGCGCTCCGCTGGTCACTGCGCTTGTAGGCGTCGGGCAGCTCCCAGCCCCCGCGGAAGAGCGAGAAGGGACCTCGGAAGAGGAGCAGGTCGACGTTGAGCGCCAGGCCGCGGCTGAGGAAGGCCGCACTGCCTCCCCAGGGCAGCGGGCAGCGGGCCGGCAGCAAGCCCTTGTTGGCAAGCGCCACTTGGTAGTTGGTGTAGCGCAGAATGCGGTGATGCACATCCAGCTCGGTCAGCGGCCTCGGCTGCACGCACAGCCCTCCACTCCTCTGCAGTGCGAGGAGGCGGGACTGCACCTCCGCCCAGGGCACCGAGCTGAGCTCTTCCTAAAGGGACAAGAGGACTGCTGAGCGCCAGTGGCTGTGATACCGAAGCTCCGCCTACAAACCGCCACATAAACTCGCCTTGGCCAAAGCTCCACGCCTCGTGGCCCCTCCGCCTTTCTCGTTCTGCACTCCCCTAACCCTGCCACTGACGCTTGGTGCGGCTGTGCGTGCTCATCTGAATCGCTGTCCCTAGCCCTGCCGCTCCTATGGTCATGAGTCTTGTGGCACTTCCTGTGACACCTGCTTAGCAAACTCTCCAGGGGTTCCACCTGGCTTTTCAGCTCCTTGAAGGCAGGGTTGTCCCTTGGGCCCCACCGCCGCCGGTCATGCCACAGACAGAACGGCTGGCAGTTCTGGGGGCGGGCAGTGGAAGGGGAATCTCTCCCCGTTTACAATGTGTCAGCCGCAGCTGGACCCAAATCCTCACCACCTTCTGTTTAGGCATGTTTTCAGACTCCCAACCCCAGCCTGCTCCAGGCAGTCTTGCGGTCTGTTCCCAGATTAGCCTTCCTAAGACCCTGGCTGGGTCGGCGCTCGGGGGTGGGACGCTCCGCCAGACCCCATCTGGGGGAGCTGCGAACCTCATTTTTAGTCCACTTTTGCTCAGTTCTCCCAGCCCTGGTCAGTCAAAGTCCCTCGGGGTCAGCCTCTCCAGCTTAGCCCAATGTCTCCCTTCCCCTGGAAGGAACCGGACAGACAGGAGGGAAAAGATGGGAGGAAGAGAAAGAGAAGATCGACAGCCTCCTGGAACCGGAGGCTCCTGCTTTCCCTTTCTGGGCTACGCTGGCCTCCTGGGACTCCTCCCCGCTGTGCCTAGCAGTCCCCTCCTGTCTCGTGCACCTTCTAGAACCTCCCCTCTCCCAGTGCAGAAGGTGCTGCTCTGGGTGGGGCAGAGCAGGGACTCTGTGCCACAGAGCTGCGCTTGAAAGGAGGAGGAGCAAGGTGGAGAGGGGAAAGACAGGGCAGAGCCAGATGGGGGCAGTGCCGAGGCCAACACAGAGGCTAACCGCAGTAGGGGGGTCACCCCACAGGGGTCTTGAGGGCTCAGTTTTAGGCTGGCAGGTCCCTCTCCTCACCAAGGGCCCCCAGATGCCCGCTGCTCCCCACCCCCACCTTCCTGCCTCGGGGCTCCCATCCAGGCCCAACCCTGGTTCCTCCTGTTCTGAAAATCAGAGGATGACAGCCCTCCCTGTTTACACCACAAGCATGTGACTCTAAGTCACTCTATATGACCCGGCTAAATAAACCGTGTCCATTAGGGCAAGGATCGTGGCTCCCAAGTGGCACGTTCCGCTCCTGATGTTACTCTGAACCCAGGGCTGGTGCCAGTGACGCCTCACTCTGCCTGCTCCGCCCCCCCCCCACCTTCTCTGCCACCTTGGCATAGCACCCCACACGCAGACGGCCCTGCCCAGCTCACCGGGGGAATGTGCAGTGCCTCCCTGTAAAACACCTGGATGTCCCAGTAGCTGAAGAGGTTGCAGACTGAGCGAAGCAGCTGGAACAGCCAGAAGCCAGCAGCCAGAACCAGGAGGAAGACCAGCAGGGGGCTGGCGTGGATCCTGCAGGGGGTGGACAAGCAGACGTGAGGGACAGTTGGGAGCCCCACAGAGAGCAAGGCCTGACTTGGAGACAGATGGCCAGCAGTCGTGGGGAGCAGGCACCAGCTGGCCCTTTAATGGGGTCCACACAGGGGGTCTGCCAAAGAGGCCTTCCCGAGTTCCTGAAAAATCCAAACTTTTTTTTTCAAATCCTACACTTTCTGCTGTTTTCATTTTCATTTTCCCGTGAGTGTGCAGTGGCATTTTCCATGAAGATGTCACAATGCCCTGACAGCCCATGGAATGTATTCTTGTACAGTCTTAGGTTTTACGGTTGTTCTGAACTTTTTTAGAGGATTTATTTATTTATTTGAAAGTTAAAGTTACAAATAGAGAGAGAGATCTTCCATCTCTGGTTTACTACCCAGATGGCTGCAACAGCCAGTGCTGAGTCAGGCCAAAGTCAGGAGCCAGGAGCTTCATCTGGGTCTCCCAGGTGGGTGGCAGGGGCCCGAACACTTGGGCCATCATCCACTGCTTTCCCAGGCCATTAACATGGGGCTGGATTTGGAAGTGGAGCAGCCAGGACATGAACCTGCACCCCATATGGGACGTTAGTGTCTCAGGAGGTATCTTGACCTGTGACACCACAATGCTGCCCCTTGAGCTCTAATTTCTAACGTGTACATAGATAAGTACGACTCTCCTAAAGAAAAGCTCCTCGGGTGCTCAATTCTAAAGGTCTTAAATATACTTACTATAGTTCAAATTAAATACAACTTAATTCTAGTTGTAAACTAAGTACAACTCAAAGTATGTTCAGTGTATTTTTGGCACTGAGACCAACAGCTCTGAGAACCACTTATCAAGACCAAGGGGCAGGGGCCAGCATTGTGGTGCGGTGGGCTAAGTTGCCACCTGCGACATCAGCATCCCATATGAGCACCGGTTTGTGTCCTAGCTGCTCTGCCTCCAAACCAGCTCCTTGCTAATGTGCCTGGGAAAGCAGCGGAAAATGTCCCAAGTTCCTGGGTCCCTGCCATCCGTGTGGGAGACGTGATGGAGTCCCAGGCTCCTGGCTCTGGTTGTGGCCATTTAGGGAGTGAACCAGTAGGATGATTGATCTCTCTCTCTGTCTCTCTCCCTCTCTCTCTCTCTGCAACTGTGCCTTTCAAATAATTGTTTTTAATCTTCAAAAAAAATAATCAAGGGACAATTGGGCAAGGGAATCCCGTCTGCCCCCCTCTCGTCTCCATGTATGCTTCACCTCTGCCCCCACCCCGGGCTGTCACTCACCTCTGGGCACACTGGGTGGAGGGTAGGATGGCATCTGACAAGGTCACTTTGCTATGAAGTGGCTGAGTTTTTGTATGGTTATTTGGTTGGTTGGCAAACAGAACATCGTAATCCACACAACGGAGAAGGAAGGTCGTGAAGGTGACAATGAAAATGAATTGTCTGGAGGCACAAGGAGGTGCAGAGATGCGGCAGAGATTAGGCCTAGGGCCTCCTCAGGATCTCAGGCCCCAGTCCCAGCCCTGCCCGTCCTGCTGAGCCCTTGGGCCGCTTAGGGAAGAACTGGATTGATGAGTAGCCCATGGGTCCTGAGCAGAGAGCTGAGGGCCGGGGATCGGCATCTCACCCCAGCTGAAAGACATCCTCCAGCAGGATGCAGGCGAAGCCATTCCGCTGGTGGTAGCTGTAGATGTGTCGGGCGAGTTAAGAAATAAGCCTGGGCAGAATGGGTCCCTTCTGAGAAAGCCCCCTGCCCCAAGGCACCCTCCCTGCCAAGAAGGTGCCCCCTCCGCTGGTCAGCAGGAAGGATATCTTGGTGAAGAAGCTGTCCAGGTTCTGGATATGATGCCAGGAGCCTGGACGCAAAGAGGGGATGTCAGATGTGGTGCTTTCACCACGGTGACAAAGCCTGCTGCCCCCAGAGGCCTGGGCTACACCCAGGAGCCCCAGGTCCCCCTCCCCACTGCCCCCAGATGCACACACCCACAGTCACACACACTCACACACGTACACTGTCACACACATACCTCCCCACTGCCCCCTGATGCACACACCCACAGTCATATACACACATGTACACTGTCACACACATACTTCCCCACTGCCCCCTGATGCACACGCCCACAGTCACACACACTCACACACATACACTGTCACACACATACCTCCCCACTGCCCCCAGATGCACACACCCACAGTCACACACACTCACACACGTACACTGTCACACATAGCTCCCCAATGCCCCCAGATGCACACACCCACAGTCACATACACACATGTACACTGTCACACACATACCTCCCCACTGCCCCCTGATGCACACGCCCACAGTCACACACATTCACACACGTACACTGTCACACATAGCTCCCCAATGCCCCCAGAAGACACACCCACACACACATACACTGTCACACATAGCTCCCCAATGCCCCCAGATGCACACGCCCACAGTCACACACACTCACACACGTACACTGTCACACATAGATCCCCAATGCCCCCAGATGTACACACCCACAGTCACACACATGTACACTGTCACACACACACCTCCCCACTGCCCCCAGATGCACATGCCCACAGTCACACATACACATACATACACTGTCACACACACTCTCTCTCACCGCGGAGCCCTTCGGGCACATGAAGCAGGGGTTGCTGCTCCTCCCCGTGGAGGGGTGAGTCCTGGGGTTCTTCAGGATCACAGTCTTCCAGCCGCTCATAATCCTGCTCTGGAATCAGAGGGCCTATCCGCAGCCCAGGGGGATCCTGGGGGCACCGGCGCGAGGGCGGGGGAGTGGCCGAGGCCAGGGATGGTGCGGAGTGGGATCCCCAGGAGGGGGTAGCAGAGGTGGGTGTCATTGCAGGCTGTGCCTGTGTTGAGGGGGTGGCTGGGGTGGGGAGGGCACTGTGGCAAGGCTGAGAAGCCCCTGTGCTCTGGAGCACGGGGCAAGGGGGCCCTGGAGCAGACGGGCAGAAGGAGGAGGAGCTTCTTGTATGAGGGGCGGGGGACAGCGAGAAGATGGACATCCTTCCTCCCCCGGGTCCCCGACACGCAGGAGGAGGAGGAGGAGGCAGCAGCGGCAGGGGGAGGAGGGGCACTGACCCGGGCCCCAGGTCTCCCCACCGCCCCCGCCGCCCCCTGCTCCCCCCCCAGCCCATTCGGCTCACCATCAGGCTGCAGCTTCTCCCTGAAGGCTGGAAGGTTGGGAACCTGCTGCTGTGGCCACAGAGGTCTGTGGCGCTGAACAGGGCCTTCGACAAGGACGAGGACAACAACAGCACCAGGTGACTCAGTCGGGGCAGGCCTCCGGCGTCCCAGCTCTCAGTCACCTGCCTGATCACTCACGCCCCTTCCAGGGCAATCTAGGGCCAAAGCTCTCAAGGGCCTGCCTCTGTGCCTGGGAGGGGCATCAGTTTAAGAGGCAGGAGTTGGCAAGCGCATCAAGACAAGACGAGACACATAGCCTCCATCTTCAGGCCTTGAGTAGCTTAAAGGAGCGAGCAGCAGCCCAGATGAACGCAAAATCCTCCTAAGGTGTTGCAGGATCTTGGGGCCAAGCTGTTAAGTCCTTCACTTCTACAGTGTTATCTGCCTTCCCTCCACGCACACATATGGTGATCAATAGGGAAAGAATGAAAACAGGTGCATGATCTGTTCATCTGAGGGTGCTAAGGACAGAAAGAGGGGAGACTGTGTAACTCTGCAGCCAGGTGAGGGGTACTAAAGAGAAGAAGGAAGTGAAGCACAAGGCAGCTCTCTTGGATTTGAAGAATGGTTGGGGGGAGCTTGAGGTAGAAAGGGGGGGTTCCTTGGAAGTTCTGGTATGTTGACTTTCTAATCTCCAACCCTCCAAGTCCTGGCCCAATCGCTGAGGCTCCCCAGGGTCATCAGGGCTACCTGGATGGAGGGATAATGTGAGCACCCAGGGATGAGCCATCGGAGCACCCTGTTGCCTCAGCCAGGCGGCGGATGCCCGGGCAGCTGGTGTGGTGGCTTGCCCAACGCCATTCTTGAGGCCCTGAGTCACCGCCCATTCCTTGAATACCGACTCAGCCACCAGGTGTCAGGGCCACGGGGCGGGGGGGGGGGGGATGGGGGATGGGGGGCTGAGGCCCCAGGGCAGATACAGCAGGTATCCCAGGAATGGAGAGACAGGCACAGTGCTTCCCAGATCCTCCACTGGAGGAACGTGCAGGAATTCAAGGAATTGCCCACAGAACTCAAGTCCACGTGTGCCTGTTTTCCTCCCTCCATGCCTCCTTGCTGAGAGGCCAGTGGACACAGTAGCTTAGGACTTGTATTTGGTTGTTGCTGTAGAGGTAGAGCTATAGAAATGAGATCCTGCCATTCTGGAGGTGGCAAAATGGAGCTTCACGCTCCAAGGGGGTACCAGGAATCGCCACGATCTTTCTGGGACATGGGTCAAGATGGGTTCTGGGAGGGGGGCTTTGTCTAGTCTCTCTTCCCTCTTGGCCAATATCACTTAGTATCGTGAATATTCCATCATGCTCACATCAGGAGCCCTCTCCAGAGAGTGGGCCAATCCTGGCACATTGTACTGCCTAGTTCCACTCCTGATTCACCTGCTGACAACTTCCCATCCACACCCCTGCCCCCGGGCCAGGGGGCATCTGTTTGGAAGGGAAGGAGCCAGATCACTAAGTCACAGCCCAGTGAGGGAGGCAGCTATGCAAATAAACAAGCACACGGAAGTGCTAGGCGGAGCAGCCAGCACTGTTCAGTAGGCGCCTTGGGCAAGTAGTCGTGACTGGTGAGGAAGGCATCTGTCCGGGTGACAGGGCAGAGGTCATAACTTCATAAACCACAGGACCTCCACACCAATAGTTCTCAGTAGTTGAGAGGTAGGGAGGGGGTATCCACCGCAGGACTTTTTTCAAAAATACACCTGGCTGCCATCCCAGGGCTTCTGACACGAATGGTTTGCAAACCATTTGGAAAACAAAAAACCTCCCAGTCTTTTGTTCATTCGTGGCCCCACAGCGGTACATTCCTTGGCAACTCCAGGATATCTACACACCGCCTGGAGTACCTGCAGGAAGGTAGCCCGAGGTCAGAGGCCGGCGGGTGACTATGGAAACCCAAGGATGGAAGGGGGGACGCGCCCGGCACACCCTCAAAACGTCACCAGAACCGACCCGGGCACCAGGTGGAAAGCGCTGCCCATTCCGGCTGGGGGAGGGAGGGCAGGCGATACTCTCCAATCACAGCTCCGAAAGGAGAAAGGCCGACAACGTTTTCTCCAATCACGGTTTGCAATGAGATAGATGCATCTATCCGCCAATCATTGCCGCGGGGCGAAGAGGTTGTCGGGATGGGGGCCGGAGCCAATATGGAGTTCTTAGTGAGATGAGAGTCGAACTGCCGGTGCCGGCGGCTTCTTATTTCTCTCCCCAGCATGTTGGTGCACTTATTTCGGGTCGGGATTCGGAACGGCCCTTTCCCAGGCAGACCGCTACTACCCCTCCGTTTCCAGACATTCTCAACTGGCAGGTAAAAAAAGGAAAAAAGCTACTCGGCGCGGGCCATTGAGCGGCCGGCAGGGCGTGGGGCCTGCCGGGAGATGGAGTCCACGGACACGCGCAATGGCTGCTGGGAGTTGTAGGCTAGCCCGACTTGGAGGTGGAATGTCACTCCCTGAGCAGTCAGGCTCAATTATTTATTACGACGCTCGGGGCCCGGCAGGAGGCTCTGCACGTCTGTAGCATTGAGTCGGCTGGAAAGGCGGGACTGTCCAGCTTGGTGACCGCTCCCGGCCCGCACTGCCCGCGCGGGAGCGCCGCTCCCCGCCCGGTCCTCCTGCCTCTTGGAACCGATTTGGCGGTTTGGACAAAAGCTGAGTTAGTGTGGAGACATACAGTGTTGGTGGTGAGCCGAACAGAAATGGCTCCTCGGCAGGGATAGTCAGCCTAATGAGTCGTACGTGTGTTCTTGACAAAACACTGGACAGGAGAGAGAGGGGCTGGTGGGAAACAGCGACGCTGAAACTCCAACCTGGACGTAAATGCCCGGAGCGACGGGGCTCATTCCCTTCCAGTCGTGCAGGGAGGCCCCGCAGGGCTCGCTCAAAGCGGTTGACGCGCAGTTTGACAGAGGGCAAGGGCTGGTGTTCTTGGCAGTGACCAGCCCTGCTTAGAGTCCTGGTTTGGAGGGGGTGAGAGAAGCTGGAACGTGGCCATGGTAAATTATTTAAAGGTTTGAAAACAGTGCTTAAGGAAGGGTCAGGCTGTTGCTATTACTTGAACCAGAGAGAAACCCAGGAAAAGACACCAAATAATGTTCCATCGTTGGTGCATCCCTTAGTGCATTTCAGTAAATCAGGAAATGAGTGTACTGGGTCAGGACCGTTTACAAGTAAATGTGATAGAAATTAAATAGGGAAGGGATTGCTTTGTGAGGCATTTCAGTTCTGTCTTGCATATGTACTGGGTTGCAGTGTAAAATGTAATTCTTAACTGTTGGCCACGAGAAGTCTAAGTATTTGCAAAACACTGCAGTAGCAAAGTCGGGCTGTTCTGCGTCTGTATCGAGAGCGTGCATTCACTCAACAAACATAACCATTTGCTAAGCATCCACTGGCAGATTCGTGCTGAGTGCTAGCGATAGAAGATCCAGCTTCCTGCCCTTTGGGAAGGTGGCACAGTTAACACAGGACAGCACAGTGAGCCTCTCTGCGTAAACTCAGGATGACGTAGAACACAGTGGAAAAGAAGACTGGGAGCCAGCCAGGCAGAGTGGGGTGAGTGAGGCTTCATGTAGAGGGGGCCAGAGGCACAGGCTTCCCCGAAAGCAAGGGAGGGGTGAGACTGAAGTCCGGTTAGAAGAGTCTGGGAAAGAGTGCAAAAACCTCATGCCGTAGTCTTTTGTTCTTTTACGTTTGTTTATTTTTATTGAATTTGAAAAGCAGGGTAACAGAGAGATCTTCCATCTGCTGGTTCACTCCCCAAATGCCTGCAACAGGCAAGGCTGAGCCAGACTGAAACTGGAACCAGAAACTCCATCTGCATCTCCCACATGGGTGGCAGGGACCCGAGTACTTGAGCCATGACCTGCTGCCACCCAGGATGTGCATTAGCAGGAAGCCGGATCGGAAACAGGGCCGGGGGTGAGAGTGGGGGGCTTGAACCCAGGTGCTCTGATATAGGGCGCAGGCATCCCAAGTGACAGAGTGACAGCTGACAGCTTAACCCACCATAGCATGCTTGCCCCTGTTTTGTTTTTGTTTTTAAAGGCTTTTCCTCATCATTAATCTCATTTGAATCATTGAGCATGCCACCGTACCCTCCTGGCTTGATATAACATCTGCTTCCAACAGGCTTCTCCATAGCCGGTCCTGTTCCCTCCTTCCCACGCACACCTGTTCCCCTCCACTGTGGTCTTCAGAGTGCAAGTATGATGGTCACACCCTAGCCTGAAAGCCACAAATGGTCTCCATTGCCCCCTACAGCCCAGATGCTTTCTAAAGACGGGACTGACGGACCCCTCTCCCAAGCCTCCTGTCTCCTCTCCCTCCTGTGTGGCACTTTCCCGCCATCCTTTCTTGCTGCCTAGGACTCTCTCCCACTCCATTCC
Source organism: Oryctolagus cuniculus (assembly GCF_964237555.1). Classification (NCBI taxonomy): domain Eukaryota; kingdom Metazoa; phylum Chordata; class Mammalia; order Lagomorpha; family Leporidae; genus Oryctolagus; species Oryctolagus cuniculus. The sequence continues at coordinate 22,785,272 of NC_091438.1, read as the reverse complement.
CCACCTGCACCTGCCCAATTCTGTCCACCTTCAGGCTGCGTCTGGAAGGCCTTTCCTGGCTCTCTGGGACATACGTGGGGAGTGCCTGCATTTCCCCTTTAACTCTCCCGAGCCTGACCTCCATGAGGGAGGTCTTGGCCGCCTCCATACTCCCTGCATTAGACAGCACAGCTGCCCGTTCATCCCAGTTCTACTGCCTGGAGACAGGTTATTTCCGCTGTCTCAGCTCTATGCAGTTTTTTTCCCATCAGGTAAGTGAAAATGTGCAGACCCCCTTGTTCCTGGGGCAGCTGGTAGAGAACAGCAGCCTCTCCCTTCTAGGAAGGCCAGGGTCAAGTGCACCCAACAGTGAACTCTGCAAGCCCGCTGCCAGGACAGAGGAGGAACGGGAGCCTCACTCCCAGAGGCCCTCTGCCTACCTGTCAAAGAAGTGCCCGTGGGCCAGCTCCCCGCCAGCGTGCCCTCCGGCTCTGACATGCGCAAACTGGGGACCATCACTGGCCCTGGCGCTTGGTGCCTCTGCCTGCTTGGATGGGTGCTGAGAGACGTCGTGGGGGGAGGACACGTTGAAGACTTGATCCCACGCTCATTCCTCAGCAGCTTTGCACATGTGTGTTTGTCTTGGATACTGAAGTTGCTGCAAAGCAGCCCTGAGAAAACCAGGGTGGAAGGCCTGGAAGATGAGGCATTGCCAGGATTGGGGTTGTGGTGCCACGGGTTAAACCACCACCTGCCACACTGGCACCGTAAGAGAGAGAGCCGGCCTGAGTCCTGGTTGCTCCACTTCAGATCCAGTTCCTTACCTGGGAAGGAAGCAGAAGATGGCCCAAGTAAGTGGACCCCTGCCTGCCCACATCTGAGACCAGGATGAAGTTCCTGGCCCTGGGCTGCAGCCTGGCCCAGACCTCCTAACTGTTGCAGCCATTTGGGGAGTGACACAGCAGGTGGAAGAAGATCGCGCGCGCGCTCTCTCTATCTCTCTCTGTTGCTGTGCCTTTCAAATACATAAACCCTTTTTTTTTTTTTTAAGATTTATTTATTTATTTACTTGAAAAACTTGCTCAGAGAGAGGTCTTCCATCTGCTGGTTCACTCCCCAGTTGGCTCCAACGACTGGAACTGGGCCAATTCAAAGCCAGGAGCCAGGATCTTCTTTTGGGTCTCCCACACGGGTGCAGGGGCTCAAGGACTTGGACCATCTTCTACTGCTTTCCCAGGCCATAGCGGAGAGCTAGATTAGAAGTGGAGCAGCCAGGACATGAACCTGTGCCCATATGGGATGCCAGCCCTGCAGGCGGCGGCCTTACCCGCTACGCCACAGCGCCAGCCCTGAAATACATAAACCTTTAAAAGAAGAGGAAGAAGCGCCGCCGTCTAGAAGGCTCGGCCAGAGCTCGGGTGGCGCCCGGGTCAGTTGAAGGACAGCCAGGGCCTCCAGCCATCAACACCATTCTCTCCCTGCAGGTGCTCTGATGGCTGCCACGGCTCCTCCCTCCTCAGGGCGCTGGCCCGGCTGCGGTTCCAGCTCCGGGCCTACCTCCCTCGAGCCCCGCCAGCACCCAGCCGGAGCCCCTCTGCCTGGTGCTGGGTCGGGGGAGCCCTGCTGGGGCCCGTGTTGCTGAGCAAGCATCCGCGCCTCTGCCTTGTGGCTCTGTGTGAGGCGGAAGAGGCCCCTCCTGCCCGCTGCACGCCCCGTGTTGTGGAGTCCAGCTTTAACTGGACGCTCTTCTGGCACTTCCTGCGCCCCCACCTGCTGGTCCTGGGGGCAGCCATTGTGGTGAGGCTTTCTCCACTTGTCCACGCTGGGGACAGGGAAGGGCCACATTCCTGCCTCACCACGCCTCAGGGGAGACCTTGTGGGAGTAGCAAGGGCGGGCCCCAGGGCTGGGGTGCTAGGGATACCGGAAGAATCTACACAGGACAGCCAGTTTTGCAGGGTGTGGGGGTCTACCTGGGCTGGTGTGTCCACATGAGCAGCCACACTGTGGAAAAAAAAAAAAAAAAAAAAGGCTAGTAGTGGGAGAGGAAGGGGGAGGGGAAGAGGAGGGCTCCCCTTCTTGAAACGTGTGCCCCGCCCCCATTCCAGTTGGCGCTGGGCGCAGCACTGGTGAATGTCCAGATCCCCCTGCTCCTGGGCCAGCTGGTAGAGATCGTGGCCAAGTACACGAGGGAGCACGTGGGGAGCTTCGTGACGGAGTCCCGGAGTCTCGGCACCCGCTTGCTCGTCCTCTACGGCATCCAGGTATGGCAGGGTGGGAGGGCCTGTGGGCCCGTGAGGGAGGAGCCGCCCGGGTGCCCCTGACTGCGCTGGCCTCTCTCACAGGGACTGCTGACTTTCGGGTACCTGGTGCTGCTGTCCCACATCGGTGAGCGTATGGCTGTGGACATGAGGAGGGCTCTCTTCAGCTCTCTGCTCCGGTACTGCCAGCTGCAGGGTGCGGGGCAGGGGTGACTGATGAGCCCCAGAAGGGGTCTTCGGGAGGATCTGGGGGGTCGGGCCTCACCCTGAAGTAGCGTCTCCCTCTTCTCCACCCGCTGCTTCCATGTCCCACCCCCAGGCAAGATATTGCTTTCTTTGATGCTAAGAAGACAGGGCAGCTGGTGAGCCGATTGACGACTGACGTGCAGGAGTTCAAGTCATCCTTCAAGCTTGTCATCTCCCAGGTTAGTGGCCCCAAGCCTCCCCAATAGGTGTGCGCGCAGCCCTGCCCTGCCCTGGCCTGGCTCCCACGTTGGGCCCAGAGCCAAGGCCCAGCCTGTGAAGGAGGTGGGTGAGGGAGCTTGGACACTCATGGGAGGGAGGTGCTAAGGCAGCATTCGGGGTCAAGGTAGGATGCCACCTCCGTGAGGCCTTCCCAAGCCCTCAGACCAGCCTTTCCCGGCACAAGCAGATGCCCTTGGCCTGCCTCCTCCCCTGAGTGCCTGGATTGCCTACAAGTGTTGAACTCATGCCGTGGCTCTGTAATCTGGCATCCTCCCCTCATCCACCCCCACCATCGCCGAGGCCACTGGTTCTGCCAGACCCTGGTCCACAGTGGCCACTGTGCGTGATCCCTGCCTCGTTGGTTCCTGTAGTTCAATTTCTAGCAGAGAAAGGGCAGCAAACTTGGGATTGCCCAGGGAAATGATGCTGCGGTCCCCATTCTCAGCCACTTTGTGCCTGCTGGTGGTTGGACCCTAGCTGGCCAAGAAAAGGTCACACTGTGACCCGTGACTGCCGCTTGGCCTCCAGGAGTCAGACTCGTGGCCTGCGCCTGTGAACGCAGGCTGTAGCCAGAAGCCCCACGTCCTTTTCCTCCTGCCCAGGGGCTGCGCAGCTGCACCCAGGTGGCTGGCTGCCTGGTGTCCCTGTCCATGCTGTCCCCACGCCTCACACTGCTGCTGATGGTGGCCACACCTGCCCTGATGGGAGTGGGCACCCTGATGGGCTCGGGTCTCCGGAAGTTGTCTCGCCAGTGTCAGGAGCAGGTACTGGAGTTTTGGGCTGTCCTCCGTGTCCCCTCCCTTACCTTTGCCCAGCCCTTCCCCAACCCCCGTCACTACTCCCGTCTCCATCCTGGCCCGCTGTTTCCTGGGCTCCTTGCAGATTGCCAGAGCCACAGGTGTAGCAGATGAGGCCTTGGGCAATGTTCGGACCGTGCGGGCCTTCGCCATGGAGCAGCGGGAAGAGGAGTGAGTCCTGGGAGGGACGAAGTACAGAGTAGGGACACTCCCCACCGCCCTGCACACCAGCCCAGCCGTTTCCTGAACGCGGGGCCGGCCTCTGTCTCCCCAGACGCTATGGAGCAGAGCTGGACGCGTGCCGCTGCAAGGCAGAGGAGCTGGGCAGGGGCATCGCCTTGTTCCAAGGGCTTTCCAACATCGCGTTCAACTGTGAGTGAGCGAGTCCTTGCCTGGGAGGCTCTGGGTTCACGAGCGGGGGAGAAGACAGGTGAGGGGCGGCTCTCCACCCACCACAGCCCCTCAGACACTGCCAGGCGCCCTGGCTGCCATGGCCGTCACCCAGCGGAGCTGCACGGGCAACGCTGCAGCCGTGCTCAGCGGGAAGCCAGGCAGGTGCTTCTCCAATGAGCAAACCAAGGCTGAGACCGTCCAAGAACTCGCCAGAACTCCCCGGCAGCTGGTGGCAGAGCAGGCCTGGGACTGCAGACCAACAGAGGCCAGGGCTCTTTCCTCGGCTCTCACCGCTTCCTCCCTCACCCCCGTTCCCGTCCCCTTGCAGGTATGGTCCTGGGCACCCTGTTCATTGGGGGCTCCCTAGTGGCTGGACAGCAGCTGACAGGGGGAGACCTCATGTCCTTCCTGGTGGCCTCTCAGACGGTGCAGAGGTAAGTGGGGGGTGGCCCCCTCCTCAAGGAGCCCCCAGAGCCCTGCTGAGTTAGGGGACTGCTGCCCGGCCCCCATCCTGCCCAGCTGCCCCAGGGGAGCGCAGGGATTGGGGAGAGAGCCCCTCAGGACTTCGACCAAGCCCCCAGGCTGAGTCACTGAGCCACATGCTCAGGAATGCAGTCATCATCTTCCAGACAGCCCACAAGTTTCCTTGTCAGGCCTTTTTTTTTTTAATTGTGGTAAAATACACATAACGTAAAATTTACCATCCTGGCCGTTTTTCAGGGACACTTGAGTAGCATAAGGAGCCCGTCCCCAGTGAACACTGGCTCCACCCCTCTCCCCGCAGCCCCTGGCAGCCACCCCTGTACTCTGAGTTTGACCACTCTGGGGCACTCGTACCCTGGGAGTCACACGCTGCTTGTCCTCGTGTCTCTTCTCCAAGTTCCTCCACTTCAAGGGTCAGACTTTCCTTCCTCTAAGGCTCAAGAGCATTCCATGTATGCGTGGACTGTCCTTGTCCAACCTTTTTTTTTTAATATGCCATATTCCTCCTTTTTATTTTATTTAATTAATTAACTTAGTTATTTATTTAAAAGGCAGAGGGAGGGAGAGACATAGAGATCTTCCATCTGCTAGTTCATTCCCCAAGTGACTGCAACAGCTGGGGCTGGGGCTGGGGCTGGGCCAGGCAAAAGCCAGGAGCCTGGAACTCTATCCAGGTCTCCCAAGGACTTGGGCCATCTCCTGCTGCCTCCCCAGGCACATTAGCAGGGAGCTGGATCCTAAGTGGGGCAGCCGGGATTCCAACTGGTGCTCTTACGATGCCCAGACAGTGGCTTAACCTGCTACGCCACAATGCCAGCCCGCTTGTCAGACTTTTTAAGAGCTGCCTCCCCTTGCCGGCGCTGCGGCTCACTAAGCTAATCCTCTGCCTACAGTGCCGGCACAAGGGGTTCTAGTCCCGGTTGGGGCGCCGGATTCTGTCCCGTTTGCCCCTCTTGCAGGCCCTCTCTGCCATGGCCAGGGAGTGCAGTGGAGGATGGCCCAAGTGCTTGGGCCCTGCACCCCATGGGAGACCAGGATAAGCACCTGGCTCCTGCCATCAGATCAGTGCGGTGCGCCAGCCGCAGCACGCCAGCCTCAGTGGCCATTGGAGGGTGAACCAACGGCAAAAGGAAGACCTTTCTCTCTGTCTCTCTCACTGTCCACTCTGCCTGTCAAAAAAAAAAAAAAAAAGAGCTGCCCCCTCACCTGCTGCCTGACCATTTCCGGGGATGAGAGGTGGACCCTTGCCCCTGAAAATCCCACCGTTGTAGCTTACTGTTGTTCACTACAGACTACCTGCTCTGCCAGGCCCCATCGCTGATCCGGGGCAGCCGGGGCCCTCAGCTGCCTCTGCCATAGGATAGCCCAGACACCGCCACCTCCCCTTCCTGTTCCAAGCTCAACTCTAGCAGTTCCTACTGTTTTCCAGCTTTGCTCCCCCTACGCACACCCCAAGTATATCAAAATACTACAACATAAATATATGTTAGGATAAATAATTAAAGAGTGAAAGTGCCGTAATAATTAAAGAGTGAAGACCGGTGCTACCAGCAGCCGCGTCAAGAAAACGACATTGCTTCATGCCTACCCCCTGCCCACTGGTCTGCTGTCCCCCTGGAGGTGACAATGCTGACCCATGCTGCTCGTGGCCCTGCCCCGCCTCCCTGCTCACCGCCAGTGAAGGGCATTTCTTCCCAGTTGGGCTTACTGGCCATGTAACGTGGGGCTAGCCCTGAGAGAGCAGGTAGGACATGCCCTTGCTCACCAAGACGGAGGAATGGCCTTGACCGGCCCAGAGCCAGGATTCCGCTCCCTTGTGCAGCTACAGGAACAGCATCCTCGCCCTGTTTCTGCTCCTTGATGAGGACACGGGTGGATCCGCCCATCCCAGGCAGCCTCCTCCTCCTCCCTCTTCTGGCCCAGAAACTATTCCCGGGGAGCTCTGGGATCCAGGTGCTCGGACTTTGGTCGAGAAGGGGCTTGGGTGTCCCCTCTGAGGCCCTCGCCCTCCCCACCCCTGGGGCTGGCCCACTTTCTGAGCTCCAGCCTCTCTGAGCAGGGAGATCCTTCCGGTCCTGGGGAATGTTGGTTCCTTAAGCAGCCTTGGGCCTGCTGCCTCAGGCCCTGTCTTCCCTTTATGGCCTGAGGACAGGCCCTGCTTACCCCTCTATGCCCTATTGGTACCTTTCAGATGCAGGAATGCCCAGAGAACCACAGGTCAGCCCAGGGGACATGGTCAGTGCTGGTGGTCAGCCAGCTGAGGCTGGAGGAGGAAGGGGCAGGACAGCCCTGCCCCGCTGGAGGCAGCCTCACCCTGTGGACCCCCTCCTGAGTACTTATTCTTGTCTACAGCGCAGGGGCCGGGCCCCACCTCAGGAGGGCTCTCTGAGCAGGGTCTCACGCACAGATGCGTCATGTGCATCTTGGATTTCAGCTGCTGCCTGGCCCCTTTGCCAGCCCCTAATGGCTTCCAGATCTACAAGGAGAACGTTCCCCTTCTCAGCAAGAGAGATCTCGCTGGCTTGGCCCTTCTCTGCCTGCCGGTCCCCCTCCCCTCCCAGGGCAAGTGCTCAGGGCTCTGAGCCGCCACAACCATTTCCTTGCGGGCTCCAGGGCTCTTCCCACCACCCCCGACCCGACCCCAGTGCTGGAAGAAGTGAGTCCTGCAGGCCAAGGATGTGGGAATCAGTGTTTCCTCCTTAAAGAGAGAGGACCCTGCGTACAGTGGCAGGCAGACACTGTCGGGGTGGCCAGGCCAGTCGGTGACCAGTGACTAAGACCTGGTTGACTCATCTCCCTCCCAAGCCTCGCTGCGGCTGACCAACCACATCCCCGGCTCTGCTGTGACCAGGGAGATGACCCACTGTCTAGACAGATAAACACACACACACACCCATCGCATGCACTTAACACACACCTCCAGGGCAGGCCATGGTGAACGCGCTTGTAGACTTTTGTTTTGGGGTCTCCAGCGTTCCTTGCAGCCCTTGTTTTCTTTCCCTGAAAAGATGCAACACCCGTGTTTTTCACTTTAATTTGAGTGTAAGCTGTCGCTTCCCCCAAGAGTCCAGCCAACACCAGACAACACCCTGCTAGGGCTAGCAGCTGCTGCTAGCTGCCAGGCCGGAGCCCTGTGGACAACACCGCGTCTGCGTCACCAGGGCTGAGGTGGGAGGGTCATGGGGTTAACTGTGCATGACGTCACCCCTGCACAGGTGAGCGGAGGGCACCTGCCGAGGTCTCGGGTCTTCCGGCCACATCCTTGTCCTCCTCCGGGATCTGGGGTAGCCGAAGGGCAGGTGTCCTTCTGCAGTCGGTGAGGGGCTGAGCCGAGTCGTGGCTGTGGCCTGCAGTCTGCAGTCCCCTGTCCCCTTCAGCTGGGTCCTTCCGCTTCTCACTGCCTCTTGTCACCTCTTCCTCACAGGTCCATGGCCAACATCTCTATCCTGTTTGGTCAGGTAAGCAGGGGTTGGTGTGAAGGTGAGGGCGCTGGCTGTGACTGGCTGTGAGACAGCAGGGAGGAGCAGGGGGTAACTGAGCCCCAGGGCCACAGCCCGGCCCCACTGGGGGCTCAGAAAATGCTGTGAGTGCTCCCAGCCAGCACCCAGCGGCTCACTTCCCTAGGAGCCCCCACTTCCTCCTCACTGTACACTTTGACTTCCCTCCCCCAGGTGGTGCGAGGGCTCAGTGCAGGCACCCGTGTCTTTGAGTACATGGCCCTGCACCCCTGCATCCCGCTGTCTGGGGGCTGCTGCATCCCCAGGGAGCAGCTGCGCGGCTCCGTCACGTTTCAGAACGTCTGCTTCAGGTCAGCGTCCGTGAGCGGGGCGGGGCTGGGCCTTTGTGGGCTGAGGACTGGAAGGGAGCTGGGTGGGGAGAGTGGCCTCCTGCCCCCCGCCCCATAAAGGAGCCACCTCGGAGGGACGAGGTCCATGAGGGCCCGGAAGCCTCATCTGACTGGGGGTGCTGGGTCTCTTGGCTCCTCCAGTTACCCCTGCCGCCCCGGCTTCGAAGTGCTCAGAGATTTCACCCTGACGCTGCCCCCTGGCAAGATCGTGGCCCTCGTGGGCCAGTCTGGGGGAGGTAAGGGGGATCCCCGTACCCTCTGGCTCGCTTTCCTCAGATAGCCACTCGGCAAGGCTGGAACGTGAGCCAGGGCAGGGGGTGGAGGTGGGGTGGTGGGGGGGGTACTGTGTTCCCTGGGGCGGTCCCCAGAACCCTGCCTCCCTCGCACAACTCTCCAGGAAAGACCACCGTGGCTTCCCTGCTGGAGCGCTTCTACGACCCCACGGCCGGCACGGTGATGCTGGACGGGAGGGACCTGCGCACGCTGGATCCCTCCTGGCTCCGGGGCCAGGTTGTCGGCTTCATCAGCCAGGTACGTGGCCCAAGGCCCATGGCACGCAGGGCAGGGCTGCCCTCACCCACCTCCTTCCCCCGGGCCTTGCTCTTCTCAGTCCCCAGGGCCTTGTCTGTCCTTCCCACCCGTGTCCTGCTGCTCTCAGCAGGCCCCTGGCCTTCCTCACTGCTCCTGGCTGCTGTCGGGGTCGGAGGCCCTGGGTTCTGTGGCTCAGGGGCAGGAACGCTTTGTTCTGTTACAGCAGTCTTTGCAGCTGGGTGCTTTAGGATCCCTTTAGGATCCTCTTTGAAGGCTGTGGCATCCAGAAAGTCTAGAGAAGCCCACAACTGTGGGGCCAGGACTGCTGGTGGCCACTGTCCACCCAGGGCCCAGCCTGCAGCGCCAAGCCTCCAGCCCCTTTCCCTCTCCTTGAGGTGGCGCTGCCCAGCAAGGGGCCCGTCTTCCCTCTGTGCACCCTGAGGGATGGCCACACACCAAACAGTCCTCCATGGCTCTGTTGGGCCAGCTGGCCTTGCCGTCCTGGCCGCCTCCTCGCCTGCCCTCCTCCTGAGGAATCTAGGCCCTTGGTGAGAGGTCACCTCTCCTGCCCTGTCACGGGTCACGCTGTGTCCCTGCTGCTCTCTGGCTTTAAACTTCGGATTCTCCCTAGGATCCCTGCAGGGGGTCCTACTCTGATCCAGCCGGGGGGGGGGTCTCCTGCTGTGCAAGGCAGCCCCTCGAGGGGACATTTCCTGTGGGCTCATCTCTATGCCCCCCACCCCCACCCAGGAGCCAGTCCTGTTTGGAACATCCATCATGGAGAACATCCGTTTTGGGAAGCTGGATGCTTCTGATGAAGAGGTGTATGCGGCTGCGCGGGAGGCCAATGCCCATGAGTTCATCAGCAGCTTCCCGGAGGGCTACCACACCATTGTGGGTGAGTCCCAGGGACGGGACCCTGCCCGGATCTGCAAGGCCTGAGAGGGGAGACAGGGGAGACGGGTGCAGCGCAAGCAGTGGGTGCCTCACTGAGACCGAGGGGAGCAGCGGCAGCTGGGGAGAGACGCTGATCATTTCAGGGCGGACCAGAGCTCTGGCCAGGAGAGACTAGAGGTGGCGCTGTGGGGACGGGGTGGGGGTCACAGCCCATGTGTGCTCACGCTGCTCAGGTTCTGCACGCTCCTGCCTGGCCGGGGAGCTCGGCCACACCTCTCTTAAGTTGCATTCTCCTTGTACCTCTGATCCCAGCTCACTCCCTGCTCATCAGGGGCTTCCCAGGGCTGTCCCCCCACCCCGCCCCATCACTGGCCTATGACCCTGGCATTGCCTTGAGGTTCTTTTGTGGCTCCCAGGCTATTATGGTCTGCTGTCCTGCGTGGTGGGCTTCACGTCCCACCATACGTGGGGTCACTGTGCTGTGGGAGCCCATGGCTGGGTGCAGACCAGTCCTTTTCCCAGTGGGGACCTAGGAAGGTGGCTGGGGCTGCAGGCACAGGGCAGGGAGCAGCCGTGCTGGCTCTGAGGTCAGCCGTGGCAAGGGCAATTGGTGACACACTGTGTTGTGTGAGTTGTGCCCTGACTTGCACAGGTCTGGCACTGGGGACTGATGGGCATCGCCCCGAGGACCTGTGGGTACTCGGGAAGGACCTGTGCCCCTTGGCAGCCCTTATGATCCCTTCAGACCCCTGCCCTGTCCCCTTCCTCCTCAGGTGAGCGGGGCACAACCCTGTCTGGTGGCCAGAAGCAGCGCCTGGCTATCGCCCGTGCCCTCATCAAGCAGCCCACGGTGCTGATCCTGGACGAGGCCACCAGTGCGCTGGACGCGGAGTCCGAGCGGGTGGTGCAGGAGGCCCTGGACCGGGCCAGCACTGGCCGCACCGTGCTGGTCATTGCCCACAGGCTCAGCACTGTACGTGCGGCCCACCGCATCGTCGTCATGGCCAAGGGCCGTGTCTGGGAGGTCAGTCCGGGTCTGGGTTCTGGAGGGTTTCGGCATGAGCAGTGGAACAGGCAGCTCAGCTGAGCTCTGGGAGCGTCCAGCCTGGCCTCAGGGCTAGCCCCAGGTTCTCGGGGCCTTGGTTTCTTCTGTCTCCTGGGATAGGAGAGCTACACCGTCGGCTCCCAGGCCCCAGGACAGAAGTACATGGGGCTGGGGCCTAGAACGGAGCTGGCCGCCCAGGGGCTGCGGTGCCTATGCGGTAGCACCAGGGACCCTGACGAGGGACCAGGGAGGAGCAGCACCTCAGAGACTGGGCTTGACCCCAGCCTCCAGCCGCAGGGGCCCTGGGTTCTGAGTTGCAGCTCTGGGTTCTACAGGGCAGATGGGAAGAAGTAGATGTTCTCTCAAAGTGCACTAAACAGGGTGGTGGCGCTACCACGCTGTGCCAGTGGCAGTTCTTTCCTGCTTGGACGCTTCTCAGAGCGTCTGCCGAATGGACACTGGCTTAAGAGACCGAGAGCCCAGTGGCTGATGCAGTGCAGCCCTCCCAGGGCTCTGAACTCGGTGCTGTTGCGGTGACCCTCTGCCCCTCCCTCCCGTCTTCCAGGCTGGGACCCATGAAGAGCTCCTGAAGAAAGGCGGGCTCTACGCAGAGCTCATCCGGAGACAGGCCTTGGATGCCCCGCTGGCGTCGGCCTCACCTCTGGGAGGGAAGCCCAAAGACCCCCGGAGCCACCAGCACAAGTTCTGAGCATGGCTCTCTAGGTCTGGTCGCTGCCAAGCCTCAGAGCCACGGCTGGCGCTCAGCCGGGGATACTTGGATGGGGACTGAGCCCCAGGACACAGGGGGTGGCTCCCGCGGTTCCCACGCTGACAGTAGAGCCTGGGCCCAGCTGCAGGACTGGGGGAGGCTGGGATCGCCCCCGTGCACCCTTGACCTTGTTCTCGGGCTGCCTGCTTCCTGCCAGAGCACCAGAGCTTGCCACCGTCTGTGGACTGCGTGAGGGTCAAGGCGGAAGTCCCCAGAGGCCCTGTGTTCCATTCTCTCCCTTGGTTCACACCCTCCCTGAGCTTGTACTCTGCAGCCTCAAGTTGTCGAGGCCCCCAGCTGGAGGCAAGTTTAGAACATCACCATCTGGAAATGGGCCTGGGAGCGCAGACCCCCGCTAGGACCTCACCTCTGCAGACTGCGACTGACCCCCACACACACTCCTGCTTCCGCCCTGCTCCTCTGGACCCTGGGACAAGGAGCCCTCCCCCAGCCCACCCTCCAGACAGCCTCCCTTCCCGCTCCCTGCTCCATTCCCGTAGTCCTGATGTCTAAATTGCGCCTCCTCACCCCTCCTCCAATGAGATGCCTGATGGGGCAGAGAGGCAGAGCACCCGTGGTCCATCCCGCAAGAAGCACCCAGCCTGCGCAGCTGTCTCCTGCTACCCCTGCCCTGTGCACCTGCCCTGTAAGTCTCCCTCTACACTGTGAACACTCAGCTGGGAAGGAGACAGGAGGGACCAGAAGCGCACGCGCACACAGCTCTCAGCTGGGGAAGCCACAAAACCAACAAGTCAGAAGCAATAGGGAGCAGTTAATGCAAGATACAATGTGAAAGTAATCTAAAAACAGGGACACTCAAGAAGGCGGCGAGACCGGCCCCACCAGGCTGCTGAAGTGAAGTGAGCCTAGGGCCCCAAAGCTGTGAACGACCTCCAGGCATCTAAGAGGCCCTTAGGCTGGGCCGCCGCCCCAGGGCTGGGGAGCCATAGGGATGCACTGGCCCTCCTCACCTACTCCCACCTTAGTGTGTCCACGGCGCTTCCCACCAGAACCCTCCCCTGCTGTGTCCACAGAGCCCTACTCTGCAGGATGTGGGAGGAGGAGGTGCCCGTGCTACACTGCCCCAGCCAGCTAAGCATTTTGAACTTACCCTGTGGCCATCTTTCAGGGGCGGTGGTGGCAGTGTGCAGAAAGTGCAGATGGCAGCTGCCGGGAGGCCAGCCTGGAAGAAGTAGCAGTGACTCCCGGCAGCGCAGGGGCCAGGGAGGGACTCACAGCTTCTTGTGGGTATGGCTCACTGCCAGATGGCTACTTTTACAACAAGCTGCCCAAAAACTCCAGGGTCACACCCACCCTGAGGTTGCATATCTGGGCAGCGGTGGCCCTGAGGAGCAGAACTTGGGGCTGGCTTTGGCCTGCTTGGCCACTAAACCATTCCCTAGTGCAGTGCAGAGCGGGACCTCAGCTTCCTGGCAAGTTCCCACTGTCCCACCCCTCTGTCCTCGGGCAGCCAGCCAAGGCCCAAACTGCGCAGGGCGCCTTCTGACACCAGATTCTTGGTCTCTCCTTACAGCTTCAGGGTAGCTTCTGTGAATCCGGCCCTCCCCTCTCCCCCGCCCACTAGGGAAATAGTGAAACCCATGGCCAGTCAAGCTTGTCCCGCTAAGCCGCCTGTACGCCCTCCCCGAAACCCTACCTCGACCTTGGCGCCCCAGCTGCTCAGAGATGAGCAGTCTGGCTGTTGTTGGTCTTGGAAGCCTGTTCTGGACATTTAAATGAGATGATCTACAGTCAAGTGCTTACAGATTGAACGCTGCAGCCTCACCTCGGTGCTGCAAGGACAGCATTCACCCATCTCTTCCAGCGTTTCTGAGTGGGGCACTTACCGCCTGCCGCTGAAAGGGTCCTGCGCCTGTGCAGCTCTCGGTCTGCTTGGGGGCCAGGCAGCTGGGGTGGGTATGGTCCTGTGTGCCTCGTGGGACTGTTTCCTGCCCCTTATAGCCAGCAGCCAGAGCGACCATGGCAGCGTCCAATGCTTGTTGGGCAGAGATGGGATAGAAATGAATTTCGGTAATAAACTGATGGATGACGTGAGCCTGCTTTCTCTCAGATTGGCAGGGAGATGTTGCCCACTCCCCAGGTACATGGGGGTAGAACAGACGCAACCGATGCCAAGCTTCACAAGGACCAGGTTCTGCAGTCCTTGGTGCAGGCACGGCCCCCTCCCCCTGCCCCCGCCCTGTGACACGGGCCCCTCACCCTGCTCAGGCCTGCCAACGGCACTTATCTGCGTCCTCCCCTAGCCCACACCAACCCATCCCACCCTCTCTGGATCAACGTGAAGTCTCCGTCTTGAGGCCAGCTTTCGCCACGCTAGTGCAGTGGCCAGGGCGCCCTGAGCTGGCTCAGGGACACGGTGATTCCCCTTTAGAAAAGCCCTGGGGGGTGTGGCGTAGCGGTCGGCCCTCTGCCTGCAGTGCCAGCGTCCCGCGTGGGTGTTGGTTTGAGTCCCGGTTGCTGTACTTCCAATCCAGCTCCCTCCTGATGGCCTGGGAAAGCAGTGGAGGACAGCCTCCACTTGGTTGGGCCCCTGCACCCATGTGGGAGACCCAAAGGAAGCTCTTGGCTCCTGGTTTTGGATTGGCCCAGCTCTGGCTATTGCGGCCATTTGGAGAGTGAACCAGTAGATGGATGTCTCTCCTTTCTCTCTAACTCTGCCTCTCAAATTAATAAATCTTTAGAAAGAAAGAAAAGCCCTGAACAGAACAGGCCCACTTCCACCTTGCTGGTGGGAGTGCAAATGGCATGACTTGGGGGAATTTTGGGTCAACTATCACATTTCCAACTCAGCGGCCTCTTGACCCAGGAGTCGACATCTGTGCCATGGTATTGACAGCAACACTGTTTGCAACAGACTGGAAATCCCCAGCATTCAGTGGGGCAATGGTTAAATAAACTGTGGTACCTCCGCATAATGGAATGGGGTGCGGCCACTTAGAAAAGAAGGGTGTTGTGCATGGTAAACTGAGCCATCACTTGGGGTCCCACAATCCAGCTCCCTGCTAATGCGCCTGGAGGACAGCAGATGATGGCCCAAGGGCTTGGGTCCCTGCTACCCACATGGGAGACTGGGATGGGGTTCCTGGCTCCAGGCTGTGGCCTGGCCCAGCCCCAGCTGTTGGAAAAATTCTGTGTGTGTGTGTGTGTGACAGAGAGAGAGAGAGAGAGAGAGAGAGAGAGAGAGAGTCTGACATTCAAATAAATATAACTTTGTTTAAAAAGACGTTTTCCAGGTAGTGGATACTGCATGGTCTCCAGAATATTCTTTTAAATGCAAAGAGTAAGATGCAAAATCATAGGGTACCCATGAAAACTGGTAGGATGGCAGGTGGGACACCATGTTACCTGGAGGTGAAAGGTGGGGTCCATGTTAGACTTGGGGTGGCACATAGGGTACCCATGTTACTTGGGGAGTGGCAGGTAAGCCCACAGTCAGGGCGGTAGATAGCAGCCTCCTAGCAGGCCAGTGTGGAGAGGTGAGATCTGACTCCTAGTGGGGGGTGGGGGGGAGGCAGTCAAGGAAAGCGTGCTGGTTGGGGGACCTGAGAGACCCCCAGGTGCCCTTTGGAGGCTGGGAGGCTGGGGGCAGAGAAAGAAGAGATTCGTCAGTGCCAGACTTCCCACTACTTTCCAACCTGGTCAAGAGCCAAGTCTACTCTTTGTGAAAGAACAAATGATCCTGGATGAGGTTCCTGGGAAGGGCAGAGAGGCAAAAGAAGGGCAGGGTGGGTCCAGGGTCAACAACTGACCCCCAGGCCTGACCTGCAGGGCAGCACCAGGGACCTTGAGGGGTCCCGAAGGCGCTCCCAGCCCCAAATTAATCTTGGGTTCCCCTCAAGCCCTCCCAGGAATGCTGTGGTTTCCTCCTGGCGCTGCCTCTGATCTCAGCCACAGCACCCCCTCCCCCTGCCACTGCACTAATGGCTCAGCCTGGAGCCCCAGGGACCGCCCCCGCCCCCCAGCCTGCTCTGCTGGCCCCCTTGCCCCCCTCACTGCTGAAACCCAATCCTCTGCGGCAGCTCTGGCTCAGCACCGCCTCAGCACTGCTCCGCAACCCCTCCTGCTGCCACTGCCTGCGCCCTACCTGGTCTGTGCTGAGCCCCCAGCCCAGTGGAGCCACAGCCTCTTCCCGGGGAGCAGGCTGAGCGGGTCCAGCCAGGCCACTTCAGCCTGTCCCACCAGGCCAGTGTCTCCCCACCTCTTGGTCCTGGCTCCTCCTCTCCCACCCTCTCCTCTCCTCTCCTCTCCTCCCCTCGCCTCACCTGCAGTGGCCCCTTCCTAGCTACCTGCATCCTGCCTCACCTCCTGCCAGCCCTTGGCTCAATTGCCAAGTCCCAGGAGCTGGTCACGAGCCTCCTCTGAGGTCTCCGGCCATGAAGCGCCCCTCGGAGCAGGAGGAGGCCCGGCGGCCAGCCTCGGACATCCGCGTGTTCGCCAGCAGCTGCACGCTGCATGGGCTGGGCCATGTCTTTGGCCCGGGGGGCTTGACCCTGCGCCGGGGGCTATGGGCTGCAGCGGTGCTCCTGGCGCTGGCTGCCTTCCTCTACCAGGTAGCTGAGAGGGTGCGCTACTATGGGGAGTTCCACCACGAGACGGCCCTGGACGAGCGTGAAAGCCACCGGCTCACCTTCCCAGCCATTACCCTCTGCAATATCAACCCACTGCGCCGCTCACGTCTCACACCCAACGACCTGCACTGGGCTGGACCTGCACTTCTGGGCCTGGACCCCGCCGAGCACGCTGCCTTCCTGCGCGCGCTGGGTCGGCCCCCAACGCCACCCGGTTTCATGCCCAGTCCCACCTTTGACATGGCACAGCTCTACGCCCGCGCCGGCCACTCCTTGGAGGACATGCTGCTGGACTGTCGCTATCGTGGCCAACCATGTGGGCCCGAGAACTTCACTGCGGTGAGCTGAGCACCCTGCCCGTCCCCAGCACTGCCAGCCCAGGCTCCCCCAGAGTCAGCGAGCCTCAATGCCCTCTGCCCGGAGATCCCTTCCTTCCCACAGGGCTTGTGCTCCTCACTGCACAAGTGCTGTTCTATCCCGCGTAGGCAGGTGCTCACCTTGGGGCCCTCTCCCTGTCTCTCAGCTGGATGGCAAAGTGCAAGGCCATGGCTTTTAGCACAGGCGGGGACCCGGGCTGGCCCCATATCCAAGGGCTGGCCTGTGGAGACCCTGCTCCTGGAGGTGAGGGGCTCCTTAGTACTGGGACTGCTCTGGGGGCAGAAAACTCCCCATCTCTGCCAGGTGGAGCAGGCTTGCTTTCCCTCTGCGTCTGCAAAATTCTGCTAGCCACAGAGGAGGGTCACTGGTGCCCACTTCCTTTTACCCTGAACCCCAAAGAAACACTTGCCCTCTATGGCTGTGCTCCGGGCTTTGAAGGGAATAGAAGAGGTGGAATGATGGGTAGGCACCCAAGAGGGTCCAACTGCATGTGCCAGAATGCAGAATGGGGCTGGGGCATTGAGATGTGGGTTTCAGCAAGGAGCTCAAAGAGAAGACTTGGAGCATGAGGAAAGAAGTCCCTGCTTTCACGCCTGCCTGGGGGTGGAGGACACTCTGCGTCTGTCCCCACCCCCAGATCTTAACCAGGATGGGACAGTGCTACACATTTAACTCTGGCGCCAATGGGGCGGAGCTGCTCACCACGCCCAAGGGCGGTGCAGGCAATGGGTTGGAGCTCATGCTGGATGTGCAGCAGGAGGAGTACCTGCCTGTGTGGAGAGACATGGGTATGGAGCACACGTGTGAGCCTGGGGGCCATGGGACGCAAAGGGATAAGGGAAGGAGAGGCGAGGAGGGGAGGAGGGGCTGGGGAGAAGCCCCTGAAGCACCTGTGAGAACAGGCAGGGCTGGCTCATCCCAGTCCTGGGGGCGGGGGAGGGCACAGTGGGAGGTCTCACCTGGATAGTGCAGGAGGCCTAAGGTTGGGTCTCAAGCCCCAAGGGCCTCTCCCTGCAGAGGAGACCCCGTTTGAAGCTGGGATTCGAGTGCAGGTCCACAGCCAGGAGGAACCACCGGTCATCGACCAGCTGGGCTTTGGGGCCGCCCCTGGCTACCAGACTTTTGTGTCCTGCCAGAAGCAGCAAGTATACTCACCTCCAAATCCCTCCCACCTCAGACCTGTCCCAGGGGCTCAGCACCTCTCATGTTCCCCAGGAAACCTCAGAATGCTATCCCTCCACAGCTAAGCTTCCTGCCTCCACCCTGGGGTGACTGCAGTTCCGTATCTCTGGACCCCGACTCTGAGCCCGACGCCTCCGATCCCCTGGGTTCCCCCAGCCCCAGCCCCAGCCCCAGCCCTCCCTACAGCCTAATGGGCTGTCGCTTGGCCTGCGAGACCCGCTACGTGGTTCGGAAGTGCGGCTGTCGCATGATGCACATGCCTGGTAAGGGGGTGGAGGTGGCCGCATCCTGGGGGCAGGGACCTGGGGGGCTACTGGGCGCTCCTGAAGCTGTCTCCTCCCCCTCAACTCCACCCCAGGAGGCGCACCGGTGTGCAGCCCCCAGCAGTACAAGGATTGCGCCAACCCGGCCTTGGGTAAGGGGCGAGCCTGTAGCCCAATTCTGCATCCCCAGGGAGGCCCTCGTTCCACCCTTGACCTCGATCCCGCTGCTGTCAGCTCTAACCGTGGCCTCTGTGACCCGCAGACGCCACGCTGCGAAAGGACGCGTGTGCCTGCCCCAGCCCTTGCACCCTCACGCGCTATGCCAAGGAGCTCTCCATGGTGCGGATCCCGAGCCGCGCTGCCGCCCGCTACCTGGCCCGGAAATACAATCGCAGCGAGGCCTACATCACGTGAGCTGCACCTGCCGGGAGGGGGGTGGGTGGGCCGGCGGGCTGCCTCCTCTGAGACAAGGGGCTTCTGGCAGGAGGCTTGGCCAGAGCCTGGTGCGCATAGCCGGGGTGGACACCCTCCTCCACACCATCACCGGCGCACGACTCTGGGAACCGCTCAGCCTTTGGGGACCCCGGGGTGATCAATGCTCTTTCTCAGCATTCTTCAGAGGATCAGAGGAAAAAGCTGCTTCCTGGTAGCAGCTAGCACTGGCGTGCAGGTCCTACAAACGTTCGAGGCCTTTCTTTTCCTCCAGGGAGAACGTGCTAGTCTTGGACATCTTCTTTGAGGCCCTCAACTACGAGACGGTGGAGCAGAAGAAGGCTTACGAAGTGTCCGAGCTGCTGGGTGTGTGCGCAGGGGACACCCCACCCCAGAGCTCCAGGAGCTGAGGGCAGGACGGGCTGTGAGTAGATGGGTGTCTCTGTCTCCACAGGCGACATTGGGGGCCAGATGGGGCTGTTCATCGGGGCCAGCCTGCTCACCATCCTTGAGATCCTGGACTACCTCTGTGAGGTGAGCCAGGGCCCCAGCTGGGGGAAGAGGGGAGGTACAGAGGCACTAGGATCCGTGGTCAAGGTGCGCGCTGGCCATCTCCCCCCACCATCTGTCCCCAGGTGTTCCGAGACAGGGTCCTGGGACGTATCTGGAACCGAAGGCGCTCCCCAAGGCACTCCAGCACTGATCTGGTATAGCTCGCTCAACCTACCCCACCCCCGCCCCCTCCAGGGGCATGCAGCCTTCTCCTCAGAGGCCTGCATCATCCTCCCTGGGATGAGAGGGGTGTGAGTGACTCTCTGGTCCCTGGGAGGGCCTCTCCCCACCTCTGACTCGCCCCTTCTCCCACAGCTTCAAGAAGGGCTGGGCAGCCATCGAACCCAAGTTCCCCATGTCAGCCTGGGCCCCAGGTAACACAAAACAGCCCCCTAAGGTCAAAGGATAAGAGGCAGGTCCACTCCAGAGGGAAAGTTCAGGTCCAGGAGGGCAGGGGCGGGGGGAGGGGCAGAGCAGGGCAGTGGGTGTGAAGGACCCTTGACCAGCACTGTGGTCTGTCCCACCAGGTCTCCCACCCCTCCCTGTGCCATCACCAAGACTCTCTCTGCCTCCCACCGCACCTGCTACCTCGTCACTCGCCTCTAGCCCTGCTCTCTGCATCCTGGGGCCCACATCTCCGCGTTCTGGACCGGAGTCAGCCTGCACGTGTCTTTGCTATCTTCACCCCCAAATAAAGTTCGAATGCACCTGCCTCAGGTGTTCCTCTCCCGGGGCAGGGACTTAGCCAGAGCAAGGTTGGCCCTACTCAGGCACAGGAAGTCCTCAGCAGCTGTCATCCAGCTGGCCTTGGCTTCTCCTGTGTGAGGCTGGTCCCCAGACTGGCTGCACAAGTCTCTGCATGACATCAGTGGCAAGAGGACATGAGGCTGGTGCCGCGGCTCACTAGGCTAATCCTCCGCCTTGCGGTGCCAGCACACCGGGTTCTAGTCCCGGTCGGGGTGCTGGATTCTGTCCCAGTTGCCCCTCTTCCAGGCCAGCTCTCTGCTGTGGCCCGGGAGTGCAGTGGAAGATGGCCCAAGCACTTGGGCCCTGCACCCCATGGGAGACCAGGATAGGTACCTGGCTCCTGCCTTCGGATCAGCGCGGTGCGCCGGCTGCGGCGGCCATTGGAAGGTGAACCAATGGCAAAAAGGAAGACCTTTCTCTCTGTCTCTCTCTCTCTCTCACTGTCCACTCTGCCTGTCCAAAAAAAAAAAAAAAAAAGAGGACATGAGCCGCAGGCACCTCGTTGTGGAGTTTATCGGACTGACATTTCAGAGAGGGGAAGAACGGGTGTCCGCCAAGATCCAGACTCCGTGTGACAGCACAGAGGTCACACTCGGCAGGGACTCACCACACTCCGAGGGTACAGTGGGATGCAGGCTAAGGGGGCGGGTGACGGGGGTTATTCCACTCCGAGAGCGCAGGCTGTGGTCCTGCCTTAGGTCCTCTCACATGGGGGACCAAGGACCCAACTGTCTCTGTGGGAACAGCTCGTGCCTCCTTAACCTCACAAACACTGAAGTCCTCAGCTTGAGAGGGTGGAGAAGGAGAAGGAGAAGTAGAAGGAGCCCTCTCTTCTCCCTCCTGCTCGGGCGCCGGCCACAGGCTCAGCCCCCCTATCTTTCTGTGTACCCCAAAGACTGGAAAACTGACAAAGAAGAAGGGGATGGAGGGGGGGTGTTCCTGATGGAAGCACACTTTTGGGTCTGTTCTGCTGCAGCCTGCAGGCCCGGGTAGAGCAGTGAGGAGGGCAGGGAGGAGGAGGGCCAGCGGGAGAGGTCTAGCCCTCTTCTCCACACTGCCATGAAGCTCAGCCCTGCTCAGGTGCTGGCTGCCCGGCCCTCCGGGGCTGTGTCCTGGGCAGAGGGAGGGAGGGGTGTGGCACAGTGCTGCCCTGAGCCCAGCCAAGAGGGGTGAGTGGGGGGCAGCCCTGGGTCGCGACTGCTTAGTGCTGGGCTGGGTCTGAGCAGGAAGAGCCAGGCTGCAGAGGGTGGTAAGCAAGGCAAGGACCCCCCCGCCGCCCCAGTCCACACCCCCTTCAGAGCCACCCTACCACCACATCAGCAGACTGTGGGAAAGGAGCCAATTTATGAAATTAAATAAAGTCCATGGAGAAGGGTAAAGACCACGGGCCAGGGCACCTCCACCCTGGCTGGACCCAGCACAGCTGGAGCTCAGCACACAGTGCACCCCCCACTTTTCCTCCCCTCCTGGGAGTGGGGCTTAAATAAGGCCAGGCCCCAGCCTGGCAGGCAAGTGTCCCAGAGCCTAGGGGGGACAGAAGTCTGAGAAGTAAGGGTGCTGCAGGGCCTCTTCTGCGGAGATGCGCTGGACAGGGTTACACTTCAGAAGGTTCTGGACACAGGGAAGGAAGGCAGAGGTACATTCAGGCCAGGTCAGCTGCCCAGAGCTCCGCCTCCCCTGCTCCCAGCCCCACCCTCTGCCGCTGGTCTCTACCTGCAGCAGGTCCCTCCCTGTGGCGTTGAGCTTGGGCACGACGTTCACCAGGGACGTTGTGGCCGGGTACATTGGGTAGGGCTGTGGAGGGACAGAGGGAGTCAGGGCCACAGAGACTGAGCTGAGAGGGACCCTACTGAATCACCACCCTCCCCCACCCCCGTCACACCTTATAATCTGGCAGTTTGGTCATAGCGGGCCACTGCTCCTCAGTTGGTGTCCCCAGCAGCGTGTCCACAGGGTCAAGGGTCACTCGCAGAAAGGGCTGCACCTGTACCTTCAGGGGCTCCCCCCAGGAGAGGCTTCCTTATGCCCACCCCAGCCCCCCTCAGCCCCCCATTACTCTGTCCCCCTGGCTCGTGACGGAAGAAGGTCCCGAGCACGTGGCTGGCATATTCAGTGCCACATGCACAGCACCGAGATGGGCCAGGAGCATCGCAAGCACTAACCCAAATGCTGCTGTCTGGGGTCCCAATGAGCCAGTGTTCTTCCCTTTCTTCCACAAAACCCCCCTGCTTTGGCCTAAGAACTTGTCCGGAAGCACACCCCAGCGTGCCCTTGTGCCTGCAGGCCGCACCTCTGCACAGCGTGTGCCAGCTGCCTGCCTCTCACCCTCAGGAGAAGCCTGCAGACCCCGCCATCCCGGCAAGGCCACCGCCACCCTCACACCTGTGCTGTCGGTCCACGGCCTCACCCGCTTCCAGCGGGCCCAGGGCTCAGGGCCCTGGGGGCAGCGAAAGGATATCGGAAGATCCTCTTCAGCTGGTCATCCACATCGTTGCCAGGGAAGAGGGGCCGGCCGGCATTGGCCAGCTCTGTGAGAGGGGCACAGCCGTGACGCACCGCGCACTCCTCACTCCGAGGCACCCCTGCACCTGCCATTCCCGGACCCGAGGGCCCTACTCCCTTCCCCGAGAGGGCACCCTCCAGACCCTGTTTGTCAACCCAGATTGGGGAGAAAGAGCAGAGCCGCCCCAGCACGTCACCTGCGAAGATGCAGCCGGCTGACCACATGTCGATGGACGTGGAGTACAGCTTGGCCCCAAAGAGGACATCCGGTGGGCGGTACCACAGCGTGACCACCTGGAGAAGACCCCACCCACAGGGACGCCCTCCCGTTTAGAGGGCTGGGACGGAGGGTGGAGAGGGGAGCTCAGAGAAGAGAGGGCACTGTCTCGGGTTGGTCATGGAGCAGGAGCTGAAAAACACCAGGGACTGCTCCCCTCAACTCCAAATCCCACCCCCCAGCTCACCTCAGCTGAGTAACAGCGGACAGGAATCCCAAAGGCTCGAGCCAAGCCGAAATCGGCCAATTTCAGTTCCCCATTCTGGGGGGAGACGGGAGGGAGGCACGGCACGGGGCTGTTAAACGTCTCAGGGCAGGCTCCTGCCCCCTGCCCTCCCCTTCTCCCCTGAGCAGTACCCTGTTTATGAGCAGGTTCTGGGGCTTTAGGTCTCTGTGCAGCACGTTGCGGCTGTGACAGAATCCCAGGCCTTTCAGCAGCTGGAAGAGGAATGACTAGAGAGGGGCAGAGGGGACAGAGTCAGACACCCTGGCTACGAGGTGATGCCAGCCATGGGCATGCTCCCTGCCTCACCCTCAGCTTTGTTCCATGTCCTACCCAATCCCCAGCACCAAGCTCAGGACAACACTATATGCACTCACTGCCGAGGGTTGGCTTTGCAGCCCGTACAGCAGGAAACAAGTGGCTCTGCTCCCTGCCCTTCCAGACCTTATAGCCCGATAGGCCTTCTGCCTTCCCAGCCCATGCCTCTCTCCCCTACCTGGCTGGACCTGAGTGTACAGTCTGTCACCATCAACATGGATATTGTGCTCTGGGATGGTTCAGGACCTGACTCCCCTGGAACCTGGGCCAAGGCACTTGGTCTCGGGCCTAGTACTCTCAGCAAATGTTTGTTGATTAAATGAGTGTAGCTCTTTGGGTGGAAATAGCCGTTGGCCTCAGAGTGTCACTATACAGGTCCAAGGAGGCCATGTGGAAATGCTGGCTAAGCCCGGAGGCCCCTGGAGGGCAGGAGCAGGTTTGCTCTTTCTCTGACACCCCCCCCCCAGAAAGTCCCTGATTTGTGCCTAAACAGGAGAGCTGACACTGCATACAGACCGGAACCCCAGCCCCGAAGAGCCCCCAGAACACCCTTCCCCTCACCTTCACAATCTCAGGATCGAGGTCACCATTGCAGCTGTCAAAATACTTCTTGAGGTCCTGTCAAGGGATGCAGCGGGGGAACAGGACAGAGGTGAACCTCCGTCTGGGCCCCACACCCTCCCAAGCCTGCTCCCTTTCAGCCCACCCCCATCCCCTTTCACCTGGTCACAGAACTCAAAAACCAAAGTCAGCTTCTTGTCACTATGCAGGACATCGTGAAGCCTACGGAGAAGCAAGGGCTGAGCCAGGCAGGTCTGCACGTCTGCACCACCCCAACCAGGCTGAAGCCCCCTCCTCCTCCACCTGCAGGGCCCCCTGCCCCCTCCACACCTGACAATGTTCTTGTGCTTCAGCTCCTTAAGCAGGCAGATCTCCCGGAGGGCTGAACTCGGCACACCCTGCACAGCGAGGGAGCAGCAGTCAGATCCCACTCACCCCAGGCCTCCTCATCTGCCACTCCCTGCCCTGGTGTCCCCGGTCCTACCTCGTCATCGTCATCCAGCCTCACGCGTTTCAGAGCCACGATTTCGTGAGTCTCTCGGTTTTTGGCCTTGAACACTGTTCCGTAAGTGCCTAAGGGGAGGAGGTCATAGATGAGGGGGAGGATGCGGCACCCTCCCCATCCCCAGGAAATGGGGAGGGGGAAGGGCACTTGAGTGTGTAAGGGAAAGGCTTCAGGGTGAGGGGCAGGCTTGCAAGAGCTTTGTAAGTGAGGACGCTGCAGGGTAGGGAAGGCCTAAAGGTTGAGGCTCCAGGGTCTGAGCCGGAGGCCAGGGTAAGGACAGCGCTAATAAGGGCGGCACTCCGGGAGGTCTGGCCATAGCAGGACTCTGGGAGAGAACTGAGGGCCTGCAGAAATGTCAAGGCTGAAGATCTGCTGGGGTCCGGGTGAGGATGTGCAAGTGGTGCTGAAGCTAGGCGTGGGAAACGCAGGACGTGCCGCGGCTGGGAGGTCGGCTCCACAGGGAGGCTAACGTTGGGAGTGGGAGTCCGCGGAGAATGCTAACACGGGCAGGGCTGGTGTCTGCACGGAGTGCTGAGCTTGGGGGCCAGGGCTGCAAGCCAGTGCTGAGGTCGGAGCCTGCAGGTACCGCAGACTACGGGAGAGCCTAGGCTGCAAGGAATCCCGAAGGGTCTGCAGAAGAAGATCTTGCAGGAACATCTCGTGGTTCTATTACCTTCCCCAATCTTCTCCAGCTTCTCGTATTTCTGCATCACGGCAGCCGCGGGGACCCCTGCGGGCCCTGGGTTCTAAGACTCCGGCCCCGGCGTTGCAGAGGAGGCGGCACCCCAGCCTCCGGCCCCGCCCCGCCTCCTGTCTGCGCATGGCCTTCTGGGGCTTGTAGTCCTAGGACGGCCAGGTTTCCCAGCGGTGTCCGGAGACTCGGGCAAGAGGACTACAGCCCCCAGCAGGCTGCGCTAAGGTCCTCTGCAGCACTCGACTCCCGGGACTCCGGTTCGACCGCGGAGGCAAACCCTGGACTCCAAGTCCCAGAAAGCATCACGCGTCCGCTCCTTGGGCGTCCCCACCGTGACGCCACGGTTCCCAGTGTGCCCCGCTCTTGTTACTCCTTTTCTGTGTGCCTTCTTGAAAAGGGTCGCTCTGGGACTACGCGTTCCAGAATGCGGCGGGGTGGGGGTAGGGCGCCCTCGGGTTGAGGTCTGGCGGCCCAGATCCGGGACCTAGTGGCTCAGCTCTGACCTGGTTGGTGATGATGAGTTCCGAGCGACCTCAGCGCGGGTTTCCACCTCGCCCCAGGCCTCCCAGTGACCTCAAGGTTGATTGGGGAATAGGAACGATGACCTCACAGGGACCAGCTGACCCCAGGGCTGGGTAGAGGCAGGTGTTTGCCATTTCTGGCTGGATTGGAAGGGTGACTTCTCCCTCTGCTGGACCTCATCTGTCGTCTCGGAGCCCATGATGAGGCGAGCCGGCTGGAGCCCTGGGAGTCCCCCCAGATCCCAGTCTTCCGAGCAGAGCCCACTGGAGGCAGTAAGGGTGTGGCCCACGAGGGCTGACAGGTTGGTTACCCCCTCTACAGACAAGACCACAGACAGATGCTACACTTACAGCAGCCTTTACCTCATCCCTTACGGCAGTTGATTATAGATTTTCCTGTGCTGCTCTCTAATTGTCTCATGATTGCATTCTTCCGGGCTGTGAACTGGACGAAAACAGCCCCAAATAGCACTCCGCAGCCAGGAACCAGAACTGGTGCTGACAATTTGTGGATTAATTCCTTTATATCAGAATGCTTTCGCATACACAATGCTGTGCTTCACCCACGTGGCAGACTAAAAAAACAAAAAAGTATATAATCCTTACCTAAACGCATTTTTAATTGAGAAAACAAGATGGCACACAAGTTCTTTAAAAGAACAGGACTCGATTCAGGGTGGGAGGTAGCAAGGACGAGGAGGGGGCCGCCGCGAGGCGTTTGTGTCCCTGAAAGTGACCGGTCCTAGGTCAACTCGGGGTAAGGGACAGCCAACCTCCAGCCGCCATCACCTCGTGCCCCGTGCAAAGACAGGGGGGCTTCTCTTGGAGGCCTGGGGGGTTGCGTGCAGGTGGGCGCAAGAGAGTCTTGGCCCTGCTGCGTTTGTATCGAAACTGCCTGGCTTTCCCGGCCGTCCTGTGCCGGCTGGGATCTCCAGCGAAAAGCAGGCTCTTCTCCGCCCAGAAGTGCCGTCATGGAGCAAGAGACGGCGTCCCCGGGCGCCAGAGCCCCGCGCAGGGAAGGCCTGGGCGGCGGCCTCGCCTGGCCAGGCCGAGAGACCCCCCGCGGGGGCGGCCTCCGGGGCCCGGCTCCTGGTGCCGGGTTGTGCCTGGAAGCGCGCCCCCACCCCCTGGCCTCGGCCCCCGCTCTCCGCCTCCCCACTGGCCGCGGCGGGGCCGCGCACGGTGCGCCGGGGGGCGCGCACGCTGGGGGCTGGCCTGCCCGCGACGCGGGGGAAAGTTGAGTTGGGAGAAGTTGGGAGCGGCAGGGGCGCGCCCCGGGGTGGGCACGGGGAAGCATTTGGGAGCGCGCGAGGGCGCTGGAGGACCGGGAGAGACCCCGAGACCCCCGGGGCACGAAGCGCCGAGCAAGCGGGTGAGCGGAAAGGTGGCGGCGGGGGAGGGCCAGGGCCGCGGAGGGAGGAAGGGAGGGGGGGAACTCGGGACTCGAGCGAGGAGGAGTGGAAGTGGAGGAAAGGGCGGAGACTGGGGCGCAGGGAAGTAAGGTCTGGACGAGAGGATGGGGAGGCGAGCGGAGTCCCGGTCGGAAGTGGGGATTTGGGGGTCCGCTTCTTAAAGTTGCGTGAAGCCAAGGGTGCCGCGCCCCCTTGCCACCAGGAGGGGGTAGTCTCGGGGAGGCGCTGCCTGCTCTCCCTCTCCTGGGCGGGCTCCAGACGACCCCCTCCCCGCCCCCCATCCCCACAGTGTTCTTCAGTCCTGTCCTGGACGCCTCGCCTAGGGCTTGCCCGGAGCCTCCGGCCCGGGTTCAGAGGCGGAGCCAGGAGAGGGGTATTGAGGGTCAGGTCAGGACATGGGGTCGAGCAAAAGCGGGGCCAGCCGAATGGGAATAAGAAAGATGAACCCAGAGGGTTGGATGGGACTCCCGGGGGGCCGGTATATGTGGGTGAGGAGCTCTGTGCCGGTTTTGGGGGGCGGCAGTGCCTGAAATCCGGGGTTCACTTCGCCCTCCCTCCTCTCCTCGGGTAGACACACGCCCTCAAGCTGTGGAATGTACGAATTCACTTGAGACGTGGTTAATGCCCAAGTAGGGGTCCAGGGTGCTAATCCCTCAGGCAGGGGGAGAGATGCTAATCCTCCGGGCCGGTCGGGGCTGGTCCCCGGAATGTGCCCCTACCCCGGATTATGGGCACCGATGCTCTGGACAGAAGCTGCTTTGTGTTCGGGGATAGCCGGAGAGGAGTGTGGGGGGGGGTGAAGGGAGGAGGGCACAGCCTGGAGGTGGGAGGGAGCCCCTGCAGGTGCTCAGCACAGATCCCCACACCCCTGCAGGACACCTCTCCCCCACGCTGGCCATGCCCTGGCTGAAGGCCTGCTGAGGGGGAGGTGGAGAGAGCAGTCAGCTGAGTTGGAGTGCTCGCCAGGAATGTGTCGCCTGGGCTCCCCACCCTGGGCTGATACCCCCCACCTGCACTACTGACCCTCCACTGACCTGCCCTACCCGTGAGGTAGCCCTAAGTTGGGCTAACTGGGCTCCCCAGACCGGGGAGCTTCAGTATTGTTACCATCCGAGAGCCTGGGGGCCCGTTGCGCTGCCCTCCCTGTGGGAACGGGCACTCCTGCTGTTCTCCCCCAACAGTGCCTTCTCGGGACTCCCCGACAGTCACTGTCAGGAGGGCAGCAGCCCGGGCTGCTCACCTTTTCCTCGCCTGAGCCGGCGAGGGGAGGGGTGGGGAGGGATCCCGACTGCCCCTCGGAGGCTGAACCTCGGAGTTTCTGTGCCCAGCCCATCACGTGCCCCTCCCCCATTATAAAGCTCTGTCCAGCCTGTGCCCACCGGCCGGCCCTTCCTCCCCTCCCACTGAGTGAGTGGAGTTGGGATCATGCCCTTCCCTGCGGGAGCCTACTTCTTTCCTGCGTGCCGGCCCAGGCAGGGGAGGGGGCACCCCCTCCCAGCGGGTGGCCCCCCGCTTGCCTCTGGGCCCCCTCCAGAATCCTCTCTCTCCCTCCGCTTCCTCGCGGGCAGCCTGCCCCTCCTCCCTGCAGCTTCTGCTCCGCGGGTGTCTCCCTCTCCCCACCACACCCCTGTCTCTGGTCTCGGGCCCACCTCCCGGGTTCCTGTTTCTGCCTGGGCCCTCACTCCCGTTCTCCCTCCACTCTTTATCGTTCCCTCCCTGATCTCTGCCGCGCTCGCTTCCTCCCCCTCCCGTCCTTGCGCTCAGTCCCTTGGCGCTTCGTGGCTACCTCCTTCTCACTCCTCTTCTCTCTCTCTGTTCGTCTCTCTCCTTCCTATAAATAACTCTCCTCTTTGCTCTCGCCGCCTCTGAGGGCCACCCTTTCGGCTCTTCGAAGTCGAAGGGGATCCTGAGCATCGAGGGGACCCGCGTGGCGGGCGCCTGGCCTGCTCAGATGGTGATCGGTCCTCTCCCCCACCCAGGTTATGCCTCCGCCTTGTTGCTCTGAAAGCCGCAGCGACAGCGAAAAGGGCTAAGATTTGGCCATGAGCAGCGCCCCCCGGCGCCCCGCCTCGGGCGCAGATTCTTTCAGAACGGTGAGTGTTGCCTGCGGGGTCCTTCGCCGCCCCCCCCCCCCGCCCATGCTGGCGGCCACAGCTGCTCTGGCACAGGGTTCACGCCAACCGGGTGCGCGCTTGTGTGTGTGTATGGGTGTAAGCTCGGAGAAGGAGGCTGTGGTGTTTTGGGGAGACCTACTGCCATCCCTACCCTGGTCTTGCAACTTGTGGCGCGATCGAGAACCTTTCAATCCTTGGGGAAAGAGTTAAAGACTGTTTCTTGAAGACCTAGACGGTAGTTTAGCCTTAGTGGAACAGGAGCCTTGGAAATCCTGGGTCTCCAACCCTGCGACCCCTTCAGACCCGGCCTTGGTACGGCACGGAGGCTCGCGCGCAGCGCCTCTCTGGCTAGGACTTGCGTCTACGGCTGGCTCCGCCCCCGCCCCGCCCCCTGCCCCACGTGCTCCCCAGGCCCGCCCCTCCGCTCCCCCGCCCCCCACGTGGCCGCCGCCCCACGTGGCCCCCTCCAGATTTCCCTAAGGAGGCTAATGATTAACCCCAGGTGCCACAGTCAGCCCTGTAATTGGTCACTTTGGCCCAGTAGGGCACGTGACTGGGAAGGGGTGCGGGCCCGTGCCCTTCCCCTCTTTCCCGTGTTCACCCCTGCCGGTCATGGACTTCCTCCTGCGGCCTCAGGTGCGAGGGGTCCGCCGCCCCTCCCCCCTCCCCAGGCTGGCTCCCTGCGCCCTCTCCCGCCTGCTTCCTCCTGCGGTTCTGCTTCTGGTGGGAGCCGGGCTCCAGCTGTGGCGATGGGCTGGGCAGGAGCCCTCTGTGCAAAGGAGAAGCCAGCCTGACCCTGTCGTCCTCTCGTATCCAGTGTCCCCGCCGGCTCCAGCGGCTCCAGCTCCCCACTCCTCGGTGTCTCCCCAGGACCCGCCCTTCACCCTGGCCCTCCTACCCTGGCTCTTCCTTGCGCTAGCCGCCGGTATTGCCATGGAGGGGCTGCCTACCCCCGCCCCTGGAGGTCCCGATGCCCTTGAAGTGCAGAAGCTCCTGAGCAAATATTTGGCGGCGCCCAGAGCAGAGACCGGCAGGGGGTGGGTGGGGGGCTGGACCAAGGCTGCCCGCCCCAGCTCTGCTGGGCTAAGCTCTCCCAGGCGCCACCGCAGTCCCTGCCTGCCCGGCTGGCCCTGCCCTGGCTGTCTGCTGCTGCTGCCGCGCTCCGCAGGATGACTCAGGTGGGGGGAGTGGGGGTGGGGTGAGGGGCGGGGCTCGCTGCCTGAGGGGCTGGTGGGGCCAGGCTTGCTGCTGTGAATAGGGGGCTCTGCTGGCTAGGTGAAGGGTGCATGTTCCTGTCCCTAGTAGGGCTGGGTGTGCGTGACTCATGCCTACTCTGAATCAGTTAGCTTGTGGGGGCCGCCAGAACTTACTTTTGGGGCTCAGCAGGTTTCCTGTAGCCAAAAGGAGTTTCTTCACTCTCTGCCATGTGGACTGCCCAGTTAGCACACCCTCCCTCCAGGCTGCAGAAGGGCTGGACACACGGGATGTCTGCTGGGATCTCCAGACTGGGCCCTTTCGCCTGCCCCAGAACTGATGGACACTGACTGCAAGACAGGGTCCGGGCAGCCGGGGGGTGACTGAGTTCCTGGCATTGGAGGGAACAGATTATGGGGGGTATCAGATCCCAGATTTGAGGGGACCGTTTGCCGAAGAGTGTGTTGGAGGGGGGAGACTGCTGGGGGTGGGAGAGGGTACTGGGTCCCTGGTGTTAGGGAGGGTACTGGCAGCCAGGGATCCACTGCCCGGAGGCTACTGGATCTCCAGCGCTGGGCAGGGTAGGGTTTTGGAGTCCAGTTCCCAGTGAGCCCCTGTGTGACCTCGGCTACCCCTCTTCTTTGCAGCCAGAGCCAGAGAGCTTGGGCCCTGGGACACCTGGGTTCCCGGAACAGGAGGAGGATGAACTGCACCGCACCCTGGGCGTGGAGCGGTTTGAAGAGATCCTACAGGAAGCCGGGTCTCGTGGAGGGGAGGAACCAGGCCGCAGCTATGGGGAGGAAGACTTTGAATGTGAGGGACAGGCAGGGGTGCGGGGGAGGCAGAGAGCTCAGGCTCGGCTGAGCTAGGGCTGGGGTTGGGGGCCAGGATGGCTGGGGGGGACTCTGCCTGCCAGCAGCCAAGCCCCTTCCTCCCTGCAGACCACCGGCAGTCCTCTCACCACATCCATCACCCGCTGTCCACCCACCTTCCACCGGATGCTCGCCGCCGCAAGACCCCTCAGGGCCCAGGACGGAAGCCTCGAAGGCGCCCTGGAGCCTCCCCAACTGGAGAAACCCCCACCATTGAGGAGGGGGAGGAAGATGAGGAAGAGGCCAATGAGGCTGAGGGGGCCAGGGCACCCACTGAGCCATCCCCCGCCTCCACTCCCTCTTCGGTACAGGTGAGGGAGGCCCTGGGCACTTGGGGAAGCCTGCAGGGCCCTGGCCTGTCCCTTCTGCCCACAAGGGTCCGTGTCGCAGTTCTTTCTCCAGGAGGATGAAGGTGCGGAGCGGAAGGCAGAGAGGACCAGCCCATCTCCTCCTACACTGCTGCCCCACCAAGAGGCAGCCCCTTGGGCCACCAAAGGGGCCCAGACGGGGTAAGTACACCCCAGTCAACAAGTGGCTCTCCCTTGCTAGAGCGCTGAGGTGATGCACGGAAAAGAGTGGACCGTGAAGTCATCAGGCTGGGGTTCAAGTTGGCCCATGGTCTGTAGAGTAGGTGTAATAGAAGCCTTCTCACTGGGTGGTGTAGGGATTAAAGGGTGTTGTGAGCTAAGATTCTAAGTGTGGTTTGGCCAGGCAAGGAACAGATAGGCTAAGCTGCCCCCCACCCCTCGCTTGGCCCTCCACCCTTCATGTCAGAAGTGGCATCGAGCTATGGCCGGGGAACTGAACTGGTGGCCTCCCAGTGCTGCCCCAGGGTTGGAGAAGAATAGGGAACCCCCATCATTCCTGGGGAGCTGCTCGTCCACCCCAGTTGGAAACCGAGAGTTATCATGTGACACGGCTCCAGGATGCTGTCCCTGCACGCAGTGGCCTGGCTCAGACAGAGCGTCAGTACCAGCAGGAGACTAGAGTTGAGTTTGGGGGCACTAGTCAGGGACGGCTTCCTGGAGGAAATGACTTTGAGCCTGTCTGAAGGTCGCTGCTATCACAGACCTGTTGTGTTCTGGGTGCCAGGTAGTGCGAAGGGCTGACGGAGGTGCAGAGTGCAGGGGCACGCCGAGGAGACGGGCTGTGCGGATGGAGCTGGCCTCTGATGTCAGCCAGCCGGGAGGAAGCAGGAGCCTCGGAGAAGGCCTGGCTTGGAGACGGGATGGGGGCAGTGGACAAGGGTGTGCACAGTGAGGGCTCCGAGGACGGGAGTGGATGAGAGGGCCTGGCAGTGGACAGCTCTGTCATAGGAGGGGAAGTAGGCTTGGAGCAATGGAGCATCTCAGTATCAAGAGAGGAGGACAGGGAGGCAGGTGGGGTCGGGCCTGGGGCGCTGACACAGAATGGGGAGAGCAGCAGAAGTCAGCGCCTGCCAAGGATGAGGCATTTGAATTTGGTTGTTTTCGTTTGTTTTGTTTTATTAATTCGAAAGGCAAGAGAACTCTCGCATCCTTTGGTTTATTCCCCCTAAATGCCCACAGCCACCAAGGCTGGGCCAGGCCAAAGCCAGGAGTCTGGGTCTCTCACATGGGTGGCAAGCTCCCACGAACCTGAGCCACCAGCCCCGCCTCCCAGAGTGTGCGTTATCAGGAAGCTGGAATGAGGAGCAGAGCCGGGGCTCAGACACTGTAGTCTGGGACGCCGGCGTTCCAAGCAGTGTCTTAACTGCTAGGATAGCGCCCAGTCCAGGATGAGATATTTGTGCCCTCCCCACAAGCTCAGGGAAGCCATCGGCAGCTTCCAAGGCCTGTTCCACCTCAAAGACCCCTTTAATTAGTGATGCCTAACTCTGGCCACCTCCCGAGTCCTGTGGTAGGGGTGTGTGGGGGCAGGGCTGAGGGGCTAGGGACTGAATGCAAAGTAATGTTTTTGATCACCTGCTGCGAGCCACGCCCTGCCCTGGTGCTTTTCCCAAATTTCACCTCTCTTAGCACCATGAGGGGTTTAGCCCCACTCTGCTGAGCAGTTGATGTTGGTGGGGGTACTTGTTCAGGGCGCACAGCTAGAGACTGCTTCCGGAAGTCTCCCACTTCCTGCACCCACCTTCTGAGGGGGGGGGAGAGCATAGGACGGGGGCGGGGGGGTCTGGTCCCCATCCTGCATTCCCCTGTGTGGTGCTGGGTGTAGGGGAGAAGGCCACTTTCTTGGGCTCAAGGCTGCTCTGTCTCTCCAGAGTCCCGGTGGAAGAGGTGGCAGTGGTGGCCAGTGGCACAGCAGGAGGAGATAACGGGGGTGCCTCCGGGCGCCCCCTGACCAAAGCCCAGCCCGGGCATCGCAGCTACAACCTTCAGGAGAGGCGGCGCATTGGGAGCATGACCGGGGCCGAGCAGGCGCTACTGCCCCGCGTGCCCACAGATGAGAGCGAGGCGCAGACGCTGGCCACAGCCGACCTAGACCTCATGAAGAGTGAGTGCTGGGGCCTGGGCCGAGGCTGGTGCTGGTAGGAAGAGGAGTGTGAGAAAGGGGAAGGCTGACTCAGACTCTGTCCCTGGCCAGGTCACCGGTTTGAGGACGTTCCTGGGGTGCGGCGGCACTTGGTGCGGAAGAATGCCAAAGGGTCAGCTCAGAGCAGCCGGGAAGGGCGAGAGCCTGGCCCCACGCCTCGCTCGCGACCCCGGGCCCCCCACAAGCCCCACGAGGTACCGTTCCCTGCATCAAGGCTGCCCCACCGTCTCTCCAACCATCTTCTCTCTAGCCTCTGGGGCAGCAGCAAGCTCACGCTCCGCTCCGGGGCCACCCGCTCTGGTCGCCACGGTTGCAGGAGTGCAACGGGCACATCTGAGCGTTGTGGTTATGATTCATGCCGGAGACATTGCGGATGTGTGCGTGTCGTGGCCGTCTTCTGGCAAGGTGGCAGTGAGGTGTTTGGGGAGCAGCTGCCTTTTTCTGGTTTGAACAAAGGGACCCTGTGGGCCAGAGGTAGCCGTGTGCGGCCCTGTGCTTCGTTTTCCAAACCCAGTTATCTCTGTGCTCACGGGCCCCTCCCAACAGTTTGTGAGGAAGGCGGTGCAGGTGGAGGCAGCCGTAAACCAGGCGGCTGTATCTTGGCCAAGGTCACTTCGTTACTGAGTGGCACTGCCCGTCGTCGACTCCAGGGCTCTGATCCTGAACTCTGTGTATATTTTTGAGCCTTTTTATTGAGGTATAACAGTTGTACAGGTATTTCCAGTCGTCTCCAGCGTCCAGCTCAGTGTTGCTCATGCGACACCTGGAAAACTGCCACCTAGATAGAGGCCGTCCCCACACGCATGGTCAGTGGCCTTCAGTGGCGCCCACCCTCCTGTCAGTTGCAATGAATTTTGCCGCTTCTTGCATGCACATGGATAGCATCACGCAGGTCACTGCTCCATCTAAAGTGCGAGTACAGCAAGCGCTGGCTCGGGTAGCACGCCAAGCAGCTTATGTGCCTTTCATTTAATTCTCATAGCCCTTTGGGGTGGGCAACAGACAGGTTGGTCGGGACCTCGGGCCCTCTGGGCTGTGAGCTGGGGGGGGGGGGGGGCTGACTTGCTCCGCGCTGAGACCCATCCCTGTGGAGGGGTGGGGGTGGGGGGAGCGGCCTTGGCTCCGCACCCTGCAGTGCCCTTCTCATCTCGCCCCAAGGTGTTTGTGGAGCTGAACGAGTTGCTCTTGGACAAGAACCAGGAGCCTCAGTGGCGGGAGACGGCTCGCTGGATCAAATTTGAGGAGGACGTGGAGGAGGAGACGGAGCGCTGGGGGAAGCCTCACGTCGCCTCTCTGTCGTTCCGCAGTCTCCTGGAGCTCCGGCGGACCCTGGCCCATGGTAACCTGCACGTCCTCTCCCCAGAAAGCCCCCGCTCTTTGGCCTGTTCTCTGAGAGCACTGTGTGTGGTCCCTCGCCCCGGCGTCCCAGGGGTTCTGCAGGGCGGGAGTGACGCTGCCCTCATGTGTCTAGCGTTGGCAGTGAGCAGGTTCTCTGCGCCTGATGTTTTCAATGACGCATTTCAGGGTGGCAAGCTTTTTTTTTTTTTTTTTTTTAAGATTTATTTTATTTATTTGAAAGAGTTACAGAGAGAGGTAGAGCCAGAGAGAAAGAGGTCTTCCTTTCTGTTGATCCATGCCCCAAATGACCACAACGGCTGATCAGGAGCTAGGAGCTTCTTCCAGGTCTCCCACACGGGTGCAGGGGCCCAAGGACTTGGGCCATCTTCCACTGCTTTCCCAGGCCACAGCAGAGAGCTGGATGGGAAGTGGAGCAGCTGGGACTTGAACCGGTGCCCCTATGGGATGCCAGCACTACAGACTGGGGCTTTAACCTGCCACGCTATAGCGCCAGCCCTTGGCAAGCTGTTTTTAAACCATTTTGACAGACAGCTCTCCAAAGCTCCTAGCATGCCTTGTGAGCGTCGTGTAGATTCTAGGGCATGTGAGCTGATCCCTAGGGTCGTGTGCGTGTCACTGATGGTGTTCCAGCCCGTGGCCGCATGCTTCCTCCTTCCCGTTGGGCAGTCACTGCCAGTTGCCGGAGGGCCTGTTCCCCAGTAGCTGAGGACCAAGAAACCTCCTGGTGGCGCTGTTTCCAAACCGAGAGTGACAAGGCTCCGAGAGAGTCTTGGCCCTTTGGGTACAGTGCCAGAGTGCGGGCACTTGACGGGCCTGTGGCTTTGCCGTGTCTGTTTTGGCTGCCGATGAACTGTTTATCCTTCAGTTCTTTGTTCCTGAAAGCTGACCTTGCCGGTGATACGACCCGGTCACTTTGAATAGACTTTTCATTTCTGTATGCAATGGTGGTGAGAAGTCTAGATGTCGCCCAGGGACAGCTCTCGGGCCTGGAGAAGTGAGGGGAAGTGGAGGGGGCTGAGGGGAAGGGGGCGTCTCCAGCTGGTTCAAGGGCTGCCACGGGGACAAGGCCGTGTCCTGCGTCCAGAGAGTGGGACAGGGACCTCGGAGCAGACACACAGCTCACCAGGAGGAAGGAGGGACTTCTGCCAGCTAGGGTGGGCGGCCTGGAGCGTCCCACTGAGGCTGGGTGCTCCCCACATGGAGCATCTGTTAGTGAGTGTTGATGGTCTCTGCTGAGCCTCATGCCATTCCAGAGGGGCGGTCAGGGTGCAGAGAGAGGTCAGGGTGACATGGACATCAGGGACACTCCAGCCCTCTTATTTGTAGGCTTGTGCCCATGCCCTGGTCACACCCAGCTGGATGCCCCCATCCACGACCAGCTCACCCACCATGGTTCTCTGGGGAAATCTCCATGCCGCCTCTCTCCTAGGGGCTGTGCTCTTGGACCTGGACCAGCAGACCCTGCCTGGGGTGGCCCACCAGGTGGTGGAGCAGATGGTCATCTCTGACCAGATCAAGGCCGAGGACAGAGCCAACGTGCTGCGGGCCCTGCTGCTGAAACACAGGTGAGGCCCTTTGGGGCAGGGGGGCCCTACTTCCTCCTTCCCGCCTGTCCCTGGCGGCCCCTGCCGTCACCCTTGTCAACCTTGCTGCCCTCTGCTCCCATCAGCCACCCGAGTGATGAGAAGGACTTTTCCTTCCCCCGCAACATCTCGGCCGGCTCCCTGGGCTCCCTGCTGGGCCATCACCACGGCCAGGGGGCCGAGAGCGACCCTCATGTCACTGAGCCCCTCATTGGAGGAATTCCCGAGACCCGGCTGGATGTGGAACGAGAGGTGAGGGGACAGCAGCGCTGCCTGGGGCTGCTGGCAGGACTGTGAGCGAGCCTGGGTGTGAGCATGCAGCGGGAGGCGCCCACCCGGGCTGAGTTCCCTCCTCTCCCGTGTTCCCCCAGCGCGAGCTGCCCCCCTCGGCCCCGCCGGCCGGCATCACACGTTCCAAGTCCAAGCACGAGCTGAAGCTGCTGGAGAAGATCCCGGAGAACGCCGAGGCCACGGTGGTCCTTGTGGGTATGTGGGGCGAGTCTCGGGGCAGAGGGGGCTCTGCAGCCAGGCCTGGCGCCTGCGCTCGCCCACGACGGCCTCCTGCCTCTAGGCTGCGTGGAGTTCCTCTCCCGCCCCACCATGGCCTTCGTGCGGCTGCGGGAGGCTGTGGAACTGGATGCTGTGCTGGAGGTGCCCGTGCCTGTGCGCTTCCTCTTCCTGCTGCTGGGCCCGAGCAGCGCCAACATGGACTACCACGAGATCGGCCGCTCCATCTCCACCCTCATGTCGGACAAGGTCAGTGTCCATCCGTCCGTCCTCCTCCGGGTCCTGGTCCTCCTGGCCAACCTCAGCCCCACCCCCACCCCCACCCCCAATGCCCACGGATCGTGCTCAGCCCCGGCTCTCTGCCCTCGAGCCTCCCACTTGTGCCCTTCCCAATCGCCGTCCTGCTTTGGTAGCAATTCCACGAGGCGGCCTACCTGGCAGACGAGCGCGAGGACCTGCTGACCGCCATCAACGCCTTCCTGGACTGCAGTGTGGTGCTGCCGCCCTCCGAAGTGCAGGGCGAGGAGCTGCTGCGCTCCGTCGCCCATTTCCAGCGCCAGATGCTCAAGAAGCGGGAGGAGCAGGGCCGGCTGCTGCCACCCGGGGCTGGGCTGGAGCCCAAGTCTGCCCAAGATAAGGGTACGGGCCCGTGCCGGCCTGGGGCCGCCTCGAGGAGGGAGCGGGGTGCACAGGAGGGCTCTAGGGGCACCCTGGGAGAGGCCTGGGTTGCAGTGCTCTTGGCGACGGGCTGCGTGCACAGAGGAGGGCCGGGTAGCATGGCAGGAGGGGCCCACGGGGGCCCTGACGGAGGCCTGGGTTGCAGCGCTCCTGCAGATGGTAGAGGCAGCAGGTGCAGCTGAAGATGATCCCCTGCGGCGGACTGGCCGGCCCTTCGGGGGCCTGATCCGTGACGTGCGGCGCCGCTACCCACACTACCTGAGCGACTTCCGGGACGCGCTCGACCCCCAGTGTGTGGCTGCTGTCATCTTCATCTACTTTGCCGCCCTGTCTCCTGCCATCACCTTTGGGGGGCTGCTGGGTAAGCAGAGACCTCGGCTGGGGCAGAGACCTTCGGGGGGCTGCGCGGGACCCTGCTGCAGCTGCTTGCTACTACGTCCTCAGGAGAGAAGACGCAGGACCTGATAGGGGTGTCGGAGCTGATCATGTCCACGGCGCTGCAGGGTGTGATCTTCTGCCTGCTGGGGGCTCAGCCACTGCTGGTGATCGGCTTCTCCGGGCCTTTGCTGGTCTTCGAGGAGGCCTTCTTCACGGTGGGCGCTCCTCCTGCCCAGTTCCAGCTGCCTCCCCCCGCCCCCGGCCCAGACACCCACCTCGTTAAGTCGCCACTGACTCTGACAGCTCCCTGTGCCCCGCCCGCAGTTCTGTAGCAGCAACCAGCTGGAGTACCTGGTGGGCCGCGTGTGGATCGGCTTCTGGCTGGTGCTGCTGGCGCTGCTCATGGTGGCCCTGGAGGGCAGCTTCCTGGTCCGCTTTGTCTCCCGCTTCACCCAGGAGATCTTCGCCTTTCTCATCTCCCTCATCTTCATCTACGAGACCTTCTACAAGCTGATCAAGGTGGGCGGGAGCCAGGGCCTACCCTGTCCCATCTCGCGGTTCTTCCTTTGGGTTGGGGGCCCGGCTGGGCTGCAGCATCCCCAAGCCAGTCTGGGCTTGGGTTTGTGGAGCCTACAGGGCTGGGACTTCTTGTTCTTCCTGCTCCCACTGAGTCTCCCTGTCACCAACACACAAACCAGGGTTTCAAATCTTTCAAAAATCCAGCACGTGTTTAATAACAAAGGAAACCCATGCTTCTGTCACCGTATCAACCCAGGGGTGCAGCAGTGGTGACACACATCACAGTCTGGGCATCAGGGGTGTGTGTGACAGGCTCAGGAGGTGGCACCCCAGGCTTCTTCAAGCCTGGCTGGTGCACAGCCTTCCTGCCTTCGCCTGGCTCCTTGGGGCCCTCTCCTCATCCCATTCAGCCCCATGGTTGGTGCTGGTTCTCTGGATCATTTTCCCAGTCCAATAAGAGAAACTCCTTGAAGGCAGGGCGGGCTTTTCCCCACCCACGGACAGCTGAGTGCCGGGAACCTTCTCTGCAGTCCAGCTGATGGAGTCCTTTGTGGACCTCCCCTCTCCAGATCTTCCAGGAACACCCGCTGCACGGCTGTTCCGTCTCCAACAGCTCAGAGACAGACAGCAGCGAGAACGCCACCTGGGCCGGGGCAGGATCCACGCTGGGGCCGGCCAACAGGAGCTCAGCTGGACAGGCCGGGCAGGGGAGGCCCCGGGGCCAGCCCAACACAGCCCTGCTGTCGCTGGTGCTCATGGCTGGCACCTTCTTCATTGCCTTCTTCCTGCGCAAATTCAAGAACAGCCGGTTCTTCCCTGGCCGGGTGCGTGGGCTTGCGGGCTGCAGGGAGCCGGGCCAGGGTAGAGGTGACTTGTTGGGGGGTGAGAGGCAGCCGCAGGGCACATGGCCTCTGAGCGCGGTGCTTGCCCACTCAGATCCGGCGGGTGATTGGGGACTTTGGGGTGCCCATTGCAATCCTCATCATGGTGCTTGTGGATTACAGCATTGAGGACACCTATACCCAGGTAAGGGGGTGGCCGTCTGTCCGGCACTGAGCTGCTTCCTCGGCCCTGGGTCCTGGGTGCTCTCTGCTCCAGCCCTCAGCCTGAGCCTGTCCTTTAACTGGGTAGATGACAAGCTTTTTCCATCCTATCCCATCTCTGCCCTCCAGAAACTGAGTGTCCCCAGTGGATTCTCAGTGACAGCCCCTGACAAGCGGGGCTGGGTCATCAACCCCCTGGGCGAGAAGAGCCCCTTCCCAGTGTGGATGATGGTTGCCAGCCTGCTGCCTGCCATCCTAGTCTTCATCCTCATCTTCATGGAGACGCAGATCACCACGTGAGTGGTCCTAGCATAGGGGCGAGGTGGGGGAGGGGGGACCAGTGTCCCTGGCCAGCATGGGCGCACAGCTGCACTGGGCAGGGGAGACCATGGAGCGTGAGGACTCTGACTGCCAGGTGGGCCGCTGGAGGTTTATTTCATAGGCAGCAGAAAACCCCACTGATGCTGGCTGGGCTGGGGACAAGGGCTGAGGGGCAGGTTCAGCTCCTCGTTGGAATTCTAGGCCTGACAGAATGGCCAGGGACCACCAAGTTCCGGAACAGACACAGGGTCTGGCTGGGGGGGGGTTCTGTGTGCAGCCTGGGCCCCGGCAGGTTTCTCCGCTCTCAGGCTGATCATCTCCAAGAAGGAGCGCATGCTGCAGAAGGGCTCCGGCTTCCACCTGGACTTGCTGCTCATCGTGGCTATGGGGGGCATCTGTGCCCTCTTTGGCCTGCCCTGGTTGGCCGCTGCCACCGTGCGCTCTGTCACTCACGCCAATGCACTCACCGTCATGAGCAAGGCTGTGGCGCCCGGGGACAAGCCCAAGATTCAGGAGGTCAAGGAGCAGCGGGTGACGGGGCTGCTGGTGGCCCTGCTTGTAGGTATGCTGCTCTTGGCCCTTCCCTCCCAGGGGCTCTGCGTCACTGGGTGGGGAATCTGTGCCAATGACATCTCCCCACGCCCCGCCCCGCCCCACAGGCCTCTCCATCGTTATCGGGGACCTGCTCCGGCAGATCCCCCTGGCCGTGCTCTTTGGAATTTTCCTGTACATGGGCGTCACATCTCTTAATGGGATTCAGTTCTATGAGCGGCTGCACCTGCTGCTCATGCCGCCCAAGCACCACCCCGACGTCACTTACGTCAAGAAGGTGAGCCCCAGCTGGAAGGGGCCTCCGTGCCTCTGCCCCATCCTGGTCTACCTGGGTCGCCCTCCCGCTCTGACGGCCCCTTTACTTTCTGTACAGACCAGGCTCTGGAAGCACTTAAGAAGGTATCTCCGTCCCCACCTCTGAGCAGGGGAAAGGGGTCAGCCCCACGCCCTGGCTGCGGCCAGCTGGTCAGAAGCCCGGGCTCAGCCTGTCTCCCCTCCCCAGGTTCGGACCCTGCGGATGCACTTGTTCACGGCCCTGCAGCTGCTCTGCCTGGCCCTGCTCTGGGCTGTCATGTCCACAGCTGCTTCCCTGGCCTTCCCCTTCATCCTCATCCTCACGGTGCCGCTCCGCATGGTGGTGCTCACCCGCATCTTCACTGAGCGAGAGATGAAATGCGTAAGGGCTCCCGTGCTCCCTCCCTCGGGCCTCTGCAGCCCCCCCCCCCCCCCCCCCCCCGCCCCATCTGTCTGCTTGCTAACAGTCTCCTCCTCCCACAGCTGGACGCTAATGAGGCGGAGCCCGTGTTTGATGAGCGGGAGGGTGTGGATGAGTACAACGAGATGCCCATGCCTGTGTAGCTGCTGCCTGGAGGGACGGCCAAGGGACTGATGGACAGAGGGAACGGGGGCTGTGGGGTGCTTCCCCTGCCCTCCTTGTTTTTATTTAAATGAATAATTTAAAGCTTTCTCCTCTCCACCCCGCCCCCGCAGTAAAGTGCTTCAGCCGCCACCTACTTCTGGCCTTTTGTTTCTTGGGGGGGAGGCATGAATGGAAAAGAGGTGTAGGGGACCCCAGCCCGGCTCCCTGTCCCAGAAATGAAGCTAGCAATGGGGAAGGAAAAGGACTTTAATGAAAAACCAAAACATAGGGAGCCAAAGTGCAAATTGTCCACCCCCCATAGGGGGGCCATCCTGAACCCCATGTGATCCCTCACCCCCCTTCCGGCCCCCAGCGGAGCCCCAAGGCTTGCAGCTTCTGCCTCAGGTAGCTCTTGAGCTGGGGCAGGCCTCTCTGTGACTCCAGTTCCTCAAAGGGCAGCTGTGGGGAGAAGGCAGCAGGTTACTTGCGGGGCTGGGAGTGGGGACATGGCCGGACAGGGCAGGGCAGGCCTCTTACCGGGAGGAGCTGGTAGCCCAGCAGGCCCAGGTGCCGCTCCCTCAGGGCCCGGGAGCCCAGCAGCACCCTGCCGTCCCGGCAGAAATGCCAGCGTTCCCGCAGCATCAGCACCACCCTGGGGGCGGGGGGCAGACACAGGTCAGGGTGCGGTCGGCAACACAGCCAGGGCTCATCCGCCCTGCCTCCCTTACCTCTGGGCAGGGTCCCTGGTCGTGGGGTTAGAGGCAGCCTGGCCCTGAGGGCAGGACCTCGGTGGGTAAGGTAGGAAGGGGTCCTGGGTCCTGACGGGAAGCACAGCACCGGAGCTGCTGACACACAGCAGGAAGTCTGCAGGGGCAAGAGGGCCAGTGCCTTAGCCGAGGCCATCTCCCCAGGCCTGCTTTGCCCGCCGGGGCTTACCTGTGCAGTAGCCTGGAGGCACAGTCAGGTCCTGGCGGTATTTCTCCTCCCCCAGCAGCTGGCGCAGCCCCTCGGCTACTATGTCCTTGTGACTGAAGGGGAAAGGGCGCAGTTAGTGGAAGGTCCAAGTCGGTCCTGGTCAGGTCCTGCTGCTCTGGACAAACAGCCTTGGGGACTGTTTTGCTGTCATCAGTGCAGCCACCTGCCCAGTCCCACGGGCCCTCTGGCTGTTCTACACGACTGCTTCCAAGGCGTCCACACCCTTTGCCCCACACCCCACGCTGCCCTACCCACCTGTACTTGCAGCGGGCACGGTCGGTGATGAGCGGCTGGGGGAAGATGGGCACTTGCTGCCTTCGGGGAAGGCGGGGACCCCGGTATCCCGGGAGCTCCAGCTCCACGGCCGTGTCAAGCAAGGAGAGGTAGCGTCGCACAATCAGCGCGTGAGGGGTGCCTGTGGGGAGGTGGGGACTGGAGCTCGCTGGGTTGCAGGTGGTCCCCGCTCTCCCAGGTCCTCAGGGGCCCCACCGGCCATCCGGTCAGCATACCACTGACGTGGTTGATGAAACTCGGGGAAAATACAAAGTGCAGGGCTCTGAAGGGCAGGCACCGGAGCTGGCACAGTGACATCAGGATGTTGACCGTGGCCAGGGGTGCCACCCCTGCCTCCCGAGCCAGGATCCTCTCGAGGCAGGGCATAAACTGCTGTTCCAGGGGCAGGTAGTTCAGCCGCCCAAAGGGCAGCACCAACTTCTGTACCACCTGTGGGGCGACAGCAGGGCGTTACCCAGCACAAGTCTTCTCCAGTGAGCTGCACGCTGCACTTGGCGTGGAACACTGCTCGAGAGGCAGAAGGGTCCCTCTAGCTGCAGCATAACACAGGTTCAACAGCAGCAGCAGTGTCTTGGGCCGTGTGACGAGAGAAGGGGACGCTGCTGTGGAGTCCGGCTCTGGAGTCATCAAGGAATGAGACTGATAAAACTAGATGGTGCCCAGTGCTCTGGAAACTGCAGCTCGTTCTGCCCTCCCGCTCTTCCACAAGCACTGCACAAGCCACTGGGATGGTATCTGCGGGTGTGGTGGCCCTGGGGCACAGCGCAGAATGGCCCAGCTGCACCAAGAGGCTAGGCTGAGCCTGAGGGTGATTCAGAGAGGAGCATGGGAGGTATGCCCACCTTGCTGTTGAGCTGGGCTTCCTGGACCACCAGGAAGTGGGCAATGGCTTCCAGAAGCTGGGGCTCCCGCAGCCGGTGCCGGGCCAGGTGTCGGGCCAAGAGCACCATCACGTGGGGAGTCAGCTCTTCGGGCCTTGCTTCTGTGAGGAACAGCTTATCATGCCGGACCCTCAGGTCAGGCCCGCCCATGGGCTAGATGCCTCCGTGCCTCGGCCCCTCCCCCACCCACGTGCCTTTAAGCCCCTTCCAGCACCTGCCAGGCTGCTGATCAGATGCTGCCGTGGATGCCGCAGAAAGCGGGGGCAGCTCAGGGCAGCTTCCAACCTTTGCCCGCCGCGGAGGACGGGCTGCAGAGAGGGAGGTGGTTTCGGAGGGAGGCGGAACCTTCGCTCCTGCTCCAGGGCACACACCAGAGGCCCATCTGATGGAAAGCCTAAGACGGAGAGGGGCA
The DNA here is from genome assembly GCF_964237555.1 of Oryctolagus cuniculus. Taxonomy (NCBI): domain Eukaryota; kingdom Metazoa; phylum Chordata; class Mammalia; order Lagomorpha; family Leporidae; genus Oryctolagus; species Oryctolagus cuniculus. The sequence goes on along the minus strand of NC_091438.1, from coordinate 22,741,599 downwards.
GAGGCAGGCCTGCTAACAGAGCTGTGCAGCTCTGCTCTGACGGCGGGGTTAGTCAGGGAACTCCCCCCAGCCCTCTCCGTCCCATCTCCTGAGTAGGAAGGTGTGCTGAGTTTTGGTGGAAACACTGAGAAATGTTAAGTATCATGTGAACATGAGGTTATCACTATGATCTGTGGGGGAAGAGGCTGAGACAAAGATGACAAACAAGCCCTCATGGCAACTGTGACAAACTACAGTGGCTTCCCAGAGCACTACATTAGAAGGAGCCTGAACAAAGATGGAAGGAGCGTGGTTTGACTCATGTCTGCCATCAGGAGGGGAAGCAGCACCGAGCCAGCCTGGGTATGTGTCATCCGGGGCCCAGCCCGAGAGGCTGAGTGTCAGCTCCATTCTCGTTCTCTAATCTTCCATTCTTAGCGCCCATCCCTTCCCAGACGCCCTCCTCAAGCCCCTCCTCACCAAGTAAGACTGCAAGGTGCAGACACACGTGGATCGTGTGAATGTCATAGGAGGGGCAGTTTCGGATGATGAGCTGACTCAAGTCCTGCAGTGTGGCCTGCTCCACGGGAGGGGGCCGTGGCCGGGACCCCAAGAGCTGGCCCAGACGACGAAGTGCCACAGGGTAGTGGTGGGCGCGCACCTTGGTGGGGTTCTGGCCCAGCCAGCGTAGCAGCTCCCCAGGGGTCCTCGCCTGTTCCAGAAGCCGCTGCAGTCCTTGCACGTGGGGGCCTCCTCCGAGAGGCCGGTCCCCCCACTTGTTGGGCCCCAAACAGCAGGGCTGTACTGGCGGGAACAGCAGCAGGCCAGACAGCCGAGCAGGGGAGGCCTGGGCAGAGAGCAGGACTCGAAGCATGGAGTTGGGTGACGGAGACCCTGAGGGGCAGCCCAGAAGAGGGGGTGAGGTTTCCTTCAAAGGGGAGAAAGACCTGCCATCTCCTCCTAACCTCACTCCCCAGCCAGAGGGGCCTGGAGACAGAGCAACCTTGGGTGACCCCTCTGCTCTCCCCCGCCCCGCTCCTTCCAAACAGCAATCATAATGCTTCAGCGTGCTCAGCGCAGCGCTATGCACAAGGCAGCTCCACATGCATTATCTCCTCGGTGCTCCTTACACGCCTATGGGGGGGGGGGGGGGGTCGGCAGGGCTGCCATCACTTCATTTCGCAGATGGAGAAACCAAGGCCCAGAGTGGCGAAGAGGTTAAGGCTGAGGTCATTAACCGGGTTAGTGGTTGCGCCCAGTATGGAGCCCAGGAGGCTCCAGCAATGCGCCCTCCCGACGACCACCTCCCGCTCCCGCAGGAGGCGGCGGCGGCCCGGAGGGTGGAACGCGGGCACCGCAGCCGGACAGTGCTGGGTTCCATGCTGGGCGCCCCCACTTACCAGCTGTGTGACCTTGGACAAGTAGCTTCGTCTCTCTGCCTAAGTCTCCTCACCAGTGAAATACGAATGCAGCTCCACCGCGCAGGGCGCGGGTGAGACCCGAGTGCGCAGTTTTGCAATGGCGCGGAGTCGGCGATGTCGGGGTCCCCCACACCCACCCCAGCCCAGGGACGCCAGGAGACCGTGGCCACCGCCGCTAACACCTACTCCCGCCACCCTCCCGCGGCCCGCCCCGCAGGCGCCACCCCTACATGACTCCCCAGGCCCCGCGCAGGTCGCTCCCTCAGTCGGTCTCGGGGCCCGGGGGCCGGGTTCCCCCCGCGGCCTCCTCATCCGCGGGCCACAGAGTCCGCCATCTTCCCAGCAGCCCCCGGATCGCCGCCGGGACGCCAACCCCGGCGAAGCGCTTGGCCAGCGGAGACGTGGCTCCCGGCAGGCGCTGCGAGCCAGGGCGCCGCGGGCCCCGCCCCCAGCTTCCGGGAAGTGCGCGCGCAGCACCGGGGGCGGGACCCAGGCTAGGGGGCGGGGCCACAGAACCAAACCCCGAAGCCGCGGCGACCGGAGCAGAGAAGGGAAGTTAGTCGCCGGCGGGTTGGACAGGGCCGAGGGTCCAGTCCCGGTCCTTCCCTCCCTTTTCTCCCAGACAACAAGGGCTCCCCGCCTCCCAGCCCCACTCAGACACACGCCAAGAGTGAAAACTTCACAGTTATTTTAATCTGCACATATTTCATAGACCTCTGCCCCTCTCCCATCCCCTGCACCAGCCTACCGCAGTCTTTGCGTCCCTAGACCAGCCCGAGGAGCTGTTAGGGTCTACACATGGCCGGGTCCACAGGCAGAACACTAAGACGGGCCCAGGGGGGTGGCCTGGCTTTGCCCAGGGCCAAGGCATCGACAGCAGGTACCTGACCCCGAGGAGCCAACTGTCAGTGAGGGCTGGGGGCCTGCAGCCCTAGGAGGTGGCCCCGAGCCGTGGCGGTCACAGGCAGGGGGCTCCGCCAGCTCCCGGAGTCCTCTGCGGCGCAAGGCTGGGCTCCAGGGGAGCGGGAAGAGGCAGGCCGGAGAGGCGGGCCTGGGCAGGCAGCAGCTCCCGCTGTGCCTTGGGGAGCGAGGTCCGGAGGGGCCGGCGACGCTGCCGAGAGCCCGTGGAGGCACTACGGGCGGTACATGGCGAAGGCCAGGAGGCTGAGGAGCAGGGTGAAGCCGGCCAGGCCCAGAGTGGCGGTCAGGGGGAAGAAGGGCCGGTACTGGATCTGGCAGTACCAGAGCAGGAGCAGCAGCAGCAGCAGCAGAGGCAGCAGCAGGCTGCCGATTTCCAGCCCGGAGGGGCCTGGCTCTGACCCCGGCGGGCAGGGCGGATGCGGGGGCCCGACCCTCGTGGACACGTGGCAGTGGAGAACGCAGTTGGGAGGGAGGTGAAGGCTGCCCAGGGTCTGTGTGTCGTCTCCTAGCAGTTGCCCTTGGTAGATGAGCCGCACCTGCTGCTCCTGGCCGGGAAACTGGGTCCTGAGGAGAGAGGGACCTGGGTAAGAGAGCAGGCCTCAGGCAATCCTAGTCCCTCACCCAAAACAGCGCTGCCCCCCGCCCCCACACACCACCCGAGGGGGCAGCCTGCCGTCGGGTGTGATACGGGGAGCTGAGGGCCCTCAAGGAGGTAAAACCATCACTCCCACCCCCACTCCCAGTGGCGTTTCTCCTGCTCATCTCTTTGCTTACCTTTTCAAGGAGCCAATGGTGTCGTGAGGCCAGGCCCTGGCCACCTGCTCTGAGTCATTGAGGAATTTCAGCCGCAGCACTAGGGGCTCCTGTGGGGAGTCCGGGGGTGGCGGTGTTGCTGTGACCCCTGCACCAGGCTCTGGCTGTGCAGCTTGACCTCTGTGTCTCAGGCTGGGGGTCTCGGCCCCTGGGGACTCCCCTCTGACGCTGTCGGTGGCGGTGGCTCCCATAACTTCACCGGGCTGTGCTGCTGTTGCGACCCCTGATGGCTGGGGCAGGGGGTCGGCGCCCTCGGCGGTATGTGTCGAGACCCAGGCGAGGGCCAGCACCAGAAGGCAGGCAAGCACCGCGAAAAGGACAGTCACCTCATCACCCACCCCTTCAATCAGGGCCATGGCACCTGCCTTGCCCGCCAGGCTACCATGCTGGAAAAGCACAAAGATCTCATGAAGGGCTGGCTCTCTGCCTCCTGACCCACCCCACCCCAGCTCTTCCAATCCCTCTGCTTTCTTACAAAATGCAGACTGCTCTCCCAGTAGTCCCACACTTGCCTCCTCCTGCCCTTTCCCATCACCAAATCCAATCACAACTCCCTATTCTTAACCAACCCCTCAATTCACCAAAACCCTATCGCCTTCTGAGCACCCCTTAAATTCAAGCCCCTCCAAAGTTTTTCTATTCTACTGCATCCCAAAGTGTACCTACTCCTCCATCTACTTCACCCCAACGCTCATCCACTCTTATGTTGATACAGTTTCTCCAAGGGGGAAGATCCTCTACAGCTCCATTCACCTCGCCCCTTACCATACCCAAACCGCACCCGCGCGCGGCACGGGACTGCTTCCCAAAGCTTCCCCCACACCAAACGTCAAACTCCGCCCTTGGGCAATCTGGAGCCTCTAAGAGCTGCCACCCACCCAACTCGGCCCCCGCCTGGTCCACTCAACCCCCAACCCCCAACCCCCGTGGGGGCCCGACTGCGCGTCTGCTCGAGAAACCTCTCCAAACCCAGCCAGCTGCCAGACCCCAGATCCGGAATCTGGGACTTCACCCCCGCCACTCTCTCTCTCACTCACTCTCCTCCATCACCCCTCCCATCTTCCCGCCCCCCACCCCCACCCTAGAGCCGCAGGAGGGCAAGGGCGATCCCGGGGCGGGGCGAGCGGGGCCCGGCTGGGTCCTGGGGCGGCGGGGTGGGCGCGGTCACGGCGCGGGGACTCACCGCCTGGCTCCGCCAGCTCCATCTCGGCCCCTCGGGCACTTCCGGGCGGGAGGCGCCGAGGTCGCAGACACCTGAAGCACCCCTCCTTCCCCGCCGTCGCGGTCCGGAGCATTGTGGGATTTGTAGTCCCGCGCCGCGCAGTCCCCGCCCTCTTCCCTGCGGACCGACGTGCGGTGCTGTGCGGGCTGTTCCCTGACCACTGAGGGGCTGGCGGGGGCGGCTGTGAGGTTTGGGCGGTAGCAGGGGCCGCCTCCTCCGCTGCCAGCAGCCAGGGCATCTGTGGTTCCAGACACCAACGTCAGCAGGTGCACGTCAGAGCGCCCGTGTTGATGATGCAGTGATGAGAGCCCTAGGGAACTCAGGTGGCCCCTATCCCGGCTTGCCCTTATGTCAGAATGGATGGCAGAAGGCCACTTGGACTCAAAGCCCAGTACCCGTGGGCTGCTCACCAGGCTGGCTAAAGATAACTTCCCCAAGCTTCCGCCTTCCCCTGGCCCCCTTCTCCACCTTGTCCCTGCATAGGCTCTATCGTGTGCTTGGCAGTGTGGCCTTGGGTGGGTTATTAAATCTCTTTGAAAATAAATTTTGGGGCCTGCGCTGTGGCACAGCAGGTTAACGCCCTGGCCTGAAGCGTCGGCATCCCATATGGGCTCCGGTTTGAGACCCGGCTGCTCCACTTCCAATCCGGCTCTCTGCTATGGCCTGGGAAAGCAGTAGAAGATGGCCCAAGTCCTTGGGTCCCTGCACCCACGTGGAAGACCCAGAAGAAGCTCCTGGCTCCTGGCTTCGGATCGCTACAGCTCCAGTTGTTGCAGTCAATTGGGGAGTGGGAGTGAAACAGCGGATGGAAGACCTCTCTTTCTCTCTCTGCCTCTCCTCTCTCTGTGTAACTCTTTCAAATAAATAAATTAAAAAAAAAAGTTTCTTTTCTAAAACATTCATCCTACCTCAATTGTGAGGAATAAGTTACATGGTTTATTAAATGTATGTAAAATATTTGCCATTTAGTAGATATTTGCTCATCTAGTGTTAAACCTGGCACATAAATTGTGTCATTACAGTGTTATAATTTAAAGGATGTTGAGTCCCAGCCTGGCCTGGTCTAGCTAATCTCTGTGGGTTTCCTCTCCTTCCTCTGGGATCCTGTAGCCACAGAAACCTCATCTCCTGGATTTTACAGGCCAGCCTTGATTGAAAATAATCTACCTGGGGGCCAGTGCTGTGGTGTAGCAGGTTAAACCTCTGCCTGCAGCCCCTCATCCCATATGCGCAGTGGTTTGAGTTCAAGCTGCTCCACTTCCAATCCAGCTCCCTGCTAATGTTCCTGGGAAAAGTAGAGGAGGATGGCCTAAGTGCTTGGGCCCCTGCACTCATATGGAAGACCTGGAAGAAGCTTCTGACTCCTGGTTTTGGAGTGGATGGAAGTTCACTTGCTCTCTCTGTCTCTCCCCCCTTTTCTCTCTCTCTCCTTCCCTCTCTGTATCTCTGCCTTTTTTTTTTTTTTTAAGATTTATTTATTTGAAAGTCAGAGTTACACAGAGAGAAGGAGAGGCATCGAGAGAGAGAGGGCGAGAGAAAGGTCTTCCATATGCTGATTCACTCCCCAGTTGGTGGCAATAGCCAGAGTTGTGCTGATCCGAAGACAGGAGCCAGGAGCTAGTTCTGGGTCTCCCACATGGGTGCAGAGGCTCAAGGACTTGGGCCATCTTCTGCTCCTTTCCCAGGCGATGGCAGAGAGCTGGATCAGAAGTGGAGCAGCCGGGTCTCGAACTGGTGTCCATATGGGATGTCAGCACTGCAGGCGGCGGCTTAACCCGCTATGCCACAGTGCCGGCCCCTTTCTCTGCCTTTTCAAGTCAATCAATAATTCTTTAAAAAAAAAAAAAAAAGGTTTATTTTTAGGGGCCAGCACTGTGGTGAAGCTGGTAAAGCTGCCGTCTGCAGTGCCGAATCTGGAGCCAGTTCGAGTCCCAGCTGTCCCACTTCCAATCCAGCTCTCAGTTATGGCTTGGAAAAGCAGAAGAGGATGGCCTGAGTCCTTGGGCCCCTGCACCCACGTGGGAGACCCAGAAGAAGCTCCTGGCTCCTGGCTTCGGATCAGCCCAGCTCCGGCCATTGTGGCCAACTGGGGAGTGAACCAGCGGACAGAAGACACTCTCTCTCTCTCTCTCTCTCTCTCTCTCTCTCTCTCCTCTGTAACTCTGCCTTTCAAATAATGTTTTAAAAATTTATTTTTAAAAATATTTGTTTTTTATTTTATTTATTTGAAAGACAGAGTTACAGAGAGAGGTAGAGACAGAGAGAAAGGTCTTCCATCCACTGGTTCATTCCCCAGATGGCCACAATGGCCAGAGCTGCGCCAATCCGAAGCAGGAGCCAGGAGCCAGGAGCTTCTTCGAGGTCTCCCACGTAGGTGCAGGGGCACAAGGACTTGGGCCGTCTTCTACTGTTATCCCAGGCCATAGAAGAGAGCTGGATCGAAAGAGGAGCAGCCGGGACTAGAACTGGCGTCCATATGGGATGCCGACGCTTCAGGCCAGGGTGTTAACCTGCTACACCATAGCACCAGCCCAAGATTTTTTTTTTTTTTAATTATTTTTTAGGGGCTGATGCTGTGGTGTAGAAGGTTAAGCCTCTGCCTGCAGTGTCAACATCCCATATGGGCACTGGTTCTAATCCCAGCTGCTCTACTTCCAATCCAGTTCCCTGCTAATGCTCCTGGGAAAGCAGTATAAGATGGCCCAAGTCCTTGGGCCCCTGCACCCATGTGGGAGACCCAGAAATAGCTTCTGGCTCCTGGCTTTGAATCGATGCAGCTCCAGCTGCTGTGGCCAATTGGTGAGTGAGCCAGCAGATGGAAGACCTCTCTCTCTCTCTCTCTCTCTCTCTCTTTCTATGTAACTCTGACTTTCAAATAAATCAACACATCTTTATTTTTTTAAAATATTTATTTATTGATTTGAAAAGGCAGAGATTCAGAGACAGAAGGAGAGAGAGACAAAGATCTTCCATCCGCTGGTTCACTCCCCAAATGGCTGCATTAGCCAAGGCTGGGCCAAGCCAAAACCCGGAGCCAGGAGTCCATGTACTGTGTTCCAAGCATACAAGATACAACGTGGGGGAGGGCTGGCATTGAGGCATGGTGCCCATATGGGTGCTGGTTCCAGATCTGGCTGCTGCATTTCTGATCCAGCCCCCTGCTAATGCACCTAGGAAAGTGCAGCTGAGCCTGGCCAAGTGCTTGGGCCCCTGCACCCACATGTGAGACCCAGATGAAGCTCCTGGCTCCTGGTTTCACCCTGGCCCAGCCTTGGCCATTGCAGCCATTTGGAGGGTGAACCAGTGGATGGATGATCTCTCTTTCTTTCTCTCCTCTCTGTAACTCTTCCAAATAAATAAAATAAAAATGTTAAAAAAAAAAAAAAAGAAACAATGGAGAATACAGTGGTGAATTAGACCCTCCCTCACACTGCTGTCACCTGGCTCATATTCTAACAGAAAGGACAGTCATGTAGCTGGGACATCAACACTAAAATGGATGTGTGCTGATTGCTGGGACAACATGTTGGAGGAGCACTTCATCTTCAACATCTCTCTTGGACGACATACCTGTGCAGCCTCTTGCTGTCAATTCTAAGGAAGTGTCTAAAAGAGATGTTATTGGGGCCGGCGCTGTGGCTCACTAGGCTAATCCTCTGCCTGGGGTGCCGGCACCCTATATGGACGCTGGGTTCTAGTCCCAGTTGCTCCTCTTCCCGTCCAGCTCTCTGCTGTGGCCCGGGAAGGCAGTGGAGGATGGCCCAAGTGCTTGGGCCCTGCACCTGCATGGGAGACCAGGAGAAGCACCTGGCTCCTGGCTTCGGATCGGCGCGCTGTAGTGGCCATTTGGGGGGTGAACCAATGGAAGGAAGACCTTTCTCTCTGTCTCTCTCTCTCACTGTCTAACTCTGCCTGTCAAATTAAAAAAAAAAAAAAAAGAGAGAGAGCGAGAGAGAGCGAGAGATGTTATTGCCCTTTTTCAAATCATAGAGCTCAGGTTTTCTGTTTAACCACTGTAGTGCATAGACCAGGCCCCAAGAGGGCACAGGACATCTCTAAGGTCATCCACGTAGATAGGAACTTGAACCCCTCAGGAGCTTAGCAAGTCCAAGGTGTTTATCGGCTTGCACCTTGTCTTTGGAAGGTTAAGGAAAACTTAGGAATGGTGGCTGGGTTGGTATGCGGCAGAGCCGAGTAGGTAGTCACATGGCAGGAAAGCTTGGCCTTGGGAGATGAAATGCGTGTAAAAAGGTGACCGTACCATTAGATACCCTGGCGGTAGCCCTGGCAGGTTCATTCGCTGGGGTCACTGCCCTGTACCTGCCACTTCTCGTGGATTTTAGGAAATGTCACGGGGAGCAGGGCGTTAGTAGAACTGCAGGCCACTTTGGTGTTGGGAATGGGGCCCCCGACCCTAGAAAGGGTGGAGCGACAGCAGGACGGACAAGGACGAGAACCGTGTGGGTTCTTGAACCGGGTGCGTGGAGGAAGAAGGCATGATACTTGCTTCGTCCTTCTTCTTTCCCAGCCTACCAACCGGGTCTGGCGACACTCAACGAACCTTCCCAGACTGGCAGGAAGGGTCTTTTCGGACAGGCAGCTCACAAGACGCGTGGGGACCTTATGGCTCCAAGTGTCACTTCCAGGGCCCTCCGAAGCAGCTCTCAGGAGGAACTGGAAATAGAAGCCGGGAACCCTTCCCAGCCTCGGAGTCGCAGCCAGCAGTGGAGAGCCCGGGCGGGGAGCCAGGGCAAGAACCCGGGCGGCGGGTGGGTTGTAAGGCTGACCTCTGGGCCTGCGGCCCCGCGAGCCCGTGCCGCACTGAAGGCAAGACGCTGTGGCCCTGGCGCACAGCAGGGCCCGGGCGGGCTCGTCCGCCAATCAGCCGAGTTTATCAGCACCCTCAGGGCGCAGGACGCCGTTCGGGCATTGCCCAGAGATGTGACACCCGCCCAGGCCAGTGCAAGGAGACGAAAGAGACAGGCAGCCCTGGGAGGAGGCCGGGGCAGCTGTCCCCTCCGAGCCGCTGGCCCTCGAGGCAGCGTGGGTGGGGGCTGGTGAGGAGGCGGAAGGGCCGAGGCTGGGTGGGAGGGGCCGGGAGCCAGGGCTGGAGCGCGCGGCTCGGGGGTGGAGGCTGCAGAGCCGGCGAGCTAGCGAGGGGCGGGGGCGCCGGGGCCGGCGCGCAGGAGGGGCGGGGGCGGCGGGGAGGGGGCTCGGGCTGCGTGTGCCGGAGCCGGCGGGGGCGGCGGTGCGTGCGCATGACGTGGGGGGAGGGCCCGGGCCGCGCGCTCCCGGTCCGTTGTTGTTGCCGCTGGAGGCTGCTCCGAGGCTGCGGGATCGCGGCGCCGGGAAGCGCCCGGCGGCGGCGGCTACAGCGTGCGCGGCGGTGCCTCCTGGCCTCGGCGCCCCCGGCCCTCGGCCCCATGCATTAGCTCCGCGCCGCCGGCTCCGTAGTCCCGGCCCCGCCAGCCCCGCGCGCCCGCTCGCCGCCGCCGCCGCCGCCGCCGCGCCGCCCCGGGCCCGAGCCGGGCCCGCTTCGGGCCCCGCGGCTCCGGAGCCATGAACTTCCAGGCGGGCGGGGGACAGAGCCCGCAGCAGCAGCAGAGCCTGGCGGCTCCGGGGGCCGGCAGCGGCGGCGGCGGCGGCGCGGGGGGCGGCGGGCAGTTCGGCGGTGCGGGGCCGGGGGCCGGGGGCGGCGGCGGCCCCTCGCAGCAGCTGGCCGGCGGGGCCTCCCAGCAGTTCGCGCTCTCCAACTCGGCGGCCATCCGGGCCGAGATCCAGCGTTTCGAGTCCGTGCATCCCAATATCTACGCCATCTACGACCTGATCGAGCGCATCGAGGATTTGGCACTGCAGAACCAGATCCGGGAGCACGTCATCTCCATAGAGGGTGAGCGGAGCCGGGGGGCTGCGGGAGTCGGCGCGCGGTGGCCCCTCTGGCACTGGCCCAGGGCTCCACGAGCCCGGCCGGGCCATGCTGTCCGGGGCAGGGGGCTTGGCGCGCCTGCGGTCCGTGACACGCGGTTCGCTCACGGGGCGCTGCAAACCCGGCGTCCTGGATTCGCCATATCTCGGCCGGGCACAGTTTCAGGCTGGGGATAAATCCCGCGCCAGGAGACACGTTTTCTGCTCTCGGGGCTCCCGGGGTGTGAGGGCGGTGTTGCTCTGGGATGAGTGCGCTCCCAGTCGCCGAGGCTCTGGGGGACGTGGGCCAGGTCTAGTCAGGCTTGGCCGAGGAGGGTGGGCGCGGCGGAGATCTCTGCGGGCCGGGGGGTGGGGCCGCGGACCCGGGAGGCTTCTTAGTTGCCGTCCGTGGGGCGGGGATCCGAGTCTCTAGTTGGTGGATGGCAGGCTTCCCGGGCCCAGTGCCCGCGGGCCTCGGAGGGTGGCTGTGGCCGCGGCGCCCTCTTTCGACGCGCGTCCCCTCACGCTGCTGCGGCCAGGCGGGCGCAGGCCAAGCCTGGCGCTGGGCTGGGGCGCCGCGACGGCGTGGGAGGCACTGGCGGGTCCCTCTACGTGTTTGTCGGATCACGCGTGCGCCGGGCACCGGTGGTTGCTTGCTTCGGAGGCAGGAGCGGAGCTGCTGGTCGCTGACTGACCTCCAGGGACGCTTCGCTTGGCGCTGGGGACAGAAAAGCCCCTGGCCATCTCTCCTATCTCTTGGCTTTGGGGCCTTTGATTTCAGGCGGCCGGGGAACACAGGAAGTGGGCGCACGCTGCTGGCAGAAGCGTCGCGACCCCTGGTGTCGCAGGCACCCCAGTGACACGGTGACCTTCTAGCGAACGCGGCCAGATGGGCCTCGCCCCGGGCCATCTGCTTCCTCCTCCAGCTCCTGGGACACCCACCAGCAGGCAGGTGGTGGTAATTGAGGGAGAGCCCGGGCCTCTGCCCGTAAAGGAGAGATGTGAGTAGGGCCCCCTTCCAGCTTCAAGGTTCTGTGTGAGATTCTGCCCCTGAGCACCCACTTTCTGCTTTCAGAGGCCCCCGTAGCTGGAGAAAGGATCCTGGGTCTGGGGACTTGAGAGTTCTGCTTAGAGATGGGGGTATGCCCTGCTGCTGTGACATCCCAGTCTGACTTCTGTCCCTCTCCCGACTAGCTCCGACGGAGTTCGGTGAGAACTAATTAGGTGACAGAAAAAAACCAACCTCATTAACATGGATCTGAGTAAATGACCTGAATCAGCACTGTGGCTGGGGACTAGGAGGTGGCGTTTGTGTGAGCCAGGGGGCCCCAGAGAGAAGAGATGACCAGTTTTTTTTTTCCTCCTAAATATGAGGGGGCATGGGGTGGGGAGAGACACGGTTCCCCACAGCTTCACTGTGCCCGAGAGGAAGTGAGAGAGTCCTGGTCCACTCCAAGATGGCCTTCCCCAGCCCCTTATGGAGGCTGGAGAGACGTGGTGGGACAGCCACAATGAGGGAGGGAAGAGCCATCTGCCTCCAGACCCTTCCCAAAGGAGGGAGAGGCCAGGGTGAGCGGGGCCCTGCGTCTGTCTCCAGCTGCCGTAGCGCCATCCTGTCCCCTGGGCCTGGAGCTGTCTCGTTGGGCAGTGACTCCTGGATGCTTTTGGGTTTTTACCTCCATCTTAAATTCAACATGACAGGCAGAATTTCCCCTTGTAGAGCACCCTGCCTGCCCAACAACTTCCCCTCTGTGGTTTGGAAATACCCCGGGCTTCCATCTGCTTAGCCTGGAAGCTCGCTATCACTACCTCAAAATCCTGGGCCCCAGTGTCTCATTGTCACCAGACCCAGCCAGCTGCTCCTCACACATCCGTTCTCGGCTCTCTGCCGCTCCCTCCGCCGGTCCCTGCTCCCCTGCTCTCTCCTGGAGGCCTCCCAAGCTCTTGCCGCCTTCTCCCACTTTCTCCCAGTCTCTCTCCAAGCACCCATCCTCATTACCCCCCACCCAGCTTGCTCTCCCACTTCTGTCGCCCTAGCTTTGCTGCTGTCGGCAGGCTTAAAAAAAAACCCAACCCCTTCCATTTCTGCCCTGTATGCTTCCTGTGGTGGAACTTCTCTCCATCTGCCCGACCATATTGCTGTGTCCTGCAAAGCAGCATCCCCACCTTGCTTCTCCCGGGAAGCGGAGGAGCGGACTCTCCGGGCGCCTCCCAGGCTCACCCTGAGCATGAACTGAACCCCCTGCCAGGGCCAGCAGACCTGGGCTGTTACATAAAACACATCAGGCACCCACACCCAGGAACCCAGAGCCTGGGCTTCCTGCAGTAGAAGCCCCTTGGTGCAAAGGATAACGTTTTCAAAGCACGTAATGAAGCCTGGCCTCACCCTGGTGGACGCTCGGGTGCACGGGTGGAGGTGCACGCCGCCCAGCTCTGGAGGGGCCTCGGGATGTGCACTGAGCATCCATCTGGCACCGAGGGAGTGCAGTGGGCACTGTGCTCTCTCTGCTTCCCTCACTGACGTCTGGCCCCGTACCTGGGGTGGGTGGAAGCCAAGGGGCATTCGTTCAGCTGTTTCAGGACAGGATTTGAGAGGAGAGGAGCAGAACGTTTGGAAAATTCCATCCCCACCAAAGGCCAAAGAAAGAGAAAACCTGTCCGTCCCTTGGTCTTAGGCAATGAAAGACCGACAGCCCTGAGTGAGACTGGGGTGCTGGGAGGCTCTCCATGTGCACAACTTCTGTGTCACCCTCAGCTCCAGAAGGGCGAGGGACCCAAGCCAGTACAGAAAGGGACAGCCTGGTGTCTTGGCCGCCACTCAGCACTCTCTCTCCCCTAGGAAAGAGGGCCTTTGACTTGCCTGGGCCTCCTGGCTGTGTCCTAGAGAGAGGCATGCAGGCAGGGGAGCCAGAGCCATTGTCCAGATGGGGGGAGGCATTGGACACGTGCACATGGGACCCTGGGCCAACCCAACCAAGCTCCTGGAGCCAACCAGTTTCCTGAAGGTGGCCTGGAAAGGCCGACTGGTCCCTGAGCAGGTGCGCGCCTGATGAGAGTGGCTCCCAGATGGCAGGGCAGGCCAGGCTGGGGCTGGGGGCTGGGGGGTGGGCCTGGAGCAGCACCCGTTTCCGGCTAGGGCTCCCAGCCTGGAAGTGGACGTGACTGTGTGTGTGCCATATGGCTGTCATTGTGTGTGCAGGAACCCGGTTTTGTCGGCTGAGTGACTGGTTCCGTTTCCCCTTTGCCTCCCCCTACCCGAGGTTTTTCTTTTGTGTTTTGTTTTAAACAGCGATGGCTGGATTTGGACTGTTTTCACTCTCATGGGCTCACTCACTGACTTCCGAGTTTGCCTATCTGCCTGCCTGCCTTGGGCTCAGGGCTGGGGGACACTCTCAAGGGAGGAAAGGAGAGATGGGCTGTTCTGTTTGGTTCCAGTGTAGGCTAGACAGAAGGGGGCACCAGTGGGGGTGGGGGCAGGGGTCCTGGCTATTCCTAGCAGGACTCCCTCAGGCGAGCCTGAGGTTTTCCAGTTTCTCCCGCATTTCCTGTTTGTCTTGTGATTTCATCCTGGGGCAACCCAGCCTGAGCTGGGCGAAGAGGGACGATGGTGTCCCCTTGGGAGACGCGGGGAGCTCTCTGCTGACTCCTCAGCCTTTCTTCCTGTTAGGGTGGTCATGGGAGTGTTGCTGAGGCTCCCTCCAAGGACTCCGACTTGGGAGGTCTGGCACGGGGGCCTGGCGGTCCCGCATCCGTCCCTTTCCTGGGCCATTCTGGCCCTTAGCCCGTTTAGGGAATGAGTGCCCAGGGCCTGGGCTGCCTCTGTGGGTCTTTGTAGAGCAGCGTTCTAGGAATTCTGAAAAAGAGGAAAAACCCCAGTGGGTGCCGGCAGCCAGGGAAAGCTGCGTTTGTTCCGCATACATTTATGTGGCTCCTACCGTGTGGCCCAGTTGCATCTAGCATTGTGGAAGGTAGGAGAACAGAGGGGACGAGAGGAGAGAAGAGACGGGAAGGGCTGGGCTCAGCAGGCATCAGGAGAGTGGCTCAGCATATAGGAGGTACCAGGGGACACCGGGCATGGTAGCAGCAAAGCCCCAGCTGTTCAGAAAACCGGGCCAAAGCTTAGAGACTCGGGAAGACTCAGCACGACGCTGTTCCCCGGGGTCAGATGTGGGCACGGCAGGAGCAGCTGCCCCAGCCTGGTCTCAGACCGAGGGATCTCAGGCGTCAGCCAGGTGGAAGGCTTCCCTCCATTCAGTCTGTACCCCACCAGTGACACAGTCCTCGTCCCTCAGTGCCACCAGCTGTCTTCCTTTAATGGAGTATGTGCCAGGCACAGGGGCCTGGGGGTTTCAGGATCATGAAGGCAGCCGTGGCATGAGAAGGCGGGAGAGTGGTGTTCATGGCACAGCAAGCTGCTGTCTATGGCTCCGCTGTGGGAGTCCCTTAGGGGACAGGTGCGTAGGACCCTGGGCAGGAGTGTTTAGTGATTTCTGTTAGTATTGATTTATTTCCATCTCCCTGTGTTCCAGGGCAGCATGGAGTGGAGCTGGTTCGTCCTCCTGTAGGGGTGGATCCCCCGGGAGGGTTCAGGCAGGAATGTGGGGAGGGCTGTGGTGGTGCCAGGTGTGCGCACTGCTTATTTGCATCTACCAGATGCTGTGGCTCAGATGTGGAGGGAGTCAGCTGGCCTTTCTTGGAAGGCCAGCATTGGTTCAGGGGAGAAAGACATCCTCCTAAGCACCCTTGTGTCCCTGTTCAGCAGTGCCTGGTGTGCAAGAACTCCAATTAGCTTATTTATTTGAAAAGCACAGTTACAGAGAGGGAGGAGGATGGGAGGGAGAGAGGGAGGGAGGGAAGGAGAGAGAGAGAGAGAGAGATCGATCGATCTTCCATCTGCTGGTTCACTCCCCAAATGGCCACAATGGCCAGGACTGGGCCAGGCTAAAAGCCAGGATCCTGGAACTCCATCCTGGTCTCCCACGTGGAGGCGGAGGCCCAGACACTTGGACCATCTTCTGTTGCTTTCCCAGATGCATTAGTAGAGAGCTGGAGCAACCAGGACTTGAACTGGTGATCACAGGGAATGCTGGTGTCACAGGCAGCAGCCTAACCTGCTGCACCACAACGCTGGGCCCCATCAAAGTTAGGTGTTTTTTTTTTTTTTTTTTTTTTTTTTTTTGATAGAGTGGACAGAGAGAGAGAGACAGAGAGAAAGGTCTTCCTTCCATTGGTTCACCCCCCAATGGCTGCCACGGCCGACATGCTGCGGCCGGCGCACCATGCTGATCAGAAGACAGGAGCCAGGTGCTTCTCCTGGTCTCCCATGGGGTGCAGGGCCCAAGCACTTGGGCCATCTTCCACTGCACTCCTGGGCCACAGCAGAGAGCTGGACTGGAAGAGGAGCAACCAGGACAGAATCTGGTGCCCTGACCGGGACTAGAACCCGGGGTACTGGCGCCGCTAGGTGGAGGATTAGCCTATTGAGCCGCAGCGCCAGCCCAAAGTTAGTTTTATCAGACTGCTCTCCTCCTGCCCCTAGCTCACTGCTGCAGCACAGACCCAGGGCAGGGGGAGCTCATTTTGGAGAGCGGAGCTGAGCCCTTGGAAAGGGGGGAGGGCAGGCCTTGTGCTTTGAGGAGGTACGGCGGGCAGGTATGCCATGCCATCGAAACAGCTCACTGTTTTCCCAGAGGAGGCTCTTTGTAAAGTTTGCAAGAGTCGTCTCCATTTTGCTGAGTGAGACGGCCTGGGACTTAGAGGAAGCTGCGTTACGGAGGCTTTTCCCTGGGATCCGGACTCCAGGTCTGGGAGGGCTTCCCTTTGCGCATGTGGACTGAGTAAGTTTCGGTGTCCAGGCTGCACACCTGATATGAGCCCTTCCACATTGCCTCTAAGGGAAGCGTTTTTCTTTTTTTAAGGGCAGGAGCCGTTGTCTTAGTCATCGCTTGTTTTGTTTAATTTGTTAGTTTATTTGAAAGGCAGACCGAGAGGGCTGCCACCTGCTGGTTCACTGCCCAAATGCCCAGGTTATCCAGGTTGGGACCAGGCCAAAACTGGGAGCTGGGAGCTCCTTCCCGGTCTCCCACATGATTGGCAAGCAACCTGATTGCCTTGAGCCATCCGTGCTGCCTCGCGGGGACTGCACTGTCTGGGAGCTGGAGACCCGGAGCAGAGCCCGCTGTTGACCCGAGGCACCCCGGCATGGGATGGCTGGCGTGTTAGCAGGCTTCTAAGTGCTAGGCTAGGTGCCCGCCTAAGGAAGCGTCGTGAGAGGCAAACCCCTCTGGAGTATAGCTCTTAAAAACGTGCAGAGGGCCGGTGCCGTGGCTCACTAGGCTAATCCTCCGCCTGCGGCGCCGGCACCCTGGGTTCTAGTCCCAACTGGGGCGCCGGATTCTGTCCCGGTTGCTCCTCTTCCAGTCCAGCTCTCTGCTGTGGCCCAGGAGTGCAGTGGAGGATGCCCCAAGTGCTTGGGTCCCTGTACCCGCATGGGAGACCAGGAGGAAGCACCTGGCTCCTGGCTTTGGATTGGCGCAGTGGCGGCCATTAGGGGAGTGAATCAATGGAAGGAAGACCTTTCTTTCTGTCTCTCTCTCACTGTCTCTCTCCCTCTCACACTGTCTTACTCTGCCTGGCAAAAAAAAAAAAAAAAAAAAAAAAAAAAAAAAAAAAAAGAAAGAAAGAAAGAAAAAAAGTGCAGAATACAAGTGAAAGGCGAACTCAGACTCCTCTTCCTCGCGGTCCTTTGAATCCTCAGTGTTTCGAATCCTCTAGTGAGGACACAGCCTGCCCCACCTAGATGCTCGCTCAAGAAACGCTGCAAACATGCTTGGAAGGGAGTTTGTTGAAGTGCACATTTAAGTGATGAGAGCAACTCTGTGCTTGTTACCAACAGAAGGAACACGGACCGTACCTGCTGTCACCCCTGGAGAGTCTGCCGCGTGCCCCCTTCCGGTTTTTTCCTTTCCATCAGCCGCTCTCTGATTTTTAAATTGCTGGTATTTCTTGGCAAAGGTTGTTTTTGTGGGCAGTGCGCCCCTGGGAGAAGGGAAACCAGGGGATGCCAGATTCGCAAAAGGAGGCTCTTGGGTTCATTCGCTTGTTTGCCAGCTGCCTGGGTTCCGGTCCTGTGAGAACCCCGGGGCGGGGGGCGGGGGAGCCGGCCCACCATGCTGGGCCCATCTTCCTAGAGTCTCGTGCTGGTTGCGTCCGCACGGCTAGCCGTTGCCCTGCACGTGGATATCTGGACCCATCTCGGGCTTAGCCCTGTGGCCCTGAGTCCCGTCTGAGGCTGAAGGGGGCTGAGCTGAAGTCTCTCCCGCAGCACGTAGAGACGTGCCACCCAGGAGCCCTCGGAGGTGACTGTTGGGAGACACCTGTGTGGAGAGGCGAGCTCTTCTATGCCCCTGTCTCCTCCCTTGAGATGGAGGGGGTCGTGAGAGAGCCACTCTGTTTGGTTTTGTTTCTCAATAGTATGAATGTGTTTTATTTGTTTATTTGAAAGAACAACAGAGAGACAGAGAATCTTCTATCCACTGGTTCACTCCCCAAATGCCCACAACAGTCAGGGCTTGGCTAGGCTGAAACCAGGAACCCAGAACTTCATCCGGGTCTCCCATCCAGTTGGCAGGGGTCCAAGTACTTGAACCATCATCTGTCTGCCTCCCGAGGTGTGCATTGGCAGGAAGCTGGATGGGAAACAGAGGAAGGAGTGTATCCCGGGCACTGTGATACGGGACGGGTGAGACTTGGCCTGCCACCACCGCAGCACCTGGCCCAGAGCCACCCTCCTGGCCACACCAAGGATGAACAAATCACACATGTAACATGCTTAGTGCAGTGCCCGACCCATCGTGTGCGCACGTGTTAACTATGAGTTGTTCTAGAAGGAGGCGTAGGATCCTGTATGAGGGCCCCCTGGTGATTATATGCCTCTTTGTACATTTGTCTGATCGTTTCCTTTGGACAAATTCCCAGAAGAAGATGGTGAGATTATAGGGTCTGTACGTTTTAGGACTCCTGCTGCCGTTCCAATCCCCAGGGTGCAGACAGCCTGTTCCCCGCCCCGCACCCCTGGGACCCTCCTTGCCCACCTCATAGGTAAGGGGAAAAATATGTTGAATGGTTTTCATTGTCTTCGTGTTACTTTCCTATGCATTTCTATCTTTAGCTGTTTAGTTCATTGATGGCTACCAGTGAGCGTCAGTATTAAAACTGCTTTTGGGGGGCTGGCGCTGTGGCTCAGTTGGTTAATCCTCTGCCTGCGGTACCGGCATCCCATATGGACACTGGGTTCTGGTCCTGGTTGCTCCTCTTCCAGTCCAGCTCTCTGCTGTGGTCCGGGAAGGCAGTGGAAGATGGCGCAAGTGCTTGGGCCCCTGCACCCACGTGGGAGACCGGGAGGAGGCATCTGGCTCCTGGCTTTGGACCTGCATAGTTCCAGCTGTGGCGGCCATTTGGGGGGTGAACCAACGGAAGGAAGACCTTTCTCTCTGTCTCTCTCACTGTCTATTCTATCTGTCAAATAAAGAAAAAAAACCCTGCTTTTTGGTTATTTGCACCTTTGTTTAATCCTATTCGAATCTTTCATTTATTTTCCTCTTGGTTTGTCGCTCTTCTTCTTATCAAGCCCAAGGCGATTTTAGTCTATCTCTTCATGTAGATCTTTCTTGATTGCACACTGTACTGTTTCCGGGTGTCTCGGCAGCACCCTGCCTAGAACCGGCTGTCCCCGCCCCCACACCACGTGGTCCAGGTGGATGTGCCCTGGGAGCTTTACTCCCCAGCTAGCCACAGTGGCCAGAGTTGTACCCATCAGGAGCCGGGAGCCTCCTCTGGGTCTCCCACGTGGGTGCTGGGCCCCAAGGACTTGGGCCACCTTCCACTGCCCTCCCAGGCCACAGCAGAGAGCTGGATCGGAAGTGAGAGCAGCCGGGACTCAACCGGCACCCATATGGGATGGTGTGCCCGCCTGGCAGTTTCTCTCTTGCCTTTTTGTTGGATGTTTCCTTGGCTTGCAAACCCCAGCCCAGGCTTGTGGAGTGGAGTTCATAACGGCGAGAGGAGCCCACCGGGCTTCCTGCTTTGCTCCTGCCGGAAGCTGCTGCCACCTCTGCCGGGCTTTTTCAGGGACAGGCTGTCCGTTCTCTGCCTGGAGGATTGTTGTTGTTGTTTTGACAGGCAGAGTGGACAGTGAGAGAGAGAGAGAAAGGTCTTCCTTTGCCGTTGGTTCACCCTCCAATGGCCACCGCGGCCGGCGTATTGCACTGATCAGAAGCCAGGAGCCAGGTGCTTCTGGTCTCCCATGGGGTGCAGGGCCCAAGCACTTGGGCCATCCTCCACTGCACTCCCGGGCCATAGCAGAGAGCTGGCCTGGAAGAGGGGCAACCGGGACAGAATCCAGTGCCCCGACCGGGACTAGAACCCGGTGTGCCGGCGCCGCAGGCGGAGGATTAGCCTAGTGAGCCGCAGCGTTGGCCAGGATGGTTGTTTTCTAACAGACCCTGGAGCCTGTGTCTGAGAAGAGTTGTGAAGATCTGGCTGCTTTCCATTACTCCAAGTCCAGTCCCCCCCCCCCCCCCCCGCCTTTTTGCTTGGTATTGCTTCTAGATTGTTCCAGACTGTCTTGTATTAGGTGATGTGGTTGGAGCCTGTATGGAGTAGCAGGTAAGGGGCTCTGGACCCGGGGCTGCCTAGATGTGAACCCCCCAAGCTTTCGCGTGGCAGCTGTGTGACCCCGGGTGGGTTCCTTGACTTCTCTGTGTCTTGGCTGCAGCAGGTGACATGAGGATAATGGCACCCGGCGCACAGTGTAGGTGTGAGAGGAGCTAGTGCATGCAGAGCTCTCGGCACGGCACCAGGCCGTAGGCAGCGCTCAGCCGCGGAGCCGTCGCCCCGTTACTCACGGACCAGCTCGTCACCCGCCTCCGCAGGGTTGCGGGGAGGACCGAATGGGATCACTCGAGGGAGTGTGTTTCCGGAACCCCGGCGCAAGCACTTAGAGGGCAGAACTCGGGGTGCCAGGGGCAGGGGTGCCGAGTCGGTACCTGAGGGTCCCGCAGGTGGGCACAGGCCCCAGGGCCCTCACATCCGCACGTGACTCAGCGATAGCCGCATTGCATCATTTTTTTTTTTTTTTTTTTTGCCTGTCGAAAGTCTTTCCTCTGCTTCAGTCCTGTCTGGTGGAGGTCGGTGAGTCACATGTGTAAATTCAAGTCTCCAAAAGGGGAAAAACAAAGGTGCAGTCTGTTTTAATAACGCGTCTTACTGAAGCCAGGGCGGCAGGAACACCCTCATCTCAGCGTGTCGTCTCTCTAAGAATCGCGAGACGTTTCCACGGTGTTCAGCTCCTGTTCTGTCCCAGGCACCTTTCCCCTTTCCACAGCATATCCGGGGCTCAGCGGCCCTGGCTCAGCGGCCCTGATTTATAGCCCATAAGATAACAAAAGAACACCTGTGGGTTGTAAAAAAAAAAAAACCCCAGGAAGCCGGAAGTGTATTCCTTTTGACTCACCTTTTCAAAGGATCCCATTTAAAAGTTACAAAATAATGCGCCTTTCAAGTGAGTGCTGCCGGTTAACAAATATTTATTCACCAAGCACTTTTCCAAGTCTGTGGTGGTTGTTAGCAAACAAATCCATTTACCAAGTGTCACTGAATTCACAGCAGGTTTTTTTTTTTTGGTCCTTGTGTGTCGTCTCCCACACCACCGTTGTGTGGGGTTGTTCACAAAACTTGTCCATGTTAAGGGGAGCACTGAGCCTGATGGGGCAGAGTGGAGAGTGAGCCTGGGGCCTGGGGGGACTGTGGGGTGGGCCTCTGTCTGGCAGCCTCTGGTTCGCTGTCAAGCGCTCCCTTAGCGTGGGTGGGCCAAAGCGTCCATCAGCCAAAGCGTCCATCAGCGAAGGTCGCAGTTGTCCCTCCCCTTCACCCTGGCATTTGAGGCACAGGGCTGTTGCCATGTGGGGTGTCCACTCCTTGCCTGTGCCTCTCTGTGTGGGCTCTGAGCTGCCCCACAGTCCACGAGGGGTGTGTTACTGTCCCGTTTACATGTGGGGATGATAGTGTGATTTGCTTCCCTAAAATATAATATCGGAATATGGCCCCCTTGAAGTTCCCCAAAAGCCCCATCTGGGTCGCCCATATGAAATCGAAACTTGGGGTGCCCCAAGTTTATGTTAATATTAATAAGCCCATGTGGGTTCTTGCCTAATATTCAGAGAAGAATTCTGAATACCGCATAAATGAACGAGGCAGCATGGTACATTTTTAAGCTTTTATTCAGTGCAAAAGATGCATAGGAGAGTGAGGGCCCTGTCTATAGGAGAGGGGTAAATCTGGGTTCATACCGGGCACCAGGAACCAGCCAAGTGGAGGAGCATCCAGGCCAGGAAGCATGGAGCGGGTGGCCCGAAGGCCATGCACCCTGGAGGTGCAGGGCTTCAGCGAGTCCTGTACTGGCAAGAGGCCAAGGAAAGGAAGGGGGCAGGCACACCGTGTCCCAGGCTTTTAATCCACTTTCAAAGGGGAGTGGTTAATTAACCTGATTGGCCAGTGGGTGCTCAGGTGTGGCCAGGTAGGGGCATGAGGTCACACAGGGGCGTGGTGAAGGCGTGGTCTTCCAGCTCACAAACCTAATCAGTTTTATCCTGTATGCCTGCCTACGTCAGGAAGAGTGATCTCACAGCAGCCAGGCAGTTGTCCAGGATTGCTCTGTAGGTGCAGATGTATTGTTTTTTAAATTAATTTATTTATTTGAAAGTCAGAATTACAGGGAGAGAGGAAAGAGAGACAGAAAGAGATCTTCCATCCTGTGGTTCACTCCCAAAATGGCCTCAGTGGCCAGGACTAGGCCAGATCAAAGCTGGGAGCAAGGAGCTTCCTCCAGGTCTCCCACATGGGTGCAGGGGCCCAAGCTCTTGGGCCATCCTCCACTGCTTTCCCAAGCACATCAGCAAGGAGCTGGGTTGAAAGTGGAGCAGCCAGGATTCGAACTGGTGTCCACATGGGATGCCAGCACCACAGACAACCACTGAACCTGCTGCGCCACAGCGCCGGCTCCAAAACCCCTGCCCTGAGTCCCACCTTCAGTTCCCAGGTCCGGCCTCCCTGCCCCTGCCAGGGCCCAGCCAGCACCTGCTCCTGCCCACAGGCCTCTGCTCGCTCCCCAGCGCCCTGGCCTGCCTGGCTGGTGGCCACCTCCTTCCCAGCCTTGCTTACTTCAGGCTTCCCCCACCAGAGCCTTCTGTGGCCTGATCCCGCCATGGGCCAGCACATGTCACGTGCTGCTGGTTGCTTCCTCGATGAGTGCTGAGCCCTTGTGTCCCTGACCCAGGGGGACTTGAACCACCAAGGAGCTGCCCCACTTCTGTGCTGGGTTGGAAAAACCCCACAGTGGCCTGAGTCTGTGCTGGTGTGCTGGAGAAGCCTACCAGGACCCGCCTGGGGCCAGGGCCAGTCTGGGCCAGCCCAGGTGCTGCCTGGGGGCCCACCCAGGCCTGCTGGAGGCAGGGCAGTGAGGAAGCACTTTGAGTCCCCCCCTCCCAGGGGCAGGGGCCTGTAGCCCTGTCCCCTCCGGGCCACCTGTTCTCCCTGGGAGTGTCCTCATTCCTTTCCCTTGAGTTAACAAAGCGCCTGGGAGCTGCCGTTGGCTGGGGCCCAGGAGGCCAGACAGCGTGACCATGCAGCCAGTGCCCTTGGGGGTCAGAGCTGAGACCCGGCTTGGTGTGCTGGTCAGCTCGGGTCTCAGATCGTGGGTTGCCTGTGCAGAGAGGAAAAGCACCCTGGGAAGTACAGGCCTGAGCCCAGGTGGAGGTGGGTGAGAAGCTGGGACCAGGGGCAGCGCAGTAGGGGGGCGGGGACCTTGGTGACAGCGGACTCTGGGAGGGACAGATCTGCAGTGAGGTGCCCATGGCTGCTACACACACGGCATCAGGCGTCTCCCGCTCCCTCTGGGGTGGGGAACAGGAGCCCCATGGAGCCTTCCATTCCCACGTGCCCCCAAAGCTTGATCAGGGGCAGAATTGGTTTCTGTGACAAGCAGAGGGACAGGCAGCAGAGTTTAGGAGTGGGCCATGTGAGTGACATCGAGGTGGGGGGGCTCCCCTTTCGTCTGAGCTGGAGATGGGGGTGGGGGCAGAGGGATGCCTAACTCGTACCAGCACAAAATCGTGCTGGTAGGAAAAGCAAAGCCCGTCTCTGGAGCGTGCACGTGGAAGGCACACACAGGTTCCACGCGACAGCCTGGGGCTCAGGACGGCCCTGGGGATTGCTTAGGGAGCCTGCCACCGTGAGAGGCACCACCAGACGTGGTTTTCCTGGAGTAGTGATTTCATTATGAAAATTGCCGGCGTGGTGTGTATTGAAGCTACTCAGACGTGCCACCCCACACTCCAGCACGTCGTGTTTGCGCTGCAGATGCGGCTTTACCCGCTATGTCATGGCACTGGCCCCCATCCTACCTTTCTTTTTAGTATCATTGTTGTCTCCTGGGCTTGTATTGTTGTTTTTCAAATGTTAGGATCCATTTCAAAATGAACAGATTTAATTATATTTCTGCATCACAGAGTAGAAGAGTTCGCTTGCAGTGCCCATGTACTAGAGAAACAGCTAACATGCCCATTACACAAATCTCCCAGTGGCCAGTGCTGTGGTGTGGCAGGTAAAGCTGCCACCTGCAGTGCTGGCATCCCATATGGGCGCCAGTTTGAGTCTCAGCTGCTCCATTTCCGATCCTGCTCTCTGCTATGGCCTGGGAAAGCAGTAGAGGATGGCCCAAGTCCTTGGGCCCCTGCACACATTGGGAGACCTGGAGGAAGATCCTGGCTCCTGGCTTCAGATGGACACAGCTCTAGCCATTGTGGCCAATAGGGGAGTGAACCAGTGAATGTAAAACCTCTCTCTCTCTCTCTCTCTCTCTCTCTCTCCCTCTCCCTCTCCCTCTCCCTCTCCTCTCTCGGTGTAACTCTGCCTTTCAAACAAATAAATCTTTAAAACAAAACAAAATAAACAAAACAAAAGCTCCCATGAATCATTAAGAAAAAGATTCTGAAAACTCAAGAGAATAGCGGGTGAAGAATAGCAGCAGACAAGTCACAGAAGAGGAAATGCACGTTGTTGATGAACTCGGAAAAACTGTGAGCTTGTGGATAATCAGGGAAACCCAAGTCCAAGGAGCCCGGGCTGGTTCTCCAAAAGCGTAGTAGAGAGCGAACCTGTAGCTCGCAATGCCTGGAGGCTGCAGCCAGCCACTCACCCCCGACTCATGGGAGAGTGGGGAAGGCATCGCGGCCTCCTACTTGCAAGAGGAATCAGGCATCATCCATTAGCATGAAAAATTCACGCGCCTTTGAAGCTAACTGCCCTACTTTTGGGAATATCCCCAGTGGGAAGAAAGCACACAGATACACGGGTATCCATTCCAGCCTTGCATGTCGAGGGGAGAAAGCAGCCTCAGCGCCCCTCGCCAGGGGAGTGCTGAATAATGGATGGGACATCCGGCCTCTGCAGGATCCCGAAGCTGAGGAGGGAGGGAGCCGACGGGGAGGCTGCAGGAGCATCCGGCCCTCGGTGCCCTGCACCGGGGCAGCCTGGTAAAAGGCTGGAGGCAGAATCCAGGCAAAGAGGATGCTCCTTCTGGAAGCAGCTGCTTCAAGGAGAGGGAGGAGACCAGGGCCTGCACCCAGAGTGCAGCTTTCTGAGCGTGTTGTGAGAGCGTGTTCGTACCTAAAACAACTTGAAGGCAGCGGCAACATGTGGAGACCCCAGTGCAGCTGCAGGTGGAGAGGAGCGAGGGCTGAGGGGCACAGGTGTCATCAGGGAGCTCACAGGCCCCCCAGGAAACCCACCTGTGTCCTTGTCTGTTCTCTCTCCCCCCTTCCAAGTCAGAACAGGCTGCTGTTTCTTTTATTTCTTCTTAAAAAAGCAATGCCTCCTTGAAACCTTTCAGCACATAGGAATTGGCATCGTGGCATACATAGCAGGTTAAGCCTCTGCTTGCGATACCGGCATCCCATATGGGCACCCCATATGGGCACCAGTTTGAGACCCAGCTGCTCCACTTCCCAACCAGCTCTCTGCTAATGTGCCTGGGAAAGCAGTAGAAGAAGGCCCAAGTACTTGGGTCCCTGCACCCATGTGGGAGACCTGGAAGAAGCTCTGGGCTCCTGGCTTCAGCCTGGCCCAGCCCTGGCCATTGTGACTGTATAGGGAGTGAACCAGCAGATGGAAGATCCCTCAACATCACTAATGATTTTTTTTTTTTTGAAGAATTGTTTATTTGAAAGGCAGAATTACACAGGAGAGAAAAGGAGAGGCATGCACGGGGCAGGCGTGGGGGTCCTTCCATCTGCTGGTTCACGCTCCAATTGGCCACAATAGCTGGAGCTGCACCGATCTGAAGCCAGGAGCCAGGATCTTCCTCCGGGTCTCCCACGTGGGTGCAGGGGCCCAAGGACTTGGCCAATCTTCTACTGTGTCTCAGGCCATAGCAGAGAGCTGGATCAGAAGTGGAGCAGCCGGGACTCGAACCAGTGCCTATATGGGATGCCAGCACTGCAGGTGGTGGCTTTACCTGCTTAGCCACAGCACTGGCCCCACTGATAATCCTAACCAGAGGCAGTCAGCCACTGTCACCGTCTCGTCACCATTTTGATATGTTCCCTTTTTTCCTAAGCATTCTATGTCATGCTTGCTTTAAAAAATTATTTAGAAAGACCTCGGCCGGCGCCGCGGCTCAATAGGCTAATCCTCCACCTTGCGGTGCCGGCACACCGGGTTCTAGTCCTGGTCGGGGTGCCGGATTCTGTCCCGGTTGCCCCTCTTCCAGGCCAGCTCTCTGCTGTGGCCAGGGAGTGCAGTGGAGGATGGCCCAGGTGCTTGGGCCCTGCACCCCATGGGAGACCAGGAGAAGCACCTGGCTCCTGCCTTTGGATCAGTGTGGTGCACCGGCTGCAGCGCTCCGTCCGTGGCGGCCATTGGAGGGTGAACCAACGGCAAAGGAAGACCTTTCTTTCTGTCTCTCTCTCTCACTATCCACTCTGCCTGTCAAAAAAATAAAAAAAGAAAAAAGAAAAAAAGAAAAAGAAAGACAGACCTCCCATCTGCTGGTCTGCTCCCCAAATGGTTACAAGGGGGGGGGTGGGGGGAGATCTTCCATCTGCGGGTTCACCCCCACAATGGCCACACAGTGGAGCTGAGCCAGGCTGAAGCCAGGAGCCAGGAACTCCATCCAGGTCTCCCGTGTCTGTGACAGGGACCCAAACACTGGGGCCAGCATCCCCTGCTTTCCCACGTGCACAAGCAGGAAGCTGGATCGGTCACAGAGCAGCCAGGACTCAAACTTGTGCTTAGAAATGGGATACAGGCCTCACGAGATGCAGCTTTAGCTGTTGTACCACAACAGCCACCCCCAAGGAAGAGTCTTTTTGGAAAGAGGCACCGTGCCAGGAAGGCCAAGCCTGGGCTGTCTCCATATGTGTCCCAGGGTAGGGAGGGAAGGGAGGCAGGCAGGTAGGGATGGGCTCCAGCTGGCTGTGAGTCAGCAGATACCTGCAGCCTAGGAGAGCAATGGCCAGGACTGGGGAGGCCCAGGGGCCCCAGCCAGCCAGCTGGCCGGGGTTCAAGTCTTCTAATAGCTGGTGACCGTAGGCAAGCCACTCGACCTGTGTGCCTGATTTCTCGTCTGTAAAATGGGGGAGATTGATAGTATCTTCCCCCAAGTGTTCTTGAGAGAGTGAAATGGGTTCCTCAGGGCCCATGAGGCTCAGCAAGTTGCCGATGTGACCAGGTGGCCAGTGGTGTCCCGTGTGGCTACTGCCTTGGGCGTGGGTACCCATGGTGACTCAGCCGTCCCCACGGGACATCAGCTGGAGCCTGGCTCCGTGCAGCCCCCAGGCCCCCTGGAGGACATGAGAGCAGAGACAGACGGTGCTGTGGATGTGGAGATGGGGCTGGGTGGTCTGGAGCCCCTTGGGGCCTTTGTGGTGGTGGCGGCCATGAGATGGGCAGGGTGGACGGAGGGAGCCTCCACGTCCCGGCCCTACTGTTGCAGACTGCGTCATGGGAATTCAGGTGCATCTGAAGGTGTGTGCACGAGACTCTGAGATCTCCCAAACCTTCTTTGTAACAGTGGACGTGGTCCTCTTGTGCACCTGTGCACGTCAGCCCCCTTCCCCGGGCCCCTGAAGTTAACTTGTTGTCCCCGGGCTCGAGGCAGCTCGCTGTTGGCAGCTCCTTCCCTGCAGGTCCTGCACCGGAGTAGTTTGGTGCATGTTCCCTTATACAGATATTTTCACTGTTTGTAAAAAGTGCAGTGACTGTACCAGAACTGCAGAGAAGGGTGCAGGGCTCATGAGCGGAGCATCTTAGAAACCCGTTAGATTGTACAAAGCGCAGCTCCTAGGATGTCAGGTGGACCATGTGGTCAGCATTGAAGGGAGAGAGCAAGATTTAAGATGGCATGAGTACCAGAGATGTGCTTAGTGGGTTAAGCCTCTACCTGTGGTGCTGGAATCTTATGTGGGCACCGGTTCGAGTCCTGGCTGCTCCTCTTCTGATCCAGTTCTGTGCTATGTCCTGGGAAAGCAGTAGAAGAGGGCCCAAGGCCTTGGGCCCCTGCACTCATGTGGGAGGTCCAGAGGAAGCTCCTGGCTCCTGGCTTTGGATCGACGCAGTTCTTGCTGTTGCAGTCGTCTGGGGAGTGAACCAGTGGATGGAAGACTTCTTTCTTTCTCCCTATCTCTCTGACTTTCAAATAAATAAATACATCTTTTTAAAAAAAGGCAGCACAAAATGCAGGGCATGGGGTCAAAATTGTGGCAAAAAGGCAGGTGCATTTGGGAGTGTGTGACATTTCACAGCCTGAGTCGAGAAGGCCCTGTGTAACTTGGGGGTGCTGCCTCTCGGGGCCATGGATGGTTGGGTCAGCACAGAGCGGGGAGGGGCACAGGACACGCCGGGCCCCTTTGCCCTACAGAGAAGAACTGCGCAGAAGCTGGGGCGTGCCAGGGTGGGGGGCCTCAGGGGTCCTTTGGTATTTCCATCTGCGCCGAGGTCCAGGCAGTTGCTGCAGCTGGTCACGGTGGGCGGGTGTGTGTGTGAGTGTGTCCAGGACACTCCCAGAGTCTTAGAATGTGGCAGATGGGACAGGCTCCAAAGGCCAGGTGGTGGCATACCGAGGACTGAGGCCACAAGGGGAGCCCTTGGTCCTGTCCACTGTTGCGCCTAGCAGAGAATTCGCGGTTAGAAAGAAAATCAAAGAAGTGACTCTGAGGGCTAAGCCACTGCTTGGGACACTCACATCCCGTGCCCAACTTGCCTGAGTTGGAGTCTTGGCTCTGCTCCCACTTCCAGCTTCCTGCTAGCGCACGCCCCGGGAAGCAGCAGGTGACGGCTAAAGCAGCTGGGGCCCCTGCCACCCACATGGGAGACGTGGACTGAATTCCTGACTCTGGCTTCAGCCTGGCCCAGCCCAGCTGTTGCAGGCATTTAGGGAGTGAACTAGCAGATGAGTGCTCTTTCTCTCTTGCTGTCTGCATCGCAAATAAATTAGAAAAACCTAGTAATGAATTAAAGAAGTTACTTTCAAGTAGCTGAGACTTGTAACTTAAGACTGCTTCTGGGCTGTGATGACTGTCCCCTCCACGGCCACTGCTGTGTCTTGGTCCCATTCAGGCCCAGGCCCTGGGACTTCCTCTGCCTCCCCGCGCCCGGATGGGCCCTCTTCAGCTCCCACAGCTTTTCCATGGGTGGAGAGGAGTGAAGACCACCAGGGTAGGGAGCTTTCAAGCACCCTGAGCTTGGCCACGGGACCGGAATTCCCTGGAGGCTGTGAGCAGCCCCTGCAGGTCGCAGGCAGGTGAGGCAGTCTGCTCCAGTCCCACCCCCCACAGCCAACCCAAGCACCTCGAGCCAGGTGGGGTGCACGGAGACATCCTTCTGCTCACGCTGTCTGCACTGGTGAGCACTCCACACACAGTGCAAGCTTGAGCACTGGCCGGGGGCCCTGAGCGCCCAGCTGTGTGCAGGTTCCATCATCGCTGGGCTGTGTGACCTCGGGCAGGTCACCCCCCTCTCTGGGCATCACTGCCTTTACCTCTAATACGAGAGGTTCAGAGCAAGTTCTGAACCTAGAATCCGTGGTTCCTAAGCTAGGGGCTTAGGAAGCTCCTAAAAATACCTATGTTTGGAAAACGTAATTTGCTTATTTGAAAGGCAGAGTGACGGGGCGGGGGGTGGGGGACGGGAAAGAGAGACAAAGAGATCATCGCTTCTTGGTCTTTGGGCTAAGATCAGGTGTGGAGAGAAAGAGATCTTCCATCTGCTGGTTCACGCCCCAGTTGGCTAACAGCCAAGGCTGAACCAGGCTGAAGCCAGGGACCAGGAACTTCATCCTTGTGTCCCCAGTGGATGCTGCTTTCCCAGGCACACGGGCAGGCAGTTGGATCCGAAGTGGAGCAGACAAGACTCACACCAGCGCTGCAGTCTGGGATGCCGGCATCAAAGTGGCTCCTGCATTGTTCTTTCCTGTAGGGCCCATAGCTTTTGTTGTTTCCTAGGGTTGCAGTTAAAGCAGCGTGGGCTGGGTGGGCTTAAAACCACAGGAGTTTATCCTGTTCCTCCTGGAGGCCTGAGCTCTAGTCTGCGGGAAGGATTCATTCCAGGCCCCTCCCCCTGCTTGCCGTTGGCCATCACCCTGCCGTGTCTCCTCAAGCCTTCTTCCCTTGGTTCTGGTGTGTGTCTGTGTCTGTGCTAAGATCTCCCCCCTTGGACGACACCCGTCATTAGGGAAGCGTGAGACTCACAGAGTATGACCTCATCTTAACTAATTACATCTCCAGTGGCCCCGTTTCCAAATAAGGTCACACCCTGAGGTCCTGGGATCCCCACGCCCGGAGAGAAGAGGTGGCAGGCGGGGGATCTGCCCGGCGTCGGCAGCCCTGGCTGAAGCCCTGGACTTCTGACCGGAAGAGAGCAGGTACCATGTTACGTAATTGCCAGCCGGGCTCTCTTTGGTCCTGTCGTAGCGGCTCCTTCCACTGTCACATCCCTCGTCTGCACAGCGGCTGCAGCTGGGAAGGAGGGGACTGTCCTGGTTTGCAGATCCACTGAAGTTAACAGTGGCCAGTGGCTGAATTTGAATCCTGCTCCCGCGCCCCTTGCAAATATACCATCGCGCCTATCTCAGCCTTATCTCAACAGGCTGCCCAGCCACGGACTACCTGTTTGAAGCCTGCCTCCCTCCCCACAAGGGGAATAGAAAGCCAAGGCACTCAGCTGACAATCAGCAGAGACCTGCATTCATTTATGCCTTTGTTCATTGGTTCCCTCACCAAGAATTTTCCTACCTCCTGTACGCCCAGCGGGGTTCTTTCAGGGGAGCGGTAAACACACAAGAAAAGCATCCCAGTGGCAGGTGTTAGGCCTTGTTGACTGAGACAGGCAGCCTCTCGTTAGAAGGCACATCTCAGCTGTGATCTGAGTGACCTCAAGGATAAGCCCTGGACACCGTGTGGCTGGGAGGTGATGGCGAATGGGGAGAGCTACAGATGAGACCGATCAGGCAGTCAAGTGCGTGTGGGGCATGAAAAGGGAATTAGGGAGGCAACCACATGGCCAGGACAGGTCTCTATAGGGTGGTGATTGTAGGAGGCCACGCCTCCTGTGGCAAATAGATTGGCAGCTCCATGGATGCATGGAGGCCTTCGGAAGCTGAAGCAGTGGTTGACCTTCATGTTGGACAGAGGGACTGGTGGGGAGTGGACATACTGGGGCCACATTTCAGAGGGACAGCCAACAGGGCTGACCCTGGACTGGACTGGGGGAGTGGTGACAAAGGGAGGGAGTGGAGGGGACCCTGCTGGGTTTTTGGCTTGAACAACTTGATGCAGTGCTGTTTGTTATAGTGGAGGGCCCTGGGGGGAGGGGTTGGGATGGAGTTTTTGAGGTCATGCCAGAGCTAGGGGCTGGCAGCTGCTGGAGGAGGCAGCCCCAAGACAGTTCCCCTTTCTCTTGATTTCTTAATCCCCAACCTGTGCGGAGACATC
The DNA here is from genome assembly GCF_964237555.1 of Oryctolagus cuniculus. Classification (NCBI taxonomy): domain Eukaryota; kingdom Metazoa; phylum Chordata; class Mammalia; order Lagomorpha; family Leporidae; genus Oryctolagus; species Oryctolagus cuniculus. Next base: position 22,710,295 of record NC_091438.1, on the reverse strand, counting down.
AGAGCTTGCCAGAGACTGACCAGCCCACCAGGAGCTTGGTCCACCTGTCACTGCCTGCTGGGCTCAGTAGTACCCCCCCAGGGGCGTGGCCGACCCCAGTGGCCGGCAGCCTGCGTTCTTGCAGTCACCAACCCGGGGCTCCAGGAAATGCTTTGCTGCCACCTTGTGGACAAGAAGCGCCTGACCCATCTGGCTCCTTCAGCGTGGCTCCCGGACCACACTGGGCTGCTGGAAGAGACCAGAGCCTTGCAGAACTTGCACAAGCTAGGGCTTTCAGGAGGAAAGGGAGAGGGACCTGCACCAGTTCCCTATCGGCACGGGCTGTGGCTGGGCACAGCCCAGCGCTTATCAGTGGGTCAGCTAACACACATTTGGGTGGAGACCAGGTGCCCGTCTGTGGGCTTCCTGGGGCACAGCTTGGGGCCACTTCCTCGTTGTGGGCCATTGTGGACATCCCACTCCTGTCCAGTGGTCTTTCTCCTGTAAGGACCCTTCTGGGCCCCAGACACTCAAATGCGTGTGTGGGCAACTGTGGGGCATATCTGGAGTCCGCTCTTTTTCTGACTTCCAGGCACTCATGGTGGGGAGGGGCTGCCTTGTGCATTCTTTGCCCCCACCCTGGGGGAGGAAGATTGCATTCACCCTGACCCAGAATCTGCGCTGCAGGCATCCGTGGGAGAGTTCATCTTAATCTCTCTTCCCGGCCCTATGAGGAAGCCCAGCAGAGAGCCTGCACCAGGGGCACTTTTATGGCGTTTTTGTACTGTTCCTGGTTTTGTACTGTTCCAGCCTGGAGCTGGTCAGCGCTGCCCTGTCCCCCCTGGGCCCAGCAGCTCATGGTGCGGGGAGTCAGTCTGCATTTCCCGCTTGTCTTGGGAGAATTTTGTCAGTTGGAACAGGGAGACCTTGTCCCTGACCTGGGGCGGACCCAAAGGAGGAAGAGGTTTTGTGGTGTAGATGGGGTGGGGTGGGGTCTTTCACTGGCTCGATGTTGGGAGGGAGCAGGTGCCTTTACCTGCCTAACTTCTGTGGGTCAGGAAAAGCTCCGGGGGGGTGGGGGTGGGGTGGGGGGTGGGTGGAGGGGAGAATGGGAAAGAGGAAGCCACCAGGTGAGGAAGAGGAGGCTTCTCCCGCTTCACAGGCTGACCCACAATGAGCTTTTCTGCAGGTGCCCTGGAACTGGGAGCAGGTGTGACCTCAGGTGTTCTCTGGGCACTTTGTGCGCTCTCCCCACTCTGTCTCCACAGACCACCTCCCGTCCACACTGTCCTGTGCCTGCATTTGCGTTGGCTTGCTAGGAAGGCTTATTTTGAGGAAGGGTAATTTTCAGTGAGAGAGAGAGAGAGGGAATAAGGACAGCTTTGCAGACAGGGAAGGAAGGCAGAAAGCATTTTCTTTTGGTCTGTGGCTCTGAGGGTACGGACTTCAACTTGGAAACGGGGGTCACAATACCGGCTGCAGTGAGGGTCCAGGGACAGGCTGTCCTGGAGAACCGTCCATTAGGGGGGAACAAGCCTCCCGGAGAGGAGGAAGCTGCCCTCTGCACAGCTAATAACTGGTCCCACGGACACAGGGAATCACCCCCACCCCCAGGCCCGGGAGATCCAGCCCAGGACTTGGGAGTTTCCGGCCCTCCAGTCTGTGGGGCGCACCTGGGATGGAGAGGCCCTGCCTGCCTTAGGCATTCCCCCAGCCCCAGCCCCCTCAGGAATGCGCCACTGTTATCTCCTCCTCCTCTGAGACCCTGGTCGCTGAAAGGGATGGGGCAGGAGCTGGATTAGGCGGGCCGGGGAACACTCTCTGTAAAGGAGACACAAGCCCCTCACGCCTCGCTCCTCCCTGCAGATCTGCATGCTGTGGCCATTGATTTCTGCTTTACAGGCTGTGGTCAGTCACACTCCAGGGACCCCACGCCCCACTGCCCCAGTGCTGGGGTGAGGCCTGGCTTCACTGGGTGTCTGGCGCTCACTGAGGGTGTTTTCACGTAGACTGTGAGGTCCCAGCCGGCCCCAGCTCAGGCGGGAGGTGAGGCCCAGTGACTTCAGGGCCTAAGAAGTGAGTCACCGGGGAGCAGGGTCAAGGCCCAGAAATTACCCTTTGGCTTTTCCACTGCCGTAGGCAGGTCAACACCTAACATGCAGTCCAGACAGATACGAATCTTCTGGATTCTGTAATCTCCAGAGGAAAAGACAGCCACAGCCAACTGTAGCGCAGCCACTCCGGACCTCCAGATGTCTGAGCCAAAGACTCGGGGTTGCCGACAAGAGACTCGCCTCCTGGACTCCTCCCTTGGCCTTTTTTTTTTTCCCCAAGATTTATTTTTATTTATTTGAAAGAGCCAGAGAGAGGTAGAGACAGAGAGAGAGGTCTTCCATCCGCTGGTTCACTCCCGATGACCGAAAGGGCCCGAGCTGCTCTGATCCGAAGCCAGGAGCTTCTTCCAGGTGTCCCACGCTGGTGCAGGGGCCCAAGCCCTAGGGCCATCCTCCACTACTTTCCCAGGCCACAGCTGAGAGCTGGGTCGGAAGTGGAGCAGCTGGGACTAGAACCGGTGCCCATATGGGATGCCGGCGCTTCAGGCCAGGGCGTTAACCCGCTTCGCCTCAGCGCTGGCCCCTCCTTTGGGCTTTTAATAATTCCGGCCCCGTGCCCCTGGCCCTTCTCTTGAGAATGAGAATACGGCCCACTTTTCTCAGCCTGTGTGTGTGCTCGTTGTGCTGTAGGACTGCTATTTATTTGGCCTGTCCTTAATGACAGCTCCTCACCTACCTGCCCAGTCCTAGGAGGAGCCCTGGGCTGGAATTTCCTGTTTTCTGAGGGCTCCCGGGGGCTGCCCGAGCAGGCCGGCTCCCCTGCGCCGCGCCGCCGCCGCCGTTCCCGGCGTTCCAGGCCAGACTTGCTGCCTCTCCTGGCTGGGCTGGCTCCCGGCCTCTCCAGGTCTGGGCTTGCCGGCTCGGAGGTGGAGGAGTTGAGGCAGTCGCTCGGGCCGACACCAGGTGCCCAGAGGCCTGAGGTCCGTGCGCCCAGGCCGCGGCCCCGGCCCGGGCCCAGCCCTGCGCCCCTCGCCATGGGCCTGGCCCTCACCCCCGGGCCCTGAGTATGGAGCGGGGCTGGCCGCCGGTGGACAGCTGCAGCGGGGAGCGGCCCGCCGCCTGCCGCCGCGCCCTCAGCGTCAGCGACTCGTTGGACCTGCACGGCGCCCCGGCCGGCCGCTCCGCCGCCCTGCAGGCCGCCCTGTGTGCCGCGCGCGAGCAGCCGGTTCGGCCGCGGAGCGTGTGCTCGGGCGGCCCGGGGCCGGCGCCCGCCAGCGCCCGCGGCCTGCTGCTCGGCCTCCTGCGCCCGCGCCTTGGCCGCCGTGGCCCCGCGCCGTCGGAACGGCCCGACTCACCGGCGCCCAGCCCCGCGCCGCTTCGGCGCGGCCGCACCTCGGGGGAGTCGGCGCCGCGGCCGCGGCCCACGAGCATGACGTTCCTGGAGGTGAACCGTCTGGAGCTGGCGGCGGCGGCGGCGGCCGAGACGCCGGGCCCAGGGCTGGGCCGCGCGGGCAGCGCGGGCTTCCTCCGCGGCGCGTCGTTGTGGAGCAGCCAGCGCTGGCAGGTGTTCCGTGGCGGCGGTGGGCGCGGCGCCGAGGGTCCCCGGCGCGGCCTGTCTGCGCTCAGGAAGAGCTTCAGTTTCCGCCTGCGCCGGGGCCAGGAGATCCGGCGCTCCGAGTCCGGGCTGCTGGCCCGGCCACCCCGCGCGCGCACCCGCAGCGACGGCGATACCGGCTCCCTGGGCGCCTTCCCCAGCCGCCGCGACCTGTTAGGCGCCGAGGCCCCGCGCGCCGCGCCCGAGCCGGGCCGCCCCCGCACCGCCGCCAGCCTCTGGAAGCTGCTCACCAGCCGCTTCCGCCGGAGGGAGCCCGCGCCCCCCGCGCCGCTGTGGAGCCGCCGGGCGGCCGCGGTCCCCGGGCTCCTGGGCGCGCCGAGCGGTAAGGGGAATGGCCGCGCGGAGCCTGGGTGGCCTCCCCGGGTGGAGTCTAGCAGGAAACTGAGAGCTGTGTGAGAGTCTGTCGGGAACCTACCTGGTGGAGGTGGGTGCGCCGTGCGGGGCCGCGAGCTAGCTGGGTCTGGCGCAAGTGGCTGGGGTCGTGGGCAGTGGCAGAGAGAGACTGCTGGCAGGTTCAGGCGATAGCTCTGTCCCTGGCATCCTGGAACGGGAAGAAAGCTCCAGAGTTTGCATCCGAAGGAACTGCATGAGAGTCAGGAGGTCGCAGGCTGTACTGGACGCGTCTCCTAGCCCCCAGGCCCGCCCTGAGCCCTGGAAGCTGAGTACTTGGAGACCCGGTCCCCCAGAGCTGCAAAACATTTCTGGGGACAGTGTGTCTAGGAGCAGGGGCTGGGAAGCCGGCACCGCCCAGCCTGCTGGGCTGTCCCGGGCTAGACTGTGTGCCGTGGGAACCTGGGGGAGAGAGATGGGGCTCGCTGTGGGGGGGAGGGGAATCCAGTTAGCCAGAGGCTTCGCTTTCCTGAGTCGGGGGAGAGCAGTGGTGCAGAGAGTAGGCCAAAAGGCAAGCGGTCTAGAAGGTGGGGCTTCCCACCAGGGAGGAGTCTGAGGGGGAGGGCTGTGTGGAGGAGATAGGAACCTATTTCCACCTGCCTCTCAGCCAACAGGGCCAGGTGAGGCTCCGCCCTCTGGCTCGGGAATGTGATGGGCGACCCCACCCTCCCAAGGGTGAGCTGCTCCTACTCGAAGGAGGCTAGGGGACCCTCAGCTGGGTGCCCAGTCTGTGTGGGGGACTAGAAGTCTGACCTGGGTGAGAAGCCAGGTGTGGTTTGAGGTGGGAATCAATCGCTTGCTGGAGAGGTCCCAGGTTCAACGTGTAGTCTGAGTCCATAGCCTCAGGGTCTTCCTGCTGCTCCCTGGGGGACTAGGGGTCCAGGCCAGGATCCCATCCAATGCCTAGGGGAAGACCCTGGCAGCAGGCTTTAGGACAGGCGTGTCTTTGACCTTGGCCCTGACCGAGCGGCTCTGTCTTCACAGATTCATTTGTGAACAGCCAGGAGTGGACCCTGAGCCGCTCTGTGCCGGAGCTTAAAGTGGTGAGTGAGGCCCAGAGGTGCCCACGAGCCTGGGACTGGGTGGGCGAGGCCCGGCGCTGCTTCTGCCAGCGCCCACTCCCCCTTGGCCTCTTGGCTCGGCCTCTCCCACCCCATCTGCCACCCCCATCTCCTCCCTGTACTGCTTTGTCTTCCCTGCCCTGCCTCCTCCCGCTCCGTGCCCTCTGACTGCCGCTCCCCTCCCCTGCAGGGCATAGTAGGGAACCTGTCGAGTGGCAAGTCGGCCCTGGTGCACCGCTATCTGACGGGGACCTACGTCCAGGAGGAGTCCCCCGAAGGTGAGCGTCACGGGCCAGCCCGGGATCGGAGGCACACTCACCCGCCCCGGCTCTGTCTTTGGCTCTGCTCGCTCCTCTCTCATCTTGCACTGCCCAGCCCTCCTGGGGTGCGCCCCACGGTGGGCCCTGACTCTGCACTCTGTCCTAGGGGGTCGGTTTAAGAAGGAGATTGTGGTGGACGGCCAGAGCTACCTGCTGCTGATCCGAGATGAAGGAGGCCCCCCCGAGCTCCAGGTGATGCTCCTGCCCCAGGGCCTGGGGCCACCCCTGTGCTCGGCACCCCTTTCTCGAGGTTAAGACTTGGGACTGAGCGAGGTTGCGTGTCTGGGGAGGGGGTGCTTCCTGGGCCTGCCCCCCCTGGGTCTGCCCACCCAGCGAGGGAGTTGCCCCCGGGGACCCCGCGAGAGCTAACTCTGCTCGGTCTCCCCTAGTTTGCGGCCTGGGTGGATGCAGTGGTGTTTGTGTTCAGCCTGGAAGATGAAATCAGCTTCCAGACGGTGTACAACTACTTCCTGCGGCTTTGCAGCTTCCGCAACACCAGCGAGGTGCCCATGGTGCTGGTGGGCACGCAGGGTGAGGCGGGGAGGCCCTGGGGCTGGGTGCAGCCTGGGTGGACAGATGTGAGAGCGCCCCCTCCCCCAGGTCCCCTACTGCCCAGCGCTCCCAGGACCCCTCGTCCCGGATCTTCCCCCTACCCGGCTGAGTCTTGCTATTGCCATAGGTGTGACACTCCTGTCCACGGGTTTCTTTTTTTGAGATGAATAAAGTGGTTGGCTCATTTCCACTCAGGGAGGTGGAAGCAAGTTCTTAGAGCCCTGTGTGTTCCACTCGCCCTTGGAGCGCATGGCCCTCCTTCCTCTCCCCTGGCTTCTCAGCCAGCCGAGTGAGCCCCCCCCCCTCCCACCCCGCCTCCAACAGACGCCATCAGTGCCGCCAATCCCCGGGTCATTGACGACAGCAGAGCCCGCAAGCTGTCCACAGACCTGAAGCGCTGCACCTACTACGAGACGTGCGCCACCTACGGGCTCAACGTGGAGCGCGTCTTCCAGGACGGTAACTCGGGCCCCAGAGCAGGGCGCAGGCAACTCCTGGGCCAGCAAGCCTGAGTCCCTGGAGGGGCGGGGGGTGGGGGTGGGGCAGGGGCTAAGCTGGGCTTTCCATTTCTCCCTAGCGGGTGTAATTGACTCTGCTGTCCCCTGCAGTGGCCCAGAAGGTGGTGGCCTTGAGGAAGAAGCAGCAGCTGGCCATCGGGCCCTGCAAGTCCTTGCCCAACTCACCCAGCCACTCGGCCGTGTCTGCTGCCTCTATCCCAGCTGTGCACATCAACCAGGTGCGCCCCCACTCCTTCCCCTCCCCCACAGCTTCCAGTCCTCCTGTCTTTCTGTGTTCTGCCACCTCTGCCACCGCCTCCTCACACCTGCCCACCTCCCCTGTGGCCTCCCAACCTTGCATGTGGCTGGAACTCCGCGTAGCCTGCATGCTCGGCCTTGGCCTTGGCTGTGTCCTGCAGGGACTGCATCTTCCTGCTTCGGTTTCCCAGCCCCTGCTCTCTACGGTCTCTCATCCCCACCCCTAACTTCAGCTCAGACAGCACAAGCATTTGCTCTGGGTACCGCCATTAGAATCATCTTGTAAACTGCTTCCCAAGGAAACCCGGCCCAGCGGGTGCAGAGAAGAGAGGAAAGTTCTTTAGGCCTGCTCGGCACCGGCCCTGGGGCAGGTGGGGGCGCTCTGCAGGTCTGGCCCCGTCCCCCCACTTTCCTGGGCCAGCGCCTGGCCCCTGTGGGCGTGGAGGAAGCAGCCCTGCCCTGGAGGCAGAGGGGAGGGCCTGGGTCCGGGCACTGGCCACGTTTGCACAAGTTAGGGCCCCACAGAGGTGAAGCCAGGCCACGTGCTCTAGGGAGGGCCGTCGGCAAGGCAGGGGCTCCCGTGCACTGCAACCTCACCCTGTGGTCGCTTCTGGTCTCTGCAACGTACTCTGGCCGCCTCACAGCTGCGCTCTGCCCCATGCCGGGGCGAGAATCCTTTCTCAGCCACACACATCTTACAAGCAAACCTCAGCCTCCCCCCACCCCCCACCAACCCTTGCGTCCCGGACTTGGAGGAGGGGGGGTGTCCATTCTGAGTAGCCTTCTTCCGGGCCCCTGATGAGCCAGGACGTCACCCACAGTCTTGTCTCCTCTCACGCTTGTCCCTGACGTCACCTGTGCCTCTGATGGAGCTCCTGGCTGGGCTCCCCTGCCCAGGCCCCAGGACGAGGGTATCCTCCCTAGCCGGGCAGATGCCCACCCCCCCAAATTCCTCTCTGTAGGAGCTAGCAGCCTGTGTGCCCTGCTACTGCAGGGCTTCCTGGCGCCCGCCCCAGAGCCCCCCTCAGCAGCCCTCTCTGTCCGTAGGCCTCGAATGGCGGCGGCAGCGCCTTCAGCGACTACTCCTCCTCAGTCCCCTCCACCCCCAGCATCAGCCAGCGGGAGCTGCGCATCGAGACCATCGCCGCCTCCTCCACCCCCACACCCATCCGCAAGCAGTCCAAGCGGCGCTCCAACATCTTCACGGTATGTGACCCGCCCCGGCTGCCCTCAGCGCAGGAACAGGCAGGGCCCGGCCAGCGACAGCTCCCAGCCAGAACCAGGGAGGGGCCCGCTGCAGCCTCTCTCTCTCTCTCTCGTACATAGATGCACGCCGCTCCTAGAAGCTCCTTCCTGGTGCCCTCAGAACCTTCCAGGCTGTTCCTCTGAGCCTGCAGAGGGCTGCCCTTCGCTGCCCTCACCATGCCCAGACCCTGCCCACCCTGCGCTGCACACACTTGGCCTCCCCTCCCCGCAGCCAACCCCTCCGTCCCTCCCGGGCCCCTTGTAGGGTGTCCCTTGCAGCCTGAAGGGATCTTTGGCCTAACTGCCCTGACCCGCTTTGATTCAACAGCTAATGCACCGGAGGCCAGAAGGCTATTTGCCCAAGGCGACACAGAGGGTTAGCTGGCCGAGCTAGACTCGGAGCCAGGCCGCCCCGTCCGCCTTCCGCTCTTTTCCCCCACTGCCGAGGGGAGACTCATGCTTCCCACCCACCGCTGTGATTGGTTTAACAAAGGCTTAGCCATCTTTTCCTGGGCTTCACCACGCTGCCTCGGCCCTCCCTCTCAGGTTTGTCCTGTCTCCTTGTGAGCTCCCTGCCCCTCCCCCACAGACCTGCCAACCCCACCCCCCACCCCCCACCCCCGCCCCGGGGTCCAGCCGGGCGTGCCCGGCTCGCTCCCCCAGTGTCCAACACACAGTGCCCACCCCAACCTCCCCATCCCCCCTGGGCTTCGGCTGGACTGTTGTCCCAGGAGTGTCGGCCAGACAAAGGTGGGTGAGAGCCAGCCGTGTGGATTGGCACTACCGCACCCGTGCCTCTGTGTCACGGGTCGCCTCTTATGGGGAGCCAGGGCCAGCCTCTCAGGACCCTGCCCGGGCAGAGCCAGTGCCCCACCCCCACCTCTGCCCCCGCCCTGGCCCTTTATCCATCCTCGCCTCCGCCCTGCCCAGCACGCGCCTTCCCGCCATCACGCCGTGCACTGGACTCATAGCTTCTTGTTCCCGTTCACATCCATCGAGATGCACAGAGCCCTGGTGGCCGCCTGCTTGTGCTCATACCTGCCCGCCGCCGCCGCCGCCACTGCTATGGGGCCTTTAGGTGCCTGTGCGGCACCTCTGTCATCGGCTGCCTCCGTTCCATTCTTAGCTCCCCATCTTGCCCCTGCTGGCTGGTTCTGTGACGCCATCCCCCTGGCCCCGGGCCCCTCCCGCACCTGCCATGCCCAGCTCCACGTCCTCTCTGTGCGCCGCCTTCCATCCTGTGCTCTCCGCTGCCTGCCTCGACCGCTGTGCACTCCCCCACCCGCCTCGCTGCTGCCAGCCCCCCCAACCCGGGCCCACCCGTTCTCTCCATCTTCACAGTGGCCGCCCAAGTCTTCCTTTCCATCGTTTCCTTGGTGACCTCACTCTTGGCGCCATTGTCCCCCGGGGCCGCCTCAAGGCGTGTCCATCTCTGTGGGTGTATCTGGGGACCTCCCCTCCCCCCACCATCATCTTCGCTGTTGGGACCACCCTTCTTCTCCTTCCTCGTCCTCTCCAGTCACACCTGCTCGAGGGGGGCCCCCTGTGTCGTGCCTGCTCTGTGGCTGGTGACCCCACCCCCACCCCCAAATTGGCCGTGGCTGTGCCCTCCCCAGTCCCCCCAACCATGACTTCATGTGCTCATTTTGTCTCCACTCTTGCGCTGTGCCCGTCCTCCATGGAGGAGATGCCCCTTTGGGCTCCCAGGGGTCCCCTCTGATTGGGGGGGGCTCTCGGCTTTTCAGCCCGGCTGGGGTGGGCCGCACCCCACCCGTCCCGACGAGCCCTTCCATCTGGGGACTCGGTGACTGTGCGCCCACCCTCCTCCCTCCTCCCCCGGGCAGAAGGGGCAGAGAGGGCTGTGGAGCCCTGGAGGGGACCAGGGCATAGGCGTTGCCCACGGAGTTGCCGGGTGGCTGCTGACGCTCCCGCGGTTCTTCCTCCCACGCTGCAATTGCAGTCCTTCATGCCTTCCCTGTACCCTTGGCTCTTGGCAGCCTGGGAGGACAGGAGGGCTGGGCCCTTGGGCCGAGTGGTGAGCCGTCCCGGCCAGGATGGACGGCAGGGCTGCGTCTGCTCAGCGGTGCAGCGGCCGCCGCCTCCTCCAACTCCTCCAACTCCTCCTCCTCCTCCTCCTCCTCCTCTTCATCCCGCTGCCGCCTCTCCCCAGGCGCCTGGGTCTCTGCCCTCACTACTGCTGACCAACGTGTGCGGGGCTTGAGTATAACTTGCCAAAATCTTTATTCTTTCGATATTTGCAGATATGTGCCACTGTTTCCAACTTTTCATCAACAAAAAGGCCTTTCCAACTCCTTCCAAATTAGAAGACCAGGTGGTGACACACGGCACCTCTGGACATACCCCTGTCGGGGCCGGAGGCGGGCCGGGCCCTGGGACTGCTCTCAGATGAGAAGCGGCCGCGAGCTCCCCGCTCCAGAGACCCACAGGAATCTTTGTAACTAACCCCACCCCCAGGGAAGGCTAGGAGCGCCGGAGCCCTGCTGGGGGCTGCCGGGCACCAGGCCCCCGGCTGGACGCTGCGCCAGGCTCGCTGCATGGAGAAGAAGGGAGCTCGGCCAGCTCGACGAGGCCCCCAGGGGGTGTGGGGGAGTCGAAGCCCGCCCGCCCGCCGCCGGCCCAGCTGCTCCTGGGGGGCGCTTTCCTGCCCCTGTTCCCCCTCTGCTCCCTCCTGCATGGACTTCTGCCGTTCCTGCTCCGGAAGCCGCCGCTGCCGCCCGTCCCCCCTCCCCCTCAACTTGCCTAGCCCCTCTCTTTGGCTTCCCTGTTTCCTAGGATCCGCATTCGGGCGGACTCTGCCCCAGGAGCTTGGCAGGGCGCAAAGGGCCTCTTCCGGCCTCTCTCCTCTCTCTCTCCATCCACTGCGCCCCTCTGGGCCACGTGCCGTGTGGTGTCTGTGCCGCAGCCGGGCCGCCCGCCCGTCACTCGCGGACTCTGCTCTCCCCGGTTGTCGTGTGCCCCCCCGCCCCGTGCTCCCAGCCAGCCCTCGGCCTCCACCGGCCACCTCTCCTCGCCCCCCCAACCCGGCCCCCTCCCCGGGCTGCGTGCTCCTCGCGCCCCGGTACTTCCTGTCCTTGCTCTTTTGGGAGGGGTGGGCCCGGCTCAGTGACCTGTGCTGCTCTGTATGGTGCGTGTGTAAGAATAAACCCGTTGGAATACTCGTGGTCTCGGTTCCTTGCCGCCCCGTCGCCCTGGCCCGACCCAGTGCTAGGGCTGCCCAGGAGGAGGGAGGAAGGAGGGAGGGCTGGGAACTCCAGGCGGGCAGTGTTCCCCCGGCGGAGCCTGGCCCTCTCCAACAGCTGCTCTTCTTTTCTCTTCCAGTCTCGGAAGGGCGCTGACCTGGACAGAGAGAAGAAGGCTGCAGACGGCAAGGTGGACAGCATCGGGAGCGGCCGGGCCATCCCCATCAAGCAGGTTAGCGCTGGCCTTCCCCTGTGGTCCCTGGATATGCTAGTGTGTGGCACTTGTCAGGGCCTCTGTGCTGAGAACGGTGTTGGGAGAGAGGCCACTCTTTCAAGCCCCCAGGTTCTTAAGGAAGGGACTGGAACTGTGGCTCAGTCTGTACCTCCTTACCGCCACTGGAGGGCAGCAGAGAGCCACTGCTGGCTCGCTTTGGCGCTCCCAGCCTCGCTGCTTTGGGGTTCCACCTGGAGAGCCTTGTCTGGGCTCTGCCACCTAAGGAAAAGAATTGGCAGAATCACCTGAGGAGTAGGCGTTGAGGGCCGCGCCCCTGCTGGGTTTATCGGTACAGTTTCGTGGCTGTGAGCCTCTTCCTTTCTGAGACACTACCTGTGGGTGCTAGGCCGCCTGAAGCCTGAGTTCTCCCAGACCCTGCTGCCTTGAATGGTGGAGGGCGTCTTGTGCTCAGAGAGGGTGGTGCATCGGGTCGGAGCTCCAGAGCCGCTGGGCTGGAGGAGGGCAGAGTGGGCGAGTGTGTCTCCAGCTTGGCTGAGAGGCCGCAGGGCTCAGAGCCCACAGGTGCTCTTGGGGGGATGGGAGAGGTGCGGCAGTAGCCTGGTGGTTGGTGCCCTCAGCTCCGCCTACACATCTGCTTGCACGTGGTCATTCTTCCCTCCCTCCGGGTACTGACTTGACACAGAGCTCCCTGGGGTCTGGTGGCTATTGGCCAGGTTTGCGACCACAGACGGGGCTGGTATAGCCAGAGAATCAGAGCTTGGTTTGGCCAGGGCCCGTGGTCAGGTTTGGCCTTTCTGGGCTGGGGATTATGGGGGTCTCCAGGCAGTGTGGTCTCCTGGGGAGAAGGGGCCCGTCATGTGCCCAGCAAGAGTCCCAGGAAGTCCATGGGGGACCCAGAGGGCAGGGCAAGGATCTGTACCCTCATCTGCACCCCGTCTTCCCACTTCATCCCTCTCTTAAAATACCTGTTGCATTCATGCCTGTTGTCGGGCAGCACTCGGGCGCTAGCCTGCTCCTGGGAGGCGGCTGGAGAGGCTCACAGCACGGAGCGCCAGCGGCCAGAGCCCCCCAGGCCTCCTCCCGTGCCTGTGCGGGCGTGCGTGTCTGAATGCAGAGGCAGGGCCCGCACTGGCCCGTTGTTGATCCTGTGATTCGCGGGGGCCTCTCGCCAGGTGCTGCGTGCTTGGGCACAGCCTCCCCTCCCCTTCCTGCTCGGAGGTGGGCGATGTGGAGGAGGCGTGTGTCTGCTGAGTGACTGTGTACACCTGAATACGTTTAATCAGTAAATAGCGCTGTCATCCATCGGGCCCACACGCTCGCCTTCCTGTCTGGGGGCTGCTGTGGCTGGAGGTGGCTTATTTGTTCCCGGAATCCTCCCAGTGGGGATGGAGGGGAGGAGGAAGCGCTGTGAACTTGGCCCTGGCGTTGTGCAGCGGCCTGGGAGTCAGCCGGCTTCCGCGGGATCTCAGCCTGTGCCTGCTCTTTCAGGTTAGGTAATGACAGCACCCACGAGGGTAGCGCCTGGCGGGCCCTCCTTGCATCCTCTCCCAGCCCTGCAGTCAGTGGGGTGGAAGGGGGAGAGGGTCTCCAGGACCCGGGCCCCTCCGCACCCCCATCCCATCCCTTGCTCGGCGCTGGTCCAACCCCCTGCCCCCCCACCCCGTCTGCAGCCCCTCCCCTTTCCCCGCCCCCTGTCCCGTTCTCCCCAGTTCTGTTCCTTCCCCTCCCCCACCCAGCTCCTGCTGGGAGTAGAGATTGCATTTCAGTTGCCATTTGCATTCCCAATCAATCCGGACTCCGCAATTAAGTCGGCTGGCGGAGCTGGGAGGGAGGCGGCGGCGGGAACGGGTCCTCTGGGGGCCGTCGCCTCCGCACTGCTCCCATTCCGCCCCAGATTGCTTCCTGCTCCGCCGTGCGCAGCCGGCCGGCCAGGGAGGGGAGCAGGAACCCCTGTAGCTTCTCGTCTAGCTCCTGGTACGCGGGAGAGGCTGGGGAGCCAGGGAGCAGCCGGGCAGGTGAATGGTGGGCCGCAGAGCCAGCGGAGCCGAGTGGGCGGCTGGGCGGCGGGGTCGAGCTCCGCCAGCCGCTTGCCCAGACCGGAGCACTCCGCCCACAGCCTCCCGGTAACGAGCCTCATTACTGCAGCTCCCAGATGAAGTGAGGCGAGAGGTTCAGGCGCGAGGGGGCCCTCTCTGGATCGCCTTCTCTGGACCTCAAGTCCAAGCTCCAGGTCTGACCCAGGGAACAGAGGCCCCGAGCAGTAAAGGTTTGTCTGATGTTCTGGGCTGGCAGTGGCCGCCTGGGCTGGAAGCTGAGACTGGACCTATGATAGGAACCCCCTGATCTTGATGAAGGCTGGATGGGGAAGAGGGGCCCAGGCTCTTGACTGTAGCCCTGTGGGATTCTCCCTGTGAAGGCTGTCAGGACAGGGAACGCAGTCGTGGGAGAGGAGCCCTGAGTAAGCCTTGGGGGAGCTCCACCCACAGTGTCCACTCAGGAAGCTCCGCCCACACATCTGTTTGCACGTGGTCATTCTTCCCTCCCTCCGGGTACAGTCAGGGAGCTGGGGATCACTCCCAAGGGTGTCTGCAGAGCCTGGTGGCCATTTGTCCTCAGGGGTGCTTGTCCTGGGGGCCGGGCAGAGGGAGCAGCCCTGGTGGGGCTGTGCTCTCAGCCACTCCTGTCCTTGGCCTGTGATAGGGAGGCCACGCCCAGAGAGTCACCAAGGCCTAGGACTGCTGGCTCCTTAACAGACCAGGAGGCAGGGCCAGATTGCCCTTTGGAGTCGCCCCGCCTACCCTACCGCCTGCTGGGGATGCCGCGAACCCATTACCTTCAGATGCCCCCTTTCAATTAATTAACTAATCAACTAACTTGATTTGATTGGCAGAGCACTGAGAGACAGGTCCCACCTGCTGGTTCAGTCCCCAGAATTTCTACAGTGGCTCCAGGCCTGGCAGTGGGGCCCAGGAACTCTTCCAGGTCTCCCACATGAGTGACAGGGACCCAACCACTTGAGCCGTCATCACCAGCTGCCTTCCAGGGTGCACAGTAGCAGAAGCTGGAATGGGGAGCGGAGCTGGGACTTGAATTCAGGCAACTCCACTGTAGGCAGCTGGCATCCTAACTGGAGCCATTAGCACTAGGCCAAATGTCTCCCTCCCACCCTGCATCTAAAAAAAAATGTTTAGGGCTGGCGCCGCGGCTCACTAGGCTAATCCTCCACCTAGCGGCGCCGGCACACCGGGTTCTAGTCCCGGTCGGGGCACCGGATTCTGTCCTGGTTGCCCCTCTTCCAGGCCAGCTCTCTGCTGTGGCCCGGGAGGGCAGTGGAGGATGGCCCAGGTGCTTGGGCCCTGCACCCCATGGGAGACCAGGAGAAGCACCTGGCTCCTGGCTCCTGCCATCGGATCAGCGCGGTGCGCCGGCCGCAGCGCGCCGGCCGCGGTAGCCATTGGAGGGTGAACCAACGGCAAAGGAAGACCTTTCTCTCTGTCTCTCTCTCTCACTGTCCACTCTGCCTGTCAAAAAATTTAAAAAAAAAAAGAAAAAGAAAAAAGAAAAAAATGTTTAGCAAGGAATATTTGTACATTTTTATTTATTTATTTGAGAGGTAGAGCCACAGAGACAGAAAAATCCTCCATCCACTGGTTCACTTTCCAGATGGTTGCAATGGTTGGAGCTGGGCCGATCTGAAGCCAGGAGCTTCTTCCAGGTCTCCCACATGTGGGCAGGGGCCCAAGGGCTTGGGCCGTCCTCCACTGCTTTGCCAGGCCATAGCAGAGAGCTGGATCAGAAAAGGAGCGGCCAAGACTCGAACTGGCACCCATATGGGATGCCAGTGCGGCAGGTGGAAGATTAACCTGTGCGCCGCAGCACGAACCCTGATTGTACATTTTTATAGGACACAGTGCAGTACCCCAACACACGCATCCTGCATAAATGAATCGAATCAGGCACTCGGCAGCAGCCCCTTTGAGGATCGAGTCTCCCTCGCTGATGGGGCACCAGGTAGCAGGTTGTATCCTCCAAAGGCTGCATCCATCTCCCAGCTCCCATGACCACCTCCGGCAAATGGCATCTGCCTCTCGGAGGGCTCCAGCAGGGATGTGAGGACGTCTACTGGAAAGGGGGACACTGGGGTTAAGGCCCTGGAGTGGAGCGCCCTTCCCTGTCCCCACCTCGTGCCCTGTGGGGAGCAGAGATGGCTCAGGAACTCCTAAGCCACCTGGATTCCAATCCCGTCCACCGGGGGCTGAGCCTTGTGTTGGGAAGAACTGCGGGGGGGAGGCGCGATTGAATCCGCTCCGGACGCCCGTCCTTGGTCATCAAGACCAGACCAGACCAGACCATCAGCTGAAGGCAGAAGGAGCACCGCCCCCCCACCCCCGCATCTCTTGCTCTGTGTTTCCTTGGCTGCCATGAAGCTGGGTGTCCGTTCCTGGAGGAGAAGCCATCACAGTGCCTCTGCCCGCGGGCTCTGCCTCTGGCAGTGTGGGGGAGCTCACGTTCTCAGCATCTGCTGGGAGGGGACTCGGGAGCCTCCCCCTGCTGTTCCCCGGCGGATGTCTCTCCAGCTCTTCCCACTTAGCACCAGTCTGTGGCCCTCCTCTTCCTCTTCTTCCTCTTCCTCCCCTCCCCCTCCCCCTCCCCCTCCCCCAGGAGTCGCATCCAGCAATCCCTAGGGAGCACAGCCTCTTCTCGCTCCTGACTTTGGGGGGTTGGAGGAAGGAGGCAACAGGATTTGCTGGTCCTGGGGACCAGCGCCAGCGCTCCTGATTCCTGTGCCCCGTGCCAGCCATTCTCCTGTGCCATGTGTTGTTTCAGAGGGACTATCGCTAGAGGGGCGGGTTTCTCCCAGGAAGGAAGGAAGCCAAGGCTCTGATTGGGCATTGTCTCAGTTCGTCTTCCTGCTGGGGTCTGCCCCCTACGTCTCCCCGGCTGCCAGCCCACGCAGGTCTGGGGGCCTTCCCCCAGTTCTTCTAGCAGGCGCGTGCAGCGGGTGTGTAGTGGCCTGGGCGTCACCTCGCACGCCGAGTTTATTAGTGAATGAAGCAGACCTCCTGGCTGTCCTTGTCTGTGTATGCCCACCCACATGTGGGAGTGTCCTGGCCACAGGGGAAGTCTGTTCGCTGAGATGGAACCCTGGCTCCTCCCACTGCCAGCTAGGGGACAGTTAGGGGATCTTTCTGCCTTATTCTAGAGCTCCCATGGAGGACCCCTTCTGAGAGAGGACCCCTCCCATCCCCAGGGCAGGGGAGGGAGGGTCCGGGCAGGTCTCCCTGGCAGACCTCCAGGGGGAGTGGGTTCCATCAGAGGGTCTGCCTGGCTGGTGCACCTAGTCCAGCCGTAGGTCCTCAGGGTCCTTGTGCTCAAAGTGGGGAAGGCAGAGGATGTGACCCGATGACACTGTGACCTTTGCTGGGGCAGGCGGTGCTGGCCCCTGTCCCTGACCACACCTCTGCTTTCAGGGGATCCTGCTGAAGCGGAGTGGCAAGTCCCTCAACAAGGAGTGGAAGAAGAAGTATGTGACGCTGTGTGACAACGGGCTGCTCACCTACCACCCCAGTCTGCATGTGAGTCTGGGAGGAGCCTGAACCTGGGGGCGGGGCTTGGAGGGACAGTAGCAGAATAACAAGCAGACTGAAGTGACTTCCGGTTTTTTTTTTTTTTTTAAGATTTATTTATTTGAAAAGTAGAGTTACACAGAGGGTGGGGAGACAGATCTTCCATCCGCTGGTTCACTCCCTGAATGAATACAACAGCTAGGGCTGCGCCAGGCCAAAACCAGGAGCCCAGAGCTCCATCCTGGTCTTGCATATGGAATGCAGGGGCCCAAGCACGTGGGTCACTTTCCCCTACTTTCCCAGGCACATTTGCAGGGGCCTGGATCAGAAGCAGAGCAGCTGGGACTCCAGGCCTCGCTTTGGCGTTGCCGGGCTTCCGACATGGGACGCCAGCATTGCAGGCAGCAGCTTAACACGCTGCGCCAGACACGAGCCCCGGAAGTGATTTCAAATGGGTTTTCCCTTGAGGAGGAACCTCACTTGGGTGCTTGGGAAGTGCACAAGACCCAGACCCAGTCCAAGTGCTTATGCTAAAGCCCACACATGGCTAATCAGGGCTGTGCTCCACCAGGGACCCACTCCGTGGCAGGTGCTGGGCTGCCGGCCCCTCCCGGGCCCTCCAAGCAGCTTGGCTCCACCTCCCACATTCCAGTTATTTGAAGAGCTGGAACCCACCCACTTACATGGAATTTCTAGAATATCTATGGTGCTGGTGTTGCCAGACAGTTGTCTTTGAGCTGGACCGTGCCGGTTGGGGAGCACCAGGCTGCAGGGCCCGGGGTGGTGGAGGGGGAGACGGCAGCTGAGCCTGGGCTGAGAGGGGCCAGGCCCTTGGGAACGTCCTCCCAGGAGGGACAGAGGAGGGCGATGTTGTCTGGGCAGGGGCGCCTGGAGGCGCGTGGCCGTGCCCCAGTGTGGGTGCTGCAAGGATTGCAGAGTAGCCCCCGTGCAGCTCCTCCCACCCTTCCTCCCTCTCTCTCCCCTCCCTGCGTGGCTCCAGCACACAGCTGTCACCAGAATCCATCTCTGTCACCACCCCACTGTGGGGCTAATGAGTTCTCCTGTGAAGCCCCCTCAAGCACAGCACGTGGGCCGGCCCCACCCCCGGCCCGGAGGCCCTGGGCCTGCCTCCGAGGGTCCCCAGCCTGCCTTTGAATCTGTACATGAGACACGAGAGAGGCTTGACCCGAGAGCCGCCGGGGTCCACGATGCCCGGCCCCGAGCGCAGAGCCCAGGCAGCTCTGCAGGGAGAACCTGCACCAGAGGCCTGGCCTGGGGAGAGCCAGCCCTGGGGTCTTCCGCCTCCAGCCTGGCCTCCTGGGGATTCTCCTCACCCAGTTCCTTGGGGCGCTGCCTCACCCCCTTAGCTCAGGGGACAATGCCAGTTACTCCCTGCTCATCCCTCACCAGTGCAGGAAGTGGGCCTGGACACCAGGTGGGGGAGCAGAGTGGGGGCCCCTCCATTCAGTGCAATAGAGGGCCCTCTGTAGGATGGAGCCTGCACCCCAGGGAGCAGGGCAGGTGGGCGGGGAACAGCCCGGAGGACAGGGACCTGGAGGCCTCATGACTGCCTGCAGACCGGAGACCCCAGAAGTGGCACTCAGGCTGGGAGACCACGCTGGCACCTGCCAAGTCCCTGGTGTGTGCACCTGGACAGGGGTAGCCTTTGTGCTCTGCCTGTACCTTACCTGTTCCTTTCTGCTTTGTGCCACCCTAGCTTGGTACGTGGTCTTTCCTCCCGTTTGTCCCTTGCCCCAGATAGTGAAAGAAGCCCAGTGGGGAGAGGAAGGGTGGCAGAGGGGCCTCGGGACATGGAAGAAAGGGGCCCTGTGCCGTGGTGGGGGGTAGGCTGGGGCTTGAGGGAGCACCGTCTCCATGTGTAGCCTCCTGGACGGCACGGGCTTGGAGGTTTGGGAGCTCATCAGAGTCACCCGACCAGTGACTGAGACTTGAACTCATGACTTTAGCTCTCAGCAGTACCCAGGTTTTTCTGCCTTTGCCAAGAACACAGCTCCCTTTGGGGCTGGCTAAGAAAGTCACCGGGGAGTGTTGTGGAGGTAGACCAGCCGCCTGGGTGCCCCAGGAGTCACCTCCCCAGCTGCACTGGGTGTAGCCGAGTGTGCATCAGGGGCCGTGGCAGGAGCTGGGTGCCAGGGACTTCCAGGCCTCTCCTGGTGTCCTTGCCAGGGGAGCTCTAGGGGCAGGCAGGCAGCCTGCCGGCCTGGCACCCCAGGCCCCCGCTGCTGTCCCGGCCTGGGAAGCCGTGAGGAGAGTGCTATGAGCCGCTCGCTCCCGAGGGTGAATCCCGGTCAGTCGGCCACAGCTCCTCCTCGGCCACCGCTCCTCCTCGGCCACCCACAGGCTCCATGCTCAACACGCATGTCCCTCCCCCAGCTGGACCCCAGAGGAGCTGACAGACGCCACGGGCCCATCCCTGCCCTGGCAGTGCTGACCCTGTCCTCGGGAAAGCACTGATCTGATCCGGGACTGTGCTGTAATAGCCAACGCACACGTGAAAGCCCATCCGAGGGTTGCCCTGCTCAGGGCTGTCCCGGGGATTCCACCCAGGTCCCCCCAGCTCCTCCAGCCCTGTTCTCTGCCTCTCCGTGGCTGCCGCTGCCCCCTTCACTTCCTCCACCTCCCCTTTGCCACCTGCTTCCACCTGATTCAACTCTCCAGTAGCCAGCATGACCGGGCTGCCTTCCCACCTGTGAGCAGCCGGCTCCCCGACGGGGAGTGTGGGAGCCCCAGAGGCTCAGGCAGGGCTCCCCACCCCACCGCCAGGGAGTGGGGCCTCCCCTGAGATCCGAGCGGGGCAGTGCTGGTGCATCCTCGCCTAGTGACGGACCGGACCGGATGTGCCGAGCAGGGGTTGGTGGGCCAGCCTCAAGCTTCGCGGCCGATTCTCGCCTGGCCCGAGAGAGAGCCCGCCACAGCCTCCCCCATTTTGCAGCCAGCGGAGCCATTCACACAATCACCTTCTGTTAATTCTATCTGCAACATCAATTAAATTGTTTGTAGAAACTAATTGAATGTGGCTTAATCACACATCTTAATAGCTTTCCACGCTCTGAACTCGTTGTTAATTCCAGTAATAAAACGAGATGAGAACGCTGGCTGGGTAATTAGCGAGGAGGCTGGGGAAGAAATTGCCGTTTGATGGTGGGTAATAAAGGCAGCCGTGGTGACCGCTCTCCTGAGCCGCCGCCGCCACCGCCGCCGCTGCGCTCCCCGTTCTGCTGACGGAGGGAAACGCTGTTGCTCTGCCGCTGCTCCGGGCTTCTCCCCACGCTCTCCTCCAGACCTACTCTCCCTTGCTCGGCGCTGGGCCCTGGAGCTGGCCAGGCACAGGGCACAACCTCCGGGACCGCGGGTGTCGGGCACTCGGGCTATGCATCCAGTGCAGTCCGAGTTGGGCAGTATCTGGCTCCTTGGCGCTGAGCGGAGTCCCCCGGTGCAGCCCTTGTGCTTGGCAGGAGGTTAGCTCTGCTCCTTGGCATCCCAGGGCTGTACGTGGGGCCCGAAAACTTAGAGCTGCTGTGACCTCCTTGTGAACTAGAGCAGTCCAAGTGCCTCCCCCCAGAGGAAAACTCCAGCGGTGCCTTTGGCCCAGCCAACTGTTGACAGCCGATCCAAGATGTAATT
Organism: Oryctolagus cuniculus; assembly: GCF_964237555.1. Classification (NCBI taxonomy): domain Eukaryota; kingdom Metazoa; phylum Chordata; class Mammalia; order Lagomorpha; family Leporidae; genus Oryctolagus; species Oryctolagus cuniculus. The sequence goes on along the minus strand of NC_091438.1, from coordinate 22,689,677 downwards.
GTGGACGGAGACTAGCAGGGACCAGGGATCAGTACGTGCGAGGATCAGGGATGGGAACATGCAGGAGCTGGGTCTGTGGGGAGGAGGTGGAGGATTGGCTTGAGGGGCATCGGGAGGGCAGGGCAGGGGGTCCTGGGTTGGTTTCCTTCCTAGCCATCTTGGTGAGGCCCTGAGCAAGCCGGGGTGGGGGGAGCCCTGTCGGTGCTCAGCAGAGTGTGCACTGAGGTTGTCCAAGGGGCCTTGTCTGGGCAGGAGACTGCTGTCAGTGATTTCTCCGTGCTGTCCTGTGGTTCTGAGGCCGTGAGCAGAAGCTCCGAGTGCGTGCGTCTGAGGCTGGGCTCTCCATCGCTCCCCGAGGATTCGGGCGGTGGGGTGGGGGGGGGGCAGGGGCCGGGGCCTCCCTTCTGAACACTGCCTCCCTGGGAATGTCCAGTGGCCACCTAGGTTCTTCTCTCAGGAAGCTGTGTGGACCCTTGGGAAGGAACTTCCGCTGTGTGTTACCAGAATATTAGCTAGGCGCTCCTGGGGAGCTGGACTGGCGGGGATGGGGAAGCAGGAGAAATCGACAAGTCTGAAAGAGACTAGAGGCAGGAGGGACAGGCGGGCTCCAGGCCAGGCCCTGGGTGTAGGAGAGGAAGCCTCGGGGACAGCGGGCTCCACACGCGGGCTCCACTCGCGCTGCCACTCTACCCGGCCGTCTTTGGCGGAGCGTGTTGGTGGGCGGGGCATCCCAGCACAGAGTAAGTGTATGGAGCACAGCCCTTGGAAACTGAAAAAGCAGGGCTTGAAAGTCTGGGTCTGCTGCCTTCTAGCCCCGTGTGATAGTGGGTGGAGTGACCTCCCTCGGCGTCGGAGGTGGCGAGGTGGCTGATGCAACGTGGGCATGTCTCCTAGCACACGGCTTCCCCGGCGCTGGAGGGCCGGGTGCAGAGGTGGAGGAGCTAGGAAGCTGTGGGCCTGTCGCCTCCTTCCTAAGTCTAGCAAAACACAAAGCCTCCCTTTAAATTGTCCAGCAGACATTTATATCGGGTACTGTACTCAGGGTGAGGGGCCATTCTAGGCTCTGGAAGATTCTTAGTGCCCTGGGCAGGCAGGAGATTCTGGTCCATCCCCAGACGGGGGTCAGGGCCTCTCCTAAGCCTCAGTAACTGGCTCCAGATCTTAGCTGTCCCCTCCCCCCGCCTCCTTCCAGATTTGGAAACTGTGGGCCTCGGAGCCCTGCTTTTTTTTTATAGATTTATTTATGTGTGTGTATGAGAGAGCGAGCGAGCAAGCTCTTCCATCCACTGGTTCACTTCCCAAATGGCCATAACAGCCAGATCTGAGCCAGGCCAAAGGCGGGAGCCAGGAAGCAGGAACTCCTCCCGGGTCTCCCACATGGGTGCAGGGGCCCAAGCACTTGGCCCACCTTTCTGCTGCTTTCCCAGGCGCATCAGCAGGAGTTGGGTGAGAGCAGAGCAGCCGGGCACTCTGGTATGGGATGGCGGTGTCACAAGCAGCAGCCTAACCCGCTGCACCATAACATCAGCCCCTGGAGACTTTTTTTTTTAGGTTTGAGTCTTACCTCTGCTCTCCCAACTCCAGGGAGCACACCCGGGGGGTCTTGGGGGGGGGGTGAGTGCCATAGACTGAGAGGTCCCAAGGAGTGACCCGTGCTAACCACTCCGTCTGTCTTGCCCGCACGGCCTTCAGGATTACATGCAGAACATCCACGGCAAGGAGATCGACCTGCTGCGGACAACGGTGAAGGTGCCCGGCAAGCGCCTGCCCCGAGCCACGCCCACCACAGCCCCGGGCACCAGCCCCCGTGCCAACGGGCTGCCCATGGAGCGGAGCCACACGCAGCTGGGTGGGGGCACAGGTGAGGCGGCCGCCATGGCGGGGCGCACGGAAAGCACTGCAAGGCTGGGAACGGCCCCAGCGGGGCCGCGGGAGCAGAGCTGGGGCCCGGCCGCCGCTCAGTCTGGGTGTCAAGGCTCCTTCACACCCGCTCGCCAGCCGGCATCACACTTCGGGGTCGTCCCAGCCAGGCAATGCCGCCTGCAGCAGCAGATTTCCAGAGGAGCAGCTGGTTTGGGTGTCAGGTGGGGCCAGCGGGCCTAGAACATTCTGTGTGCATCTGGAGTGCAGCAGGTGATGGGTGGGGGCCGGGCTGACCTTGCCGCGTGGAGCCCAGGAGGTGAGGGGCAGAGCTGCCTGGAGTTAACCAGGCACATCGCAGTCTGCCGTGAGAGGCAGGGCCCTGTGCGGAGGGCAGGAGAGGCTGCCATGGCTCTGGCCATCGAGAAAGAAACCCTCAGAGGCTGAGAGACAGTGGTGATGGCAGGGCGGCCTTTCTTAGACTGTTTCTCTTACCTTTTCACGTGACAGTGTGGGCTTAGGCAGAAAAACGCTCTGTCCGCAGCTGCTCCCTTCCTGTCCCTGGCTCCTCCCCGCTCCCCTGGGTTTCTGCTCCAAGGCCACCACCTCCTCGGGGGCCATCTTTCCACATACTCTGTTCCCTTACCCCAGGACTCACCTGGGCTTCTGAACCCTTCCTCCCAGGACCTCTGACCCTGGGGTCCTTGGGCCACTGGATCTAGTTCTCCCTGGACCCAGAAACAGCTGCTCGGGGCGCTGACCTGCCTGTGCTGACCCTGTGCCCTGCCTCGGGGGTCAGCTCCTAGCGCTGTGGGAGGGGTGTGCTGCCTTCCCGGGAGTGCATGTGGGGCTCTTTGTGCTCATCCCAGTGCTCTTTGCACATTTCAGGGCCACAAGGGGCTAGTGATACCAAGTCCCCTGGGATACACTGGGGCCCCCAAGCTAAAGACCCCCCAACTCCAGATGCTGATGGTACTCGGGCTGAGAGCTGGGGTTGATGACAGCCTGAGTGTGGCTCTTGTGTGTGTGTGTGTCTGTGTGGCCACTGCTAGCAGGCCAGAGGTGTGGGTACAGAGGATGTCTCTACACCAGTCCCCAGGGCCACAACAGCACTGTGAAGTCCAGATTGTCCCCACTTTGATGAGGAGACAAAGGCTGGGAGAAGCTAAGTAGCCCATGTGTGCAGCCCCACAGGAAGCCCTTGAAGTGTGTGGAGGGAGAAGTCTGGTGGACAGGCAGACAGAGGAGGACAGAGGCGTGTCTGGAGTGCCTGGGGTGGGGGATAGCTGGGGCAGGCCCAGCTCTGATGGTGGCCGTGCCAAGTCCCTGGGCAGGGAGCCTGTGCGTCTCGGCTGGTTGGCTTAGGGTTTCTTAGACCCGTACCAAGGAGGACGAGCAAGTACAAGTGTACAAAATGGAGCTCTTCCTTGAAGGCAGGTAGCAAGAGAAACGCTGGGCCCCGGCCCGTTCCCAGGCCCCCTGGTCGCCCGCGCCCCGGGGAAGCTGAAGCGGCTTGGAGGAGGGAGCAGCAGCACACACTCCGTAATTACGGCACCCACACGCAGGAACCCACGGACGGCGCTCACCAAGCCGCGTGCCCGCTGCCGCACGCCGCTGCCGCCGACCCTCATGCACACTCACACATGTCTCTCGCTCACCGGGCGATGTTAACATCTCATTATCTTTGTTACTGTAATTACATTATCCGCTGCTTTATGCAGAATTATCCTCCGAGGACTAATTGATGGCTCCATGTTTAATTCATTAATCATTAGCATCAAATTCGACAATTACAGTGCACACTGATTGTGGGATTGCAGGCGTAATGAGGGGAGAATTAACAAAGAAAAGGGAAAGCACTTTCCCTCCCTCAGGGTTTCGGGCTGGGGGGCTTGGGGAGGAAGTTGGGCCTGCCATCTCTTTGGATGGGGCTAGGGCTTGGGGGTGGGGGGATAGGATTTGGAATCTGGGTGGAAATGAAACAGGACAGGGTCAGGAGAAGCAAGGGGTCGGAGAAATCGGGGACCAAGTGTGGCTTCTGGAAGGTTCGCTGAGGGTAGGAGGAGAAAGACCGGTTGGGAGAGGCAGCTCAGGGGACCGGCAGGGGACAGACTAACCTGCCTGTAGCCTTGGCACCTACTATGTGTCCAGTCCTGCTGTGGGTGTTGTGACAAATACAAGAGAGACATAAAACTTGCCTCCCCGAGCGCTGTTCGTCTGGCCTGTTCCTTCACCTTCCGGCTGCTTCAGCCCCGTACTTCCTGCCTAGGCTTCCAGAGCGTAGTCCTGCACACCTGTAGGGCTGGCGGGAGGCCTCCCCTCGCCCAGCCTCTGCCTGCTTTCTCCAGCTTGGGCCAGCTCCAGACACCCCTGCTTTCCTCCTGACCACCACTCCCGGCCGGCTCCTAGGGTTTGGCCCACCTGTCTCTGGACCTCCGCTGGCCTCAGTCCCTACTCTCAGCCTTACAGGGACTTGAGGGGACAGGAGGGGAGCTCAGATTCTCCGTGGCCCAGCTCAGGCCCCTTAAAGTGTCCCAGGCCTCTGAGGCCCGGCGGTGAGGGTCTGGCCCCCGCCCAGGGCCGGGCCTGCCCAGCCTCTGCACTCCTAGAGCCTTTGGTTCCCCCTTGGCTTTGCCATTCTTCCCTGATGGGAAACGAAAGATTAATTTTCTCCAGCCCAACAGGATAATTACTAATACTAATTAGACATAATTACTTGAATCTGATACACTTATTTCTCGTCAGAATGGCAGCAAAGCTGAGGCAGAGCAAATGGCATGTATGGACTAGGATCCAGAGTGCAGGGCCTGAGCCAGGAGGGGCGGGGTTGGGGTACGGGCAGGCCCCAGGGGGCCTGACCAAGAGAGCCCTGGTGTTCCACCCTGCAGCCTCTTTCCTGCCCCTCCAGATCACAGTGAGGGGACAGAGGCTGTGGCCCTTTGGCCCTTTATGTTCATTGGGGACAAGGGGGTGTGACAGTCTGGGGCCAGGCTGTCCCCTAAGGCATGGGGGTGTGGATGTCTAATACCCCTGGCCCCACCTGCTGAGCTCAGGCCTTTTACATTTTCCTTAGTGCCCTCCTGGCATGTATGTCCCAAGCTCTGCCTCCCTCCCAGCCTGACCTTCCCCCTGCCCCACCCCCAGGTGCCCCCCACTCGGCCAGCAGCGCATCCTTGCACTCTGAGCGCCCCCTCAGCAGCTCAGCCTGGGCTGGCCCGCGCCCCGAGGGGCTGCACCAGCGCTCCTGCTCCGTTTCCAGCGCCGACCAGTGGAGTGAGGCCACTGCCCTGTCCCCCGGCATGCAGCACCCTGGTGAGTGGCGGCTCCGCAGCTGGGGCCCAGTTAAGCAATAGAGAGAAAGGCGAGCCCGCAGCACTCCCAGCGCGGGAGGCTGAGATGGGCCATGGGCCGGTGCCCAGGGGTGGGCACCTGTGGAGCCCTCCAGGGCTTGGCCCTGACAGTGCTAGCCGTCTCCTCCAGCCGCCAGGTCTGGCTTCCTGCCTCTTGCTGCAGGCTCGCGCCCGGCCAGCGGCGGCGCTAGAGGCCCGGCCTCCGCAGCGCCTCCTCCCCTCCGTCCCCAGGTGGCGCTGCTGGCGCTCCCCGTCCCCATCAGCCCCCCGCGCAGTCAGCTCATCAGCCTCTCGGCGGGGGGGACCGGGAAGCGGCTGAGTAGGGAGGTTAGAGGCTGCAAGCCATTCCAAAGGCAGCAACTCGACAGCCGACGGGGAGAAGCGGGGTCCCCGCGGAGTTGCCCCGGAAGGTCGGGGTCCCGCGTGTGTGGCTGTGCTCGGGTAGCTGAAGCCCCGCCCCGTGCAGGGTGGGTCGGAAACTCCACCGGCCTGGGCTGTTCATTTTCTTTCTTTCCGTTTCCATCTTTCTCTCTCTCTCTCTCCCTCTCCCCCCTTTTCTCTCCCTCCCTCCCTCTCTCTCTCTTCTAGATTCACCTAAATCCTAACCTTTTGCCCAGAGACCCTGAGGCTAACAGGGTGGGACAGCTGTGCTTGTGGCCAGTGCTCCCCTACCCCCTGCTAAGCCAGGAAGGGGGCAGTGGCAGGTGCAGTGGAAACTTGCTGTCCCGCTGTTCCTCCAGCCCTGCGGGCCTCCCAGAGACCATCCCCGGACCCGCTCCAGCTCACCCGCCAGGGCCCATTCCCTGGTCGCTGGTCACCGCGTGGCCTGTGCCGGCCCTGGTGAGACCCCTGTGTTGAGTCTGGAAGGAGGAAAGCTGGGAGGGAGGGGGCATGTCTGCCTCTAATGAAGTTTGACATTTAGTGGTGAGCACCGGGCGGGGTGTGGGAGCCGGAGCTTGATTAGCGCGCTCTAATTGACAGTAATTAGGCAGCTCCCTGATTGTTTCTAATTCTGCTATTAATTGTGAGGAGCGGGGAGTGTGATTGAGGATAAATTTGGTGCGGAGCTGCTGGGGCTTCAGCTCCCTGTGAGTTCCCTGGGCCGCCTTCCACCCCTCCAGGCTGCAGAGCTGTTCCTGCCTTTGCTTTTCTCCTAAGTTCCCTTCTGTCTCTGTCTCTCTCTTTCTCTCTGTCTCTCTGTCTCTCTGTCTCCATGTTTCCCTCCACCAAGCTGGGGAGCCTGGGCAGACCCCTCGCTTGCAGAGAGGTGTGTGCCGGGCCCCCCAGGTGCATCCCAGCCCTAGTTGGCAGGCCTGGGCCCTGTGCCCCCCATGCCCCCCGTCCCACACGTCTCCACCTCTCCCCTCACCAGCCAGTGACCCAGCTGAGGGACTCGGGTCCAGCCCCAAGCTGGAGCCTCCCCCATCTCCCCACTCCAACCGGAAGAAGCACCGTCGGAAAAAGAGCACCGGGACCCCCCGACCAGATGGCCCCAGCAGTGCTGCCGAAGGTTAGGGGGGCCCAGAGGGAGCCTCGGGCGCAGGAGGTGGGCCATGGGGCTCGGGGCTCGCAACCCAAACTGAACCACCTGGTTTCCGTATGAGGCGGACTGAGCGCTTTGTAGTGGAAGTGGATCTACAGCTTCTTCCCGTCATCTAGACCCAGTGTCAGACAAGTTCTGTCCTCTGCCCCCCGAGACCTCCCTGTTGACACGGGAGCTCACCGCTCTTACTCTTGAAGAAGGTGAACGCACACGGCCACAGTGGCTCTCCCAGGACTGGGGCGGGGCCTGTGTTTTCTGTGTCTCTTGTATCACCCACGGAGGCTAATGAGTGCTGGGTACATAATAGGTGCCAATACATGCGTATGGATCGGCTGACTCTCTCCTTGGCCTCCTGTAGATCAAGGATTGCCAGCCCACCTCCCTCCCCCGTGGTACCTTCCTCACCATCGGTTGTCATTATTGGCTTTACTGCTGTAGCTTTAGAACCTCCCTCTTCTGTGATTGGGGTCTCTTGGCTTCCAAATAAGCTTACTCCTGTGGACCTGGGATTTCTCCTCTCCGTACTGTCAGGGTTAAGGGCTTGCGTCCGACGGGTGATGCTTGGTGGTCACAGCATAGCGCATTCGCTGTGGTCCCAGGAACCAGGCCACAGGTGGCCGCGGAGACGGTCACAGCTCAGAGGCAAGGTGGGGTGCCAGGGTGGTGCGTGAGGGACGTGGCAGTGCCAGTGCCCCGGATGCAGGAAGGCAGTGCAGCTTGGGGGGTGGCCAGGGGGCGTGGCCAGCCCTGGAGCTGCCCCACAGCAAGTCCCGATGCTCAGTAGGCATCATGACCCACCCATCGGGGAACCAGATGCATTTGTGTGTCCATCTCGTGGGAGGGGGCCTGGGAGCAGGCCTAGGGAGAGCTCCACCGTGTGGCTGGCACCCCCAGGCCGCCCGCAGGCGTCCTCCCATCCCTGTGTGCTCGCACCCCCGGGGCTCCTGGGGGAAACCGCTCCCCCTCTCCTGCATCCACTGGCCCTGCCCGGCTGTCTGTGCCAGCGTAGTGGGGGAGGGGTCCAGCTCCCAGGAGCCCCACACTGACGCCGTCAGGAATATTGGGTTTAATGAGGTGCAAAATGAGGCGGCTGCAGCTGACACGTACGGATGGTGCCCACGCCCGCCCTCCCCCGCCCTCTCCCGGCGTGTGCCTCCTTAGCACCCCATCGCGTCCCTCTGTAGACACCTAGCTCGCCTTTCTCCAGGAGGCACCCTTCCCGGCAGGGCCAGGCCCGCTGAGACCTTGCCCACTCCCCCCCACCCTGGGCTCCACAGGTGGTTAGGAGCGGAGGTTTGTGGGTTCGCTGTGCTTCCCCAGGCCCCTGCGGGTTGTCGTGGAGAGAGTGGTGGAGGAGGAGGTGTGCATGCCGGGGTGGTGGCGAGGGAGGCTGACGGCGTCAATGCCCCTTCCCCCAGAGGCCGAGGAGTCGTTTGAGTTTGTGGTGGTGTCGCTCACCGGGCAGACGTGGCACTTCGAGGCCTCCACGGCGGAAGAGCGGGAGCTGTGGGTCCAGAGCGTGCAGGCTCAGATCCTGGCCAGCCTGCAGGGCTGCCGCAGCGCCAAGGACAAGGTTAGCACGGGGCGGCTGGGCCCACACGGAGGGCGGGCTAGGGTGGGGCTGGGTTGGGGGCCGGGGGAGGGGGTGAGGGCTTGTCACCGACCGGGCACCCTGCCTCTCCCACTGTGTGGCAGGCTCGCCTGGGGAACCAGAACACAGCTCTGGCTGTGCAGGCCGTCCGCACCGTGCGCGGCAACAGCTTCTGTATCGACTGCGATGCACCCAGTGAGTGCCCAGGCAGCGGGGGCTGGGGGAGGCCGGGAGGGCGTCCCTGGCTGTCCCAGCCTGGCTGGCGGCCTGCTGCATCGTCCTTTCCCTCCATGCATAGATCCAGACTGGGCCAGCTTGAACCTGGGCGCCCTCATGTGCATCGAGTGCTCGGGGATCCACCGCCACCTGGGAGCTCACCTGTCCCGGGTCCGCTCCCTCGACCTGGACGACTGGCCGCCCGAGCTGCTGGCTGTCATGACCGCCATGGGCAATGCCCTTGCCAACAGCGTCTGGGAGGGGGCCTTGGATGGCTATGCAAAACCAGGGCCTGAAGCCTGCAGGTGAGTGGGTGGGTGGGGTACCCCGTGGCCGTGTCAGTGTCAGAAGGGTTAAATCGAGCTTGCAAGCGGTGGCTCTGCTTGGCAGTTGGCCTCTGGGGGCGGCCCTCCCCCTCGGTGGTGCCTGTCACTCAGGCTGCTCACAACAACAGGCCCTTTCTGAGCCTTATCAGCAGGTCAGGGGGCCAGCAGGAGGCGCATGCGCAGGGCCGTGTGGTGGGGAGCGCCCCAGCCTGCCTTCTAGATGGGGAGAATGGGTGGGAGATAGGGTCTGCAGTGGCCCCCTGTGCGGGCCCCTACCCGCTTTGTTCCAGTGCTGCCAATCGAGAGAGTTCCATGGCCAGATAAGCTGCCACATGGGCCTGCCTGGAACCTTCCTGCCCTCCCAGCCCCCCCAGCAGCCCTGCTGCCCCCCAGGGACCTCCCTTCAGTGTCTCTTCCTGTCAGCTCCCCTGCCCCTCCCCACCGCCACCACTGCCCCTCTGTGTGCCCTGGAGTGTCCTAGGCGGCCCCGTCCTCCTCCCCCTCTCTCACTGTTGCTTCCTCCTCCTGGACCCCACCCGCTGGGCGGCGTGTCCTTTGCCTGGACGCCGCTGGACCTGTGGCTGCAGAGAGGAGAAGGAGCGCTGGATCCGAGCTAAGTACGAGCAGAAGCTGTTCCTGGCGCCGCTGCCCAGCTCGGACGTGCCGCTGGGGCAGCAGCTGCTGCGGGCGGTAGTGGAGGACGACCTGCGGCTGCTGGTGATGCTCCTGGCCCACGGGTCCAAGGAGGAGGTGAACGAGACCTACGGGGACGGGGACGGGCGCACGGCCCTGCACCTCTCCAGCGCCATGGCCAACGTGGTCTTCACACAGCTGCTCATCTGGGTGAGTGGGGGGGCTCCTCCGGCTGAGGACAGCTGTCCCCGCCCTCCACCCCGGCCCCCCATGTCACACCTGCTGTGACCATGTGCTCTCTCCTGCAGTACGGGGTGGACGTGAGGAGCCGGGACGCCCGGGGCCTGACGCCGCTGGCATACGCCCGCCGGGCCGGCAGCCAGGAGTGCGCGGACATCCTCCTCCAGCACGGCTGCCCTGGGGAGGGCTGCAGCCTGGCCCCCGCCTCCGGCAGAGATCCGGCCAACGGCCCCAACCCCTCTGCTGAGCTGCACCGGAGCCCTAGCCTCCTATGAGGCCCAAGGAGAGGGCAGAGGGGCCGGAAGGACTCCATGTGTGGCCAGGGCACAGAGGTGGAGAAGCCAGGACGGGCAGCGAGGAAACCCAGAGGGGCCGGCGAGCCAAGGAGAGGTTTGGGATTCTAAGCCGCTGCAGAGAGTGGGAGTGTGGTGTGCAGCCCCCTGCCCTGAGGTGCCGCTGAGGAGGGACGGGACCCTTTGGAGGTGCCTGTGAGGAGAGGGGAGCAGGACCTCTCCCTCCTCCAGACCCCGCCCTCCCAGGGCCAGCCTCCCGTGGAGGAGGACAGGGCCCAGCCTAGGCGTGCGGGCCGAGTGGCGGGGTCTGGCCTGCGAGTCCCGTGTAACATTTGTACATTGGAATATTTATGTCTGTGTACATACTTGGTGTGCGTGTATGATGAGCCAATAAACAGACTGCGTGTGCGGCCTCGTGCCCTCTGCTGGCTGCCCCACCACCACCACCACCACCACCACCACCACCAAGCGCGCTCCTGGCCTCCCCCTGCTCTCCCCTGGGCTCTCTGTGTTCTGAGAATTCGCCCCTCGTCCAGCAGTGGGGGTCCCAGGCAGCCATCCCCGTGCAGACGACTCCTCGGGCTGAGCTGGCGCCCAGGCTTCCCTCGCCGTTGGCTGCACGGCACGAGGCACCCAGAGAGGATCAGAGCTCCTTGCTTCCATGCGCCGCACCTCACCCCTGCACCTTCAGAAAGCTCTGCCAGCCGGCCCTGCCACCGTTGCCAGCTCAAGGAGAGGGCATGGGCCTCGCCCACTTCCTCGGACTCCAGGGGCCACCTCACACGGCCAGGTGCACAGCGCTGGGAGGACTCGGCAGCTGTCCCTGTCTGATTGGCCGGGGCGCGGGCCAGCTGTGTTTCTGTGTAGCTGTGCCTGTGCCTAGGGGAGGAGGTGGGTCACGGGTGGTAATCAGCCACCTTAACTCCTACCAGCATCTGGCCAAGTCAAGCTGGGGGTGGGGGGGCAGGACCCAGAGCCCCCTGCTTTCCCTTCCGACTGGATCCCTTTGTTATTCTTGAAGACCGATCTGGGGATGGACCCCCACCCCCCACCCCCCACTCCCGGCTGGTTATTGAACAACAAGCACTTGCCAAGTTAGGGTCCTGGTTGGCTGAGAAAGTCTGCTGTTCTGTCCCATGCCTGGAACCACTTTGCTCCTGAAACACCTCACGGATGTGGCTGTGGGGGCCGGCGCTCCGTGCATGGGCACCTGCCTGTGTGGAGGTAAATCACCCAGGAACACCGTCCAGAGAGGAAACCAGACTTTATTTCTCAGTCCACAGCCCCTTCTGCAAGACGGATAAGAGCCTTCCACATAGATAAGGGCAGAATAGAGGGGTCAGGGGCACGTGAAGGACTGGGTTCCTGGGTTCAGAAAATGTTAGCAACAGTCGCCTCCAGACTCCCCGGGGGCAGTCAGCTTAGGTAAAGGCAGGAGAGTGCAGTGAGTGCCCCGCGTGTGCGGCCTTTCCGTCCGGTGCTCGCTCCCCCTCCACCCCAGGGAGAGGCCGCTCAGCCTTGTGAGGGGTTCAGCACCTGCTGGAGTGAGCAGCATTGACGAGCCGGCCGGCCCAGGGTTGGGAACAGCCAGCATTGGCCCTCTGAGGACAGGGGGGCAGTGGGCCGGGTCCGACTCGGGCGTGCATCCCTCCCCTCCCTGACCTTCACACCGTGACTTCCTGAGTTTCCTGGGCTGGCTTGCAGCCTGCCTGTTCCTCCTCTCCCTGACTGTTCTCTGCCTTGGCTCGCTGTCCACTCACATCAGCGCAGGTCACCCCGATGCCAACCTCAGCTGGTTTCTGTGCACCCCGCTGGGCTGTGCACCCCGCTCCTTGTGTTTGCTCACAGAATCCCAATCCCAAAGCCTCGAACTCCATCTCCATGGCCTCCCTCCAGTCCCCACCCTTCCAGATCCGTCACAGGTTTGCTTCTGTGCCATGCACTCTGCAGTGGCTCCTCTCCTGTCTCAGAAGAGGCGGTGGCATCCCCTGCTTCAGATACAGCATGAGCTGTAGCAACAGAAAGCTGAAATTGAGCCCTTTCCCCCAGGCCCTTGCATCTGGAGTATCAATGTCCTTCCCAGAGGAGACCACTTATTAATGAGCCCCAGGGGATACCGACTGGCGGGACCCTACCCGATGACCTGGACGCACCCCAGCTAGGCCAGGGTCAAGGATTCCGTTTCCTTTCGGAACACGAAGGCAGCGAATCTGCATCCCGAAGCCTGCCACGTCCTCGGGAGAGGAGGGCACAGAAATGAAGAATTCCACCTGTGTGATGGGGAGAGGGGACGAAGTGGCAGGATCAGAGCAGGAGCTGAAGGGGTGGGTAGTGGATGGGCACAGGAGTGGAGGTAGCTTACATGGCGGTGTGTGTGTGTGTGTGTGTGTGTGTGTGTGCGCGCAGGAATGTCTGGGGGCGGGACAGAGAGCTGCATTTCACTAAAGAGTGTGCCTGCCCCAAAGTAGCATTGCAACAGATTGGCTGAGGATCAAAGAAACAACTTTCCCAGGCCCTCTCTTGGCTGCAGACAGAGACATCGCTCCGTATATACAAACTTTACACAAAATAAATAAGAGTGTGGTCCGCTTGGCCAGGTTTCACACTGGATTCCTCTTCCCAGTCAGAGCTGCTCCCCAGGAGTCCACATCAGTCCCTCTGACTGCAGCCCCTGGTCCTCTAGGTCCCTGGAACAGGTTCTGGGGGAGCACCCCTGGGGCTGGGGGCCTTGCCCAGTGGGCCCCACTCCCAGAGCAGCATCGCAGCTCAGGAGCCCCCTCGGGCCCACAGAACCTGGCTCAGGCTGCACAGGCTCGGGGCGGATCCTCTGCCTTCTGAAGTCCTTGTGGGGCCGCTCAGGGCCGGGCGCCCTGCTCCATTTGTTGGTGCTGGCTCCGCACGGCAAACCTGTTGACATGCACGGGAATTGGCACAACGATCTTGGGGTTGCGCACGGGCTCCCCGGAGCGGCTGCTCACGTTGCCGGCTTTGATGCGCTTCCACTTGGCCCGGCGGTTCTGGAACCAGATCTTGACCTGCACCTCACTGAGCTTCAGGGCGTGGGCGATCTGGGAGCGCTCCGTCAGGCTCAGGTACTTCTTGCAATGGAATTCCTTCTCCAACTCCAACAGCTGCTCGCTGGTGAACGCCGTGCGGCGCCGCCGGCTCTTCCCCCCAGGAGCGGTGACCCCAGCCGCCACTGGCGCCCCCTCCTCAGCTCCAGTCGCCAGACTCCCCTTCAGCTTCGGCTTAGGTCCCAGAAGAGCCCCAGGGCCCCCTGCAGCACTGTCCAGGAAAGCGTCGTCCTCGCTGTCACCGCCGGAGCCCTCTTCCTCCTGCTCGCTGCCTGCCGGGTCTCCTGCAGGGGCTTCCAGTTTCTCCTCGTCTGAGCTGTACACCTTGCCCTCCGCTGTGGGGAGTGAAAAACCGATGGGTAGGGCAAGGCAGAGACAGGCAGCTTGGGGGGGGGCACAAGGGGCCATGGCCAGGGATCCGAGAGAAGCCGCAGGAAGAGGTGATGGGCGTGCAGAGGGTGATGGGGGAGGAGGCAGGGGGCAGAATGTCCAGGTGGGAGGTTTAGGGGAGACAGATGGGAAGAAAGGTATTAACCAGCACGGATTCTCTACGGGGAAGAGGGGAGGCAGTAAGTGCACAGGGAGGGACCTCAGCATCCCCACTGCCCCAGCTCCTCCCTGCCTGCCACCTCCCCGCTCTGTCCAGACCCAGAGACCAAGGCCCCCGCCTTCCACTCTGCAAATGCAGCCCTTGCGGCCTCAGGTCCCAGGATGAAGCCGTGAGGGAGCCGGCTTGGGCACTTTGGAAGCCGCTGTGGGGGGAGCGGAGCCATGCAGGGGAATGGCCCGGGGCTGTGGCCTTTGCAGCTGTCCCAGGAGTCCTCGTCTGGCCTCGCTGGCGAGAGCTGCCTCCCCACCGCGACTCTGCCTTTCCTTCCTTCCCTCCTCACCAGATCTGGAGTCACAGATGGCACCTTCAGGTCCATCCGGCCCCACCCCATATCTGGGCCCAAGAAATGTTTTCAAGGGACTTGGAGACAGGAGGTTTCCTGGGAAGCCCCTCCCAGGTTCTTATAACAGACCACCCACCGCATCTGGCCAGATTTGTCCCTCTGTGACGTGGTCTCCCCACCCCTCCACCTCCACTCCCCTTGCAGTCCTTCTCCTTCATTTTAAAGTGATGTCATCGCCTTCCCACCTTCCCTCTGTCCTGGCCAAGGTTGCCTGGGCAGCACAGACAGCTGCTTTCGGCCCTGAGCTAGGACTGCAGGGAACGTGGGAAGAGGAGGAAGAAGCACAAGTGCAACAAGGGAAAATGCAGAATTGGCAATGACCAAAAAAAAAAAAAATTGTTGACTCATTTAGTAGATTATTGATTATTTGTAACCACAGGCACATAAACACTTTAATCTATACCTAATAATAAAGTTAACACAACCATTGGTTTTTACCTACTTATTCACTGATGTTTTTATCAGGACTACAAATAACGTATTACAAGTGTTTTCAGTGTTCAAGTTTTACAAACTCCCTTGTTTCCTGCCCAAAGAACCAAAGAGCTGTGACACAACAAAAAGTCACAAGACAGGCAAGAGAACAGGAGAAACATGGATAACCTACAAACGAAATAGTCGGCTCCCTCCCGAGATTCACCGGGACTCGGAAAGTCCGCGGCGGTGTCTGTCTGCACCGACCCCACAGGCAGGTACACTCCCAAGCACACTCAGGTTGAGAATACAGCTCGAAGTGAAGCAAATTCAGGGTACAGAGGAACACTAAGTGTGTGTGTGTGTGTGTGTGTGTTTGCGCACGTGCGCGCGGTGGCGGTGTAGATGGGGGGGGGGGACAGCTCCCTCAGGCAGAGCTCCAGGGTTCTCCCCGACCTCGCCCACCTGCCCACAGCTGCCAGGGCCAGCCCAGTCACCTGCAGTCTCCTCTCCCCCTCACCACTGCAGTCCATACCCGCTCCTTTTCCCAAAGAGCCACAGCGACATTTTCCGTAGAGGCCAGGACTCAGCCCCTGTCCACGTCACTGGCTCCATCCCAGTTGGCTTCTCCACCTCTGCAGGGGGTTTTGACCCTCACCCTTTCTTCTGGGGGTGTTTCATTCCTCATCTAAGCTCCTGATACCTGAGTGCCCCAGTGCCCAGCTTAGGCTCCCTCCTATCCGTTGCTTTTCACCAGCAACGGTCCCTGTTCTCGCCACAGCTCGGCCGCGCGTCCCCGGCTCCCCGTGTCTGTGCAGCATCCACAGGTCACACACTCCTCCTGCTGATCACCTTCATCCCCAGCCAAATCCTTGTTCCCTGCAAGACTCACATCCGGGGTTTCCCCCTTCATCCCAATCAGGGCGCATTATCCCCACACTATCTCCCGCTTCCTCAGAACTCAAACATCACCCCCCACCCCATACACACACACACACCAAACCGCTGCTCTTGCCCCCCAGACGAGTTCTTCCCCATCTTAGCTACGTCTTCCTCATCGCAATGGGAGCTCCACCCACCTCGAAGCCAAACTTCCCTCTCCACCCACATCCAGCCAGGAGCAAATCCCTTTAGTGCTGCTGCCCTGCAAATAAACCCAGAGCCCGAGCCTTCTCACCACCTCCTCTGCTTCCAGCTGGCCCCAGTCACCAGCACCTGGGCCCTGGTTCCCTGGCGTCTCCTAGCTGGCTTCCCACTTCTGCCTCCCTCCCCCTTCCCCGTGTCTGGAATGTTAGGTGGTTCACCTCGGTCTCTGGTCTCTGCACAGGCTCACTCCCGACCGCCTCCAGGTCTCCACCTGACCACTGAGACCTTCCCTCGTCAGCCCTTAGGAAGAAACCCTCCAGCGCTCACTGCCTTGTTGCTATAGCACCCGCCACCAGCTGGATCCGTTTGTTTCATCGGCTGCTTCTCCCAACTCGAGTGGACGCCTCATGCAGACAGGAACTGAATACGTTTCCTGCACTGCTGTATCTTCAGCATCTTGAAAACGACTTGCACAGAGCAGGGCCTCAGCGAACGTTTGCTGACTAATGGGAGAAACTCTCTCCAAGCACAGGTGAGCACTCTTCCTCCCTCTCCCTCTCTCTCTTGCCATCTCTGTCCCTTCCTAAGATACTCCCTGCGATCCTGCTCCCTGAGACACCCTGCCCGCGGTCACCATCCTCCCCACTGTCCTGTGAGCCTTGGATCTCACCTATGCTGGAGGGGACCCCGCACACACCGTGGAAATCTCTAGAGCTTAAAAGTCCATTGAGAGGCCGGCACCATGGCATGGCAGGTAAAGCCACCGCTTGCAGTGCCAGCATCCCATACAGGTGCTGGTTAAAGTCCTGGCTGCTCCATTTCCAATCCAGCTCTCTGCTATGGCCTGGGAAAACAGCAGAAGATGGCCTAAGTCCTTGGGCTGCTGCACCCACGTGGGAGTGCAGCTGGAAGAAGCTCCTGGCTCCTGGCTTTGGATCGGCACAGCTCTGGCCATTGCGGCCCATTGGGGAGTGAACCAGTGGATGGAAGACCTCTCTCTCTGTTTATCTCTTTCTCTCTCTGTCTCTGCCTTGCTGTAACTGTGCCTTTCAAATAAATAAATAAATCTTTAAAAAAAAGTCCATTGAGCGCTAAATAAAATGAAGGACAGTCCCACCTTTACCAAATGCTCCAATTTTAATTTTTGAAGCCCAATTTATAGTAAAGAATTAACAGAACAGCAAAAGACTATAAAAACTCAGCCCAATGTTACAATATTTTAAATTGTGCTAAAAGGGCAGAAACTGGATCTCGGGCTTGACGGATGAGATCATTTAGTACTGCTCCCAGCACCCAGGGGATGGCCAATAAATCTAAATTGATAGTGACTGAGATGAGCTCCCAGGTTCCCCGATCTGGCAGGGCCCTCCTCAGAGCCTGTCATCCATCCCTCTGTCTTCAGACATCCATAAAGGCACGCCTGCATGCGCGCGGCCACCCTCGGCACCGCTTTGGAAGCCCCACGAGGAGTGCGGGTTCGCAGCCTCTCTGTGACACTTGATCCCGATGCGATGCTGAACGCTAGGGGCAGGAGTTTCTGTCTGAGGCTTTCCCATCCACCACTGAGGACTCTGATAAGCAACTCTGGGAACCGGGCTTTGGGGTGGGGGGGTGCCAGAAGACAGAGACAGAGAGGGGAGCACAGCCAGCGGCCTCAGAGGAGAGCATCTGGGGCAGCGGGTGAGACCCAGGAGGAGCGGGAGAGCAAGGAGAGGCCAGAGCAGGAGCGAGGACTGGAGCGAGAGGCGGCTGGGGACAGCGAGCGGCGGAAGAATTAAATGCGTCCGAGGAGATGAGAGGGCTGACAAGGCTTTCAGAGGAGAGACAGCACCTGGAGTTTTAGTGAAAACGCCCCTTGCCCGCACAACACTGCTACATTTGGAGCCAAGCAACACCTTCAGCCCTGCCACCTGCTCTCTGCCCCACCGTCAGGACGCCACCCCCATGGCGATGGACACAGGCGGAGGAGCCGGTGGCCAGGGGCAGCCACCCCAAAACCGCTTGCTGTCTTCTCCCAGGTTCACTGAGACAGAAACGCAAAACACGTTCTTTATTCTGACTTACAGTGAACACTAATGATAAAAAAAAAAAGCCAAACAAAACAAAAAATTGCACGTACAAGTTTATTCTTGAGGAAACACTGACAGAAGAGGTCAATCTTTGTTTTCTGTTTTGTAAATTTCTATCTTGCAAACTTTGATGTAGAACAATTGGACTTCGTAGCTCTACTATGCATTGAAAGTAAATTTCCAACTGCCGATGCTGGAATGGGTTGATCCGAATAAAAAGTCTGATCAACAAAACCAGACTTCATTGGAACTTTTACATGGAAAAGAACGATTCTGGTGGGACTGCTGTCAGCAAGACGAAACTTGGGCCTGCGAGAAGTCTGGCTGGGGGGCGACTGTGGGCCAGACTGGTCATTCGCAAAGACACAGAGTTGGTGGGAATTCTGGTGGTAGCTGTTACCCTAAGAACCAGTAATCCTAAGGACTGACCCACGATGATTGACTTCCTGCCAGGGCGGCACTCGGGCTCCGGGATCCCCTCGCACGCAACCTTCCTGCCCTCTACACACAGCGGGGAGACCTACCTGGGTAAGGAGTCAGGACAGGCAGGGGAAGAAATCAAGGACCAAAGACTCCCAGTAAGAGACCTCCCACAGAAGGAACACACAGCACCAGACCCACATGGTCTACAGGGGTGGTCCAGGGACACCCGAGAGCCACCCAGGGGACGCACGCAGCACCTCAGACGCCCAGCTGCAGGAGTGCCGCTGCCCCCCCCCAGGGGGGGCCGTCCCCCACTCAGCAGTCACTCCCACTCTGTCACAGAAGACAAGGCCCCTGGGTCGGACTGCGCTTCAAGAACAGCTGCCCAACACTGCCCCCAACAGGCATCAGAAAGCGTGCCCCCCGCCCCCCCCCCCCCCCCCCCCCGCCATGGTCCACCTCCCTGCTTCCTCCCGGGTCAGCTTCTCTGCTCTCTGAATCCACTTCCGGAAAACGCAGGTCATCCCTCGAAGAGCATACTCTGGCCTTTCATCACCACGCACAGCACCGGACGACTGCTCTCTTCAGATCAGCACTGTCTCCCGCCGTTTCTAACCCTGCCTTTGTCACTCGTCCCCGTTTATCACGGTTCTGCTTAGCCCGGCTCTGCCCTGGCATTTTATCTGCACTAAGGAACACGCGTGGTCACTGTTCCCCTCTCTCCACTCTGCTCACAACCCCTCAGCACTCTGTACTCTAACTGGCGTGAGAATTTTTCCCGTGCCACGGCCACGCAGAGCCTCCCCCCCTGCCCCCACAAGTTCACAGCGATTTCCCCCCGCTGTCCCAGGCTCAGAGCCGACACTGTCATTGCCGGAGAGCCCCTGCCAGACCCTAACTTCTCAGAGTACTTTCCACGTTTGTTATCATATTTTATCATCAGCAACTTGCGGAAGTACAGCGGATCTCTCCTGTTAGTAATAAGGGAGTTAAGTAAGCTTACTTTCAGGTGGAAAAGGAGACAAGGTTTGAGAATGGTGAGATGGTTTCCTGAGTCGCGTGGCTGGGGAGAGTGCCTTGTCCAGTATCTTGGTCTGCTACGTCTCTAGTTAATGCTCTTTTTCTCCTTTCCAAAACATCTTGTGTCCCCTCCCACTGAAGTCACACTTCTCAGATGCCTCATTAGGTAAACATTCTTCTTACCAAGTCCAAGTTTAGACCGCAGCCTTTTCTGCCCACCACAGTAGTACTACTAATTAACATCTGCACTTAACATACTCAGAGGAGACTCTTAAAACTGCCATGGGCGAGGCCCCACTCACCAAACGTCACCTGCCCTTATCGGGCTCTTTCTCCCATCACTCCCAAAACAAAATTCCCACTGGATCTTTCTCCCATCTTTTATGTCCATATTGGTTTTTATGATGTAATCTTATAAGTCATTAATACCTTTATTTTAAAATGTATTTTCAAAAAGATTTATTTATTTACTTGAAAGTCAGAGTTACACAGAGAAAGAAGGAGAGGCAGAGAGATAGAGAGAGGTTTTTTAAAATTATTCTTATTTATTTGAAAGGCAGAGTTACAGAGAGAGGGAGATTTATTTATTTATTTGAAAGAATTACAGAGAGAGAGAATCTTCCATCTGCTGGTTCACTCCCCAAATGGCAGCAATGGCTAAGACTGGGCCAGGTCAAAGCCAGAAGCCAGGAGCTTCATCCAGGTCTCCCATGTGGGTGCAGACACCTAAGCACTTGGGCTATCCTCTGCTGCTTTCCCAGGCCATTTGCAGGGAGCTGGATCAGAAGTGGAGCAGTCGGGACTTGAACCGGTGCTCATGTGATGCTGGTGTTCTAGGAGGTGGCTTAACCCATTATGCCATGGCGCTAACCCCTTAAAATATATTTTCTAACTTTAAAAATAATATTTGCAAGCTATGGGATCAGTTTTGTTTTGAGGCCAGCTTTCTCCCTCTTCCCTCCATAGAGCTGCTTTGTGCAAACCGCCTGGTTGAGGAGCGGCAACTTTTCCACTGACTTCCCTCTCTGCCTTCCTCCCTCCAGGCCCCTCCTCGGAGCCGCACTCCCACGAGTCCGTCACTTCTAGCCAGTGGAGAGCTGGGCCTTCCTGGCCGTGTTCCTCTCCAGTGCCGACAGGGAGCTCAGAAGGGGGATCTTTCCCTTCTACCCACTCCAGGGCTGTTTTTGTCTGCACAGTGACCACTCCCGTCTTGTTAGGGTAACAGCGTCCTCTTCCTTTAGGGTCTGTGCCTCCCCTACTGCTCAGTACCCCTGGCGGTAGGGGGCTGTCAATCATATTTCTCTACCGTCCCCACCTTGGGTAGGCCTGTGACTCTGGTCTGATGGGCTACAACGTGCTGCTTTCCTAAGGCCATGACTAAAACTAGTCTCAGTCATCCTGGAGTTTTATACACACCAGAATCCACTGGGGCCATAACCTGGGATTGTAGAAATACACAGCTGGAGTGGGCATGAGCACGGTGGTTAGGATGCCACTTGAGGGGCCAACACTGTGGCGTAGCAGGTAAAACCGCCTCCTTACAGTGCCGGTATTCCATATGGACCCTGGTTTGAGTCCCGGCTGCTCCAATTCCGATCTAGCTCTCTGCTGTGACCTGGGAAAGCAGTAAAAGATGGCCCAAGTCCTTGAGCCCCTGCATCCACATGGGAGACCCAGAAGAAGCTCCTGGCTCCTGGCTTTGGATTGGCACAGCTCTGGCCATTGCGGCCCATTGGGGAGTGAACCAGCAGATGGATGACTTCTCTCTCTCTCTCTGCCTCTCTGTAACTCTGTCTTTCAAATAAATAATTTTTTTTTAAAAAAGATGCCACTTGAGATGGCTGCATCTCTGTGTGTGTGTGTGTGTGTGTGTTTCATTCTTTCCATCTCTCTGGCCTTCAAATAAATAAATGGATTTTTTAAAATAAGATTTAGAGGGGTTGGCACTGTGGTGTAGCAGGCTAACCCTTCGCCTGCAGTGCCAACATCCCATATGGGTGCCAGTTTGTGTCCTGGCTATTCCTCCTCTGATCCAGCTCCCTGCTTATGGCCTGGGAAAGCGGTAGAAGATGGCCCAAGTGCTTGGGCCCCTGCACCCACATAGGAGACCCCAAAGAAGCTCCTGGATCCTGGCTTTGAATTGGCTCAGCTCTGGCCATTGTGGCTACTTGGGGAGTGAACCAGCAGATGGAGGACGCTTCTCTCTGTATGTCCCTCTCTCTGTAACTCTACCTTTCAAATAAATAAATAAATTTTTAAAAGATTTATTTTATTTATTTGAAAGTCAGAGTTACAGAGAGAAGGAGAGGCAGAGAGAGAGAGAGAGTTCTTCTATCTGCTGGTTCACTCCCCAGGTGGCCACAATGGCCGGAGCTAAGCCAATTCAAAGCCAGGAGCCAGGAGCTTCTTCCTGGTCTTCCACGTGGGTACAAAGTCCCAAAGACTTGGGCCATCTTCTACTGCTTTCCCAGGCCATAGCAGAGAGCCGGATCAGAAGTGGAGTAGCTGGGTCTCGAACTGGCACCCATATGGGATGCCGGCACTGCAGGTGGCAGCTTTACCTGCGACGCTACAGTGCCAGCCCCTAAAAAAATCTTAAAAAAAAGATTCAGAGCTGCATATGTTTGTACCATCCCCTACCTCTCACTGATGAAGGAAGCTGTCTTAGGAAACACAGTGAAGGTAGAGAAAGGAGTCGGGCTGAGGGCAAGGAAACCCTGTGAACAGCTTTTGGGACCTACTATATACTTAGCAGCTACATGAATCCATAAATGCCCATGTTAGCTTAAATCAGCGTTGAGCACCGTACAACAGAGAAAGTCGGTGTGACAGTCACAAGACCCCAGGGAAAGGAAGCGTCTCCACCCTGCTCCTGTGCCCTTCCAGAACAATTTTTTCAAGTCACACCATCTAAAATCCCACAAGTCTAAATGCATTCGCAGTTTTCAAAATCTCCTAATCCACCTGAGTGTGAATTAGTTTAATTCAATGACTATGCTCCTAACATCAATCTGAGATCAGACATATGAAGGAAGAGGAATTCTGATGAAGAAAAAAACAGGAGAGGAGGGTCTTCAGGAGAGAGGAAGGGAGAACAAGCCCCCGTGGGTGCAGCAGAGGGGCTTGGGCAGCCACGGGACTCAAGAGACACCAGGGAAGCCAAGCGGAGGGAGAAAGAGCCAGAGACAGCTGGGAAGTCCCTGCCAGTGAGTGCCGAGTTCTCTCCCCATAAACAGTTCTCCGGGTGCAGTGCTGTCTACATCATCGCCCCAGAAACGTGTGTCCTCGCCAGCACAGACGGTGTCGCCCAAACTACACCGCCCCCATACGGAGATCCGTCTCAAGTGACTTCCCAGGTCGGCTCCCCGCCTGCCGGATGTGCAAGGCCGATAGCGATCACCTCCTGAGCACCTCATCTAACTGCTCCTCCTGTGGAGTGAGGGGTACCGCCCCCATTCACTGCCGAGGAAGCTGAGACTGTGGAGGTTAGCAGCACTTCACCGCGGGCCACAGAAAAACCTGTGGCACCGAGGTCGTGCCCAGCTCAGCTGACCGGAGCCCGGGCGTGGCCCTCTGCTGCCCCATGCCTCTGTCAAGGGTTCGTGTAGGACCTGAATTCTCACAACACCCTGTCATCAAAGTAGAATCAGTGCGAGGAACAACACAGGAGGCAGGGACTGATCCCGCGGCACCAGTTCTCCATCCTGGCCAGGGAAAGCCAGTCGGGATCCCAGATCTTTTTAGCCGAGACAAGATCTAGTGCCTTTATCAAGTGTTCCTCTCTCATAGAATATGACAGGTGTGCACAGATGCCACTTCCCCACTCCTTGGCCACCCCACAGCCCAGCCCCTCCTCCTTCCCCACAACCATAACAACCCAGTACCAGCAAGGAGAGCGTTCCCCCAGGCCCTGTGCTCAGGATGCCTTTAAAAGAACACTAACTCACTAATAAAGGAACCCTAGACACAACCGTGGGGGGCGCCCAATCCAGATCCCAGATTTCACTGACTGGGGAGGCAGGACACAGACAGGTCCTGGCCAAGGCCACCCAGGTAATGTACCCGCACTGTGTCTGCTGTCATCCGTTCCCGCACCCTTCTTACCTTCACCCTGGGGACAGTGACAGCCCGGCTCCCCCCCACTCCCATGCCGCCACACCACTTCTCGGCCCGGGGGCTGCCAATACACAAGTCCATCCTCGCCACTTCTATTAAAGCCCGCCCCCTCCAGGACTCCCAGTCCAGAACTCTGCCTCCCACTCCCCCGGCACCGCCCCCGGAGGGGTCATAGCTGCATTCCTGCCTCACCCTGCCCTCATCCGTGTGCAGAGTGCTTTTTGCTCATAACTCGTCTCCCCGCCTCCCTGCAGCCCCTGCTTCTCACACTGATGCTTGGGTTCATCCCCTGGGGAGCATCCCTGTCCCTCCACAATGGCCAGGGCGGTCTCCTCCTACGACACCCTGCTTCAGCCTGTGGGGGTCACTCTTTCACCCACCAGATCCAACAATCCCTCTCCCTTCACCCTGTCTCCCTCACAGTCATCTTCCTTCTACCTCACTCCAAGCAGGTGCCCTCCTCCCAGCCCCTGCTCTGCCGCTCTGAGCCAGCCTCCTGTGTGGCTGCGGCACCCCCTGCACAGCCGCTGTCCCTTTCACTGGTTCCTACAGCCCCCCACCCCTTCACCCCTGCCTAGCACAGGGCATTCCCTACTCCTTTTAAATAAAACTGCCCTGCTGCCACGGAACTCTGTCCTCAGCACTCCTGTTGCAGTCTCTCTCTCTCTCTCTCTGTCTGTCTCTATTCTGCGACCCCTCTCCTGGTTCCTAACTCCTAGCCAGTTTCAGTGAAAAGACCCTCCCCCACCACATGACTTTTAGGGCAGATTCTTGCCTGTAGCTTCCTCTTGTGGCATCTGAGTGCAAAGCCCTTCCCTCAGAATGTTGCACTCCTCCTTCCAACTAAAATAGGTGCCTTTCATTCTTCCAATCATTGTCCTCCCCCCCCCCCAATCCCAGGGCAGGCGGCTCATACCCAGCAGCCTAATCACCTGTCATATGTGCCTCGGTGGCCATGTGTGCCGCTGCAGACCCCGTCTCTCTGCCCTCTCTCACACCGTCACCCGCAGTATGGCACGAGGCAACTCAGCATCCCGGTCCAGTCCTCCCAGGCCAGTTGTCCTGGCCACTGCTGAGAGCTGTGTCTCAGCCAGGCCTTTGCATCTCTTCAGGGCCAGGAACTCCCCTGGCAGCCTGAAAAAGCCTTTGAACCCCCTCTCGGAATAACGCCTTCGGGTGTGTGACACAGAATACACGGGAGAACATCTGAAGCCAATTATATGAAAATACAAGCTATCAACTATCTGAAGCGGAATTGGTGATAGAATCCTGTTTGCTAGTTTATTAAACAATATCCCTTCACGGACTCTAGATCTGTGTGAGAATGCCTGTGATTTCCTTCACTGATGGAGAAAACCCTCACGCACTGATGAAAGGAGGGTTGCTGGCCTACACTCACACCAGAGGACCAACTCTGTTAGAAGTCAGCAAAAATGAAGGCGGAATTTCCCCCCCACCCACAGTGAACAGATCCCCCGACACGGGCTCCGTGGAGTCCGCCTTAAGAACCCTGCTTGAAACACAGAGGCCGAGGGAACTGAGAGGGACGATAAAAATCATCTGGACCAAAACGCTGGGCCCAGGCCTAGAGAAGCGACGTGGGTGACTCTCCGGAAGGGTCTCAAACACACTAAGTCCATAACAGACTCTCGACACACGTTCCCTGAGCTGAACGAAGTGACACAGCTGAGGAGCGACAGAGCAGAGCCTGACCCCTGTGCCAGGACGCCTCAGTGAGTGCTCCTGGGATGACGTCGGCAGAAGCGACAGCTGCCTCTCCCTGTGCACGCTTCCTGGGAAGTTCCAGGGAACCGTACTCCCCACCTCCATCACTCCCCCGAAAGGCAGCTCTCCTCTCCGACAGACGTCTCCAGTGCCACGTCACCTTCCCGTTCCCGTGGGCCTCTCCTAAGTCAACTGCAGATATTTTGACAACTGTAACTAATGTCCCAGCACCCAGACATCAGGCTGGGTTCCCTGGCAGGGCTCCCATTACTCCTGACAATTTCTGCTCAGAAGTTAGCAACTCTCTTCCCTGTTCAGTTTTTGTTTGTTTGTTTGTTTTTTACAACAATGTTCACTACATTGACTTCAGGCTTGTCCCCATCACATTCTCTTCTCATCTCGGTCACCCCCGATGATCAGTCTTTGCTTGTCCTCACCGTGCCCGGTGCTGGCGCTATCCCTCTGTGTGCGGGGAATCTACTGCACCCCGGTTCTGCAGCTCTCGTGTGCAGACAACCTGAAGTTCTCCTGTCTGAAAGGACCATTGCTCTAGAAATCCCCAATTTAAAGTTTTCTTTAAAGCATTTCTCCAAACAGATGGCGTTTTTCATCCGTGCCCCAGCCCGTGGCCTCCACGCCACCCCTGGGATCTGGGAGGTGTATCTACACCGCCTCTTATGCACAGGTTAGCTTCGACACTCAGCCAGCACCCACATACACCTGCAGGTACACACCATCCCAGCAGAGGGGGAACTACGGCTCTCTTCTACCTGCTGTTTGATACAGGGAGGACTTACCACATGCCCCAGCTAAAGCTCCTTTACCTCCCTGCACTGTCCCAAGACTCTGTTCTTGCAGCTCTCTGGACTGGTCCTGTGGAACATGGTCTCAGCAGCCCCCTGAGGGTACCAGCCACCCGACACGTGGCTGGTCCAAACGGAGATGTGCTGCAAGTGTCAACTCAACACTGGATTTTGAAGCCTTCGTATGAAAAGAGATAGGAAAGCTCCCACTAAAAATGTGGATATTAATATTGAAATAATCATTTGTTGGACATACTGGGTTGAATAAGATGTATTATTAAAATTAATTTTCCCTTTGTGAAGTGGCTAATAAAAAACGTCTTCATCACATACAAGGCTTGCATTATGCTTTTAGTGCCAGTACAACTTTGGGCTGCTCTGTGATTCTTCCTTAATCTTCCTCACCAGCTCAAAATTCTCTCCTCTTCACTCTTCCTGCTAAAAGTCTTACCCCGATCAGCTCCACAGCTCCCCACACTCCAAACCTAAATTCTCTTCATTCTACCACTCTCAGTACCTTTCAAACCCATTATTTCTGTACACAGGACTTCTTTCCATTCACTAATGCAGCCTCTAACCCTGTAAAATAAATCATAATGAAGTTCTGCTTTTTTCTTCATCAATTCTCATAGAAAGGGGTATCAACTCTCAAAAAAAAAAAAAAAATAAGACCCTGTAATTCCCTGTGAAAAGAGCTACACTTACCATTTCCCAAATCGGCCTATCTTTGCTCTAATTTCATTTGGAGGGGCTAGTAATTTTACGACACTAAACAAACATAAATGATTAATAATTCGAACCAATGTCACCCACGCACTGCCATTTTAAAGATCGAATTCTTCCTCCACACTCCTCTAACGTTGAGGTTTCCATTGCCTCATTCTCAGCAGAGAACTCTCTTATTCCATCTCAAATACTCAAATACAGTTGCAAAAGGAGGAGTATTTGTTTCCCACCATTTTCAGCGTGGGCTACATGTCATCACCCCTCAGTGGACTTTATGTTTAATATTCCTGGGTCTGCAGTGGGATGTGGACGGAGCGGCTCGGGGAGGCAGACTTGGTGCTGAAGGAGACCGGGAGCGCCAAGCACTGGTCAGAGTCCCCACCGTCATCTTCTGCTACAATCCTCCCTGGGTATCTCTTCCCAGCAGGAGTGGTGACCTCCGGTCCCGCCCTTTCTCAAAATTCTCCCTCTGTTAGCTCTCCTTCCCTACATCCTACGCAGAGATCCTTACCTGCACTCCAAGAACAACACAGGTCTCCTTTTGCTTCCAACATTTTCTGCAGATGATGATCTCACCTTCATCATTTCATTGACATTCCAGTTTCCCATCACTCCCAGTATTGAAAAACCTTTAAAGAAAACTACTCCCAGCATGGCAACTTTTCCCCGTTGCCCTGGAATTCCTATTTACCTCCCTCTCAATGCTCTAAAGACAGAACCAACACCCCGCCCAGTGATACTCTGTCCTGGACCACAAGCCCCCTTCCAATAGGCACGCTCCCTCCTTCCTATCCTCGGTAGATGGCTCATCCTTTGGTCCTTTCCTCTCCTCTGCTCTCTTCTGGGTTTCCCTCTGTTGATTCCTGTCGGTCCTAGCCAATATTCCCATTTGCTACAGAAAAGTGCCCTCATTACACACGTGAATCAAAACAAGAACTGAGGGGACCCAAAGGGGTAGGGCCAGTCGCTTGTTCTCCCATGGTGTGGGCACGCCCCCTCAGTTCCCCTCCCTGGAGAGGTCTCCCCCCTCTTCACTCCCTGCAGCTCCTCTCTCTCCCGGCTGTGTCTGCTTCTATCTCCAGATCCTATTGCCTCCAGAGCCAGCTCCTTGTTCTCTTTTCTGCTTAGGACCACCCAGTGCCAATCCTTCCGTCTTAAGATCAGCCTCGCAGCTTCCACATTGGCCCTCTTCCTGGCCCTTTTAGCTGGTGGACATCTCCCCTACCTTCCAGTTGCTGCTCTGTTTCTTATGAGACTCCTTAGGAGATGCTGTTCTGACTCCAGCCACCGGATCCGCCCCGTCCAACCAGGTACAAGCAAGAAAGCAACTGCTGGCCCTCCCTCCCCTGCGGCCAGAATGTCCAAGGCTAACACAGGAAAGGAGGAAAGGCTCCTGGGAGCCCCTGGGGTCTGGGAGAGTGACTCGTGCTATGGACAGTGTCAGAAAGCGCCCAGAAGCCTATGGCCAGGAATTTGTCTTTCCTGGCAAAGGACAAAAGGACTCTCGGATTTCCTCCTTGCCAGCCCCCAGGCCTCCGGGGTCATTGCACCTGCTAAGCTGGGTGCAACAAACGGTGCGCAGAGGTGGATTCATCCCGATGCTAAATAAGTTTAAGCCCCACAGCCCCACACTCACACGTGGCCCCTGTTTTTCTTCAATAGGGTCCACTATATTTTGTAAGCTTTCAATTTCAGGACGCTTGGATCTCCCTGAATAGGAGACAGCTTTTCTGGCGTGGAGTGATCTGAGTGAAGCGATTCTGAACGGAGTTGGGTTTATCACACCTGCCCCCCCCCCCCGGGAGGGGGGAGGACACTGCCCCACGGAGCACCCAGGGCTCTGGAATTATCCCTGAGCTGAATCTTGGCTGAATTCTAACTCCAGGTCTACGGGCCACGCCCAACTCAGCGCACCCGTTTAACCTCCTACTTGGTTCTTCGAGGCTGGGCTCTAAAGCTGCCAGTTCAGAAGTGACCTCTTACTACTAAGGCAAAGCCACCGCCGCCACTTGCGGAGCCCATCCCACTCCTCTGGGGTCAATACAATCTTCTCAGAAGGCGGAACGTGCCCTCTGCTAACCGAGCTGACAGCTGCCCCCACACCCCCTCACCCTAGGGGTCCCAGCCTTGCACCTGCTCTCCTGGTAGAGGAGGGAAATGAAGGAATTCGGGAAAGGAGACGGAGCCGAGGCTCGAGGGCCGGGAGGCTCGGGTGCCGGGTGCCGGGAAGTCTTTGGTGAGGCTCCCGGCGCTCCAGGGACAGCGCAGGGTTGGGGCTCGCGGTGGGGTGGGGGGTGTCTAGAGACGCGGTGTTCGGAACTGAACTGGAGTCGGCCCGGCAGGCCCCGCACGCGGGCTGGGGGTGCGGGACTCCAGGGCTCCAGGCAGACGCAGGTTCCCGTCTGGGATTTCCAGGTGAACGCGCCTCCCGCTTGGCGCCCCGGTCGGCCCCAGCACTTACCCGGCAGACTCGGGAAAGTCTCTGAGAAGTGCGGAGGCGGGGGCGGCGGGGCTTCTGCCACTTTCTCCCGGGCCGGCAGCAGCTCCTCGGCTTCCAGCCCGCCCTCCGGGCGTCGGCCGCCCGCCTCGGGGTTGTTCCGGGAGGCAGTGGCGGCGGCGGCAGCGGCGGCGAGCTCCGGGGGCCCGTAGAAGGCGTCGGGCGGCTCCGCGAAGCTGGGCAGCGCGGTGGTCAGCGCCACCATCGAGGGCACGGCCTGGCCCAGCCCCGCGCAGAAGGTGTTGGTGAGGCGGCCGGCAAAGGAGGCGAGCGGGGCGAGGGGCGGCAGGCCGGCGGGCAGCGGCGCGGGGGCCAGCGCCTGCGGCAGCACGAGCGGCCGGTAGGGCATGAACATGGGGTAACCGGTGTAGAGCAAGTGGCCGGAGCGCGGCGGCGGCGGGCCGATCAGGGAGTCGATGGAGAAGGCAGTGCCGGGGCCCCCGCCGCCGCTGCCGCCCCCGCCGCTGCCCGCGGGGACGCCGCCGCCGCCGGCCCTCTGCATCTCGCGGGGGAGCTGCGGCCGCCCCGGGGCGCTCCCCTCCGGGAGCCGCCGTGCGCCCCGCGGCTCGGGCGCCCCGCGCGGACACGCGGGGCTCGCTCCCTGGCTCCCGGGCCGAGGTGGCGGCGGGGCGCGGGCTCGGCGCAGTGTGGCTCCGGCGCCGCGCTCCCTCTCTCTCTCTCATAAGGAGGGAGGGGGCGGGCGAGCGGGCGGGCTGGGGGTGTCGCCCTCCGGACTCATCCATCTTCCTCAAATTACGCTCCACTTCCTCCCTCCGCCCGCCGCCGCCGCCGCGCCCGGCTCCTGCTCCCTCCGCACAGCCCCGTTCCCAGCGGCCCGGCCGGCCGGCCTGGGACCCCCGCCCGCCCCCCGCGGCCCAACCAACTATTATTAATGGAGATTGATGAGGCCGGACACGCCGCTTTGTGAAAGTTTGCGGCCGACGAGAAGGCGGCGGCAGCTGCTGGGCCGGTCCCCCTCGCTTCACCCAGCCCGCCCCCTCCTCAGCCCACTCGGCCCGGGCTCGGCCCGGCTCGGAGAGCGAGCGGGAGGCGGCCCGGAGCGCAGGGGCGACTGGGCCGGGCGCGGCCGGGGCGCGGGGAGGCAGGCGGGGAGGGCGCCCCGTGGGTGCCGGCTGCCGGGCCGGGCCGGACCATCGCGGCCGCCGCCCTCTCTCCGTCGGACCCCCAGCCCTTCCTTCGGGCGTGCCTTTCCGTCCGCGGCACCCCCCGCCCGGCTCCTGGAGCGGCCGAGGCGGCGGGCGGGAGGGCGGCGAGGCGGGGACGGCAGGGGGCGCGCTCGGCCGAGGGTCACTGGGACCGGGCCCTGGATCTCCCGTCGCGTCTTCCGGTGCGCACCCAGTCCTCTGGTCTCAGCTCGCCTGACCTGGGCTCTCCCCCTTCTTCCTCGACCCCTCCTCAGGGGTTGACTTCCGTGGTGTCCGGGTCTCGCCTCTATGGGCAGTCTCCTCGAGGGCCCACTCTGGGCGCGTACCTACCAGTCCATGCCTCTCCCCTCTCCCCACCATCTCTCCCATCCTCCCTTTTTTGGCCCTCATGTCTAGTCCTGGTCCTGTTTGATGAACTCTCGCACCTCTCATTCCGTATCCCAGTCCCGTCTGTCTGTCTGTCAGTCTGTGTCTCCCTCCCCGGCGTTCTCTGCCTCTCTTCTGCTATTAATTTCCCTGATTGGCTCCCTGGCTCCGGCTCCGCTGATGAGCCCTATTCATTCCCAGGCCTGACACTCTCGACCTGCCCTGGCTGATTGCTGGGGGCTGGCCCCAGGAGCGCTGATGAGCCCCAAGGGTCAGCAGCGCTAATTATCCGCTAATTGCGGATGACTCTGCTCACCTCCCCCATTCTCAGACGCAGCGATGTGGCGCCTTTTACTGTCCCCCTCCTCCTGATTCCCAGCCCGTGGAGTTGTCAGCCCAGAGGCAGAAGTCACGGGCACTTTGGCCTGATAGGCGGCTCAGGTCAGTGGGCAAGAAAGTGACTTAAAACAGGCAAGTCAACAGAAGAAAAGTGGCCGCGGTTTCAGGGCACAGAGCAAGCCTGGCCAGCTACCATGGATGGCATCTGCTTCTCGGCAAACAGTTACCCGGTTGGGGCCGGGGAGAGCCACGCTAGTTAAAATGAGTGTAATAGCAAAGCCGGGTGAGTTTGGGAAGATGCAGTTTAGGTTGGGGGAGTTGATTTGTTTCAGGGGAGCAAGAAAACCCACAGCAGAATCCCAGGGTTGCAGCCAAGACAGAGCAGGGGAGGAAGGGAGAGTGGATTTCAGGGACATTCCTTCCAACCAGCAGAGCTGTGTTGGCCAGTGTCAGGCTGATGTACTTAAAATCAGCACCCCGACAGGCTGACATGGTGGCACAGCAGGTTAAGCCACCACCTGTGATGCCGGAATTCTTTATGGGTCCCGGCTGCTCCACTTCCCACCCAGCTCAATGCTAAGGCACCTGGGAAGGCAGTGGAAGATGGCCAAGTCCTTGGGCCCCTGCCACCCGTGTGGGAGACCCGGATGGAGTTGCAGGCTCCTGTCTCAGTCCTGCCCTGGCCATCACAGCCATTTGGGGAGTAAAGCATCAGATGGAAGACACCTCTCTCTCTCTCTCTCTCTGTCCCCTTTTCTCTCTGTAATTCTACATTTCAAATGAATCCTAAAACAAAAACAGCACCCTGAAAGACATGGTCGCCAGCGTGGGAATGAGAAAGAAGGTGGGAGTCGGGGAGTGGGGGAAGCTTTCTTCGGCTCTGTCTCGACTGGCAGTTCATCAGAGAGGTGAATGAGGAACAGCGGCATTGCCATGAACTTCCGGTCTCCCCTGGGCTCTGTGTTAAACGCAATGGAAGTACAGAGAGACAAGTCTTCTGGGAAGATGTCACTGTGGAGAAAGAAGAGGTGCCTTTGCTTAGGTCTGGGCACCCCAACTCACTACTAAGTAGAGGGATACATCTCTGTCTAAAGATGCTCTTCAGAACAGCCTTCTGCTAACTCAACCAAGACCTTCACCATATGGATACAGAAGACCAGACTTCAAAAGAGTGTTGTCCTTAAGAAGTGAGAGGTCAAGTCCTCGGTGTGATTTTTTTTTTAAAGATGTATTTATTTATTTGAAAGTCAGAGTTACACACACACACACATACACAGAGAGAGACAGAGAGAAAGAGAGAGAGAGAGGGGTCTTCCATCTGCTGGTTTACTCCCCAACTGGCTGCAATAGCTGGAGCTGCACTGATCCAAAGCCAGGAGCCAGGAGCTTCTTCCAGATCTCCCACATGGGTGCAGGGGCCCAAGGACTTGGGCCATCCTCCACTGCTTTCCCAGGCCATAGCAGAGAGCTGGATCGGAATTGGAGCAGATTAGACTTGAACTGGTGCCCATATGGGATGCCGGCACTGCAGGTGGCAGCTTTACCTGCTATGCCACAGCACCGGCCTCTGGTGTGATGGTTTTACAGTGTTAGATACCTGCTATGGAGGCTTACTGATTTGACTAAGTATTGTGGAAACTTCAGGCTACAAAAACTGAAATTAAAGCTGTGTAAACAGTCACAACACCAATCAAATAAGGCATGAAGAGCCATTTAAAAAAAATCATGGGCCCGGCACTGTGGTGTAGCAGGTAAAGCTGCCACCCACAGTGCTGGCATCCCATATGGATGCTGGTTCCAGTACTGGCTGTTCCACTTCTAATCCAGTTCCCTGCTAATGTGCCTGGGAAAGCAGTAGAAGATGGCACAAGTGCTTGGGTCCCTGCACCCGTGTGGGAGACCTGGAAGAAGCTCCTGGCTCCTGGCTTCAGATTGTCCCAGCTCTGACAGTGGTGGCCATCTGGGGAGTGAACCAGCAGATGGAAGACTTCCCTGTCTGCCTCTGCTTCTCTCTAACTCTGCCTTTCAAATAAATAAATCTTTTTAAAATTTCATTCAATCTTTACATAGGTAATAAAATAACGTAATAGGTGATCCTCAAAGCTCAGAATGATACACATCAACACATCTCCCCCCCACCAGTCCTTCCAGTAAAAGTCACTTTAATCAGTCTGTCAGTCTCTGTTGGGACAGAATGGATCATACACATTGTCAAGGACTCCAGGTTAAAGACGTTCTGATCTTGACGTTTGTCACCTGGCTTGTTGTTCAGAACCACACTCAGTAATGTGGATTCTCCACTCAGCCTGGCATACAAACCCCTACGGACCAATGCTGAACTGGGACGAATGAGGCCACAGGGTCTATGTACTGGCCTGGTATGGCCCAGGTTTGTTAGATGCTGTGTTTTATAACCCCTTTACATCTTCAGCCCGTTCCTTGCTTTGTGGGGTCACGAAGTGTGACTTCTTGATAGGGCTTGACACTCAGTCGTGTCACACACACGGTGGCTGCTGCAATTTCTCACTTCCTTTCCCTTTCCTTTCAACAAGCATGGAACTGAGGCCACATTAAAGGAATGGAGTACCGGCGAGAGTGAAAAGATCGAGAATTAAGTTCCTGTCTGGGGGGGAGGGCATTGTGGCATAGAAGGTTAAGCCCCCACCTCCAGGGCCAGCATCCCACATGGGTGCCGGTTCAAGTCCCGGCTGTTCCACTTCCAATCCAGCTCTCTCTAGTGCGCCTGGGAAAGCTGCAGAGGATGGCTCAAGTGCTTGGGCCCCTGCGTCCACGTGGGAGACCCAGAAGAGGCTTAACCTACTCTACCACAGCACCAAACCCAGTAAAAAGTAAATCTTTTTTTAAAAAGTTCCTGTTCAGACCACTCACTGGGCCATGTGACTTTGGCCCATCTTCAATTTAACTTCTCCGTCTGTGAGACAGTGATTAATATCTACTCTGCTAGTCAAAAAGCAAGGATCAATTGATATGAGAAAACAACTTCCAAAACAAGTTCTTCTTGCACTTAATAGACAAAGAGTAGGGGTTGGCGTTGTGATGAGGTGGGTGAAGCCACTGGCTGCAATGTCAGCATCCCATGTGGGCACCGCTTCAAGTCCCAGCTGCTCCATTTCTGATCCAGCTCCCCGCTAATGCACCTGGGAAACCAGTGGAACATGGCCCAAGTTCTTGGGCCCCTGCCACCTACATGGGAGAGACCCGGATGGAGTTCCTGGCTCCTGGCTTTGGCCTGGCCCAGCTCTGGCCATTGTGGCCATTTAGGGAGTGAATGAGTGGTTAGAATAACTCTTTCTCTCTCTCTCTCTCTCTGTCTCTGTCTGTCTCTCTCCCTCTCTCTGTAGCTCTTTCAAATAAATCTTTTTTTTTTTAAAGACAAGGATTAGAGTGGTCACAGATGGAAAGGACTCACCATCTCCCAAATCAGTGACTCTCCAAAAACTTCCTCCTGGGGTGGCCATTCGGTGCAGTAGCTAAGCTGATACCTGGGACACCCACATCCCAGTTCTGAATGCCTGGGTTCAAGTCCCAGTTCTGCTTTCAAAGCAGCTTCCTGTTAATGCACACCCGGGGAGATAGTAGGTGATGGCTCAAGTCCTGGGGGCCCTGCCACCCATGTGGGAGACAAGGATGGAGCTCCAGGCTCCTGGCTTTCGCTTGGTCCAACCCCGGTTGTTGTGAGGCATTTGGGGAGGGAAGCAACAGATAAAAGATCTCTCTCAAATACATAAAAATTAATAACAAAGAAGTTCAAAAAGAGCTCCTTCTTCTCACATCAGCACCAAGGCCAGATGCTCCGTCTCATCTGCTCAGAGCTGGCTGCCTTCTTCACCAACAGAAAACTGTGGTTCTGCTGAATCCGCGAGCAGGCCGATTAGGAGCAAGCACCTCGCCTCGTTGTCTAGACGGGATGCTTTAACTGGCCACAGGCTCTGACTTGTCCTGCTCTGGCTACTCCACTCCTTTGGGAAATGCTCCTACGGCGGCGTTTTCTTTTTAATCTAAACCACATCTCTGCTTGGGCCTATGTCACACTTCACCATTCGGCCTCTCCTTCACGTATTGGCAAGCAGTTCCAACGAAGCATTCAAAAGCCAGAGCGGACAGGTCTCTTCCTCCAAGTTACCGGCCGGACAAAGTCCTCTTTCAGTGGGCAGCGTCGGCCCTGTCCGCGGGTACCCTCTGGTGGCAGCAGCGCTCAATTGCAGACACCGCGAGGGCGGTGCGGGGTGCTGCAGCGCCCCCTTGCGTTCTTCAAGTACAAGCGCCCAGGGCAACGGGACCAGGAGCAGGTTGGGGGGGGGGGGGCGGTGAGCGCACTGGGTGCTTAAATTGTGAATGCACTGGTTGGACGGGGCGGGAGTTGGAGGGGGATGTTGCACATAAGTGTCTTATAGACTAGTATGCACGCATATAGGTTTCTGTCTGTTGTGCCCAAGTACTTGAACTCTGTGTGTTGTGCTCAGCGTGTGCTGTGTGTGTGAGCCACCCGTTCACACGTGGGTAGGCTGGTGGTGGGGAGGTCCGTGCCTCCAGTGCAGGGCGGAGTCCTCACAGAGGCGTGAAATTGGTTTGGAGCAAACACATTATGGAAAGCAATTACCGGGGAGAGGTTCTGGGCCCGCGGGACCAGCAGCCAGGAGGCTGGGGAGGAAGCTCCCTGGCTCACAAGTGTCTGCATGTCTCACCCCAGAAAGGTTCTTTCTAGCATTGCCTTGCTAAGAGGACAAGGCATGAGGGTGGGCACAGCCCCCTGGTGCTGCTCACTCCACACCCCTCCTCCCCTCCCTCTCTTCCTGCAAAGGGCGACCTATGGAGTTCTGGCTCCTGGATTCCACCTGGCCCAGCCCCGGCTGTTACAGCCATCGAGGAGTGAACCAGCAGATGGAAGACCTCTCTTTGTCTCTTTCTCTCTCTGTCGCTCTCTTGTGAGATAAGTTTTCCAAAGAGGCATCCTATTATTCAATGCTCTCCCCATACAGCCAGAACCCCTCCCTTGGAGAAGACACACTTGTGAATTCTTCCCAGACTCCTGCCCTGTTCTCTGCCTTCCTCTCCACACCTGCAGCTTCTGCCCCTCACTTTGTTTTTTTAAAGATTTATTTGAAAGGTGGAGTTACAGAGAGGCAGAAGCAGAGGGAGAGAGGGAGAGAGAGAGAGAGAGAGAGAGAGAGAGAGAGAGAGAGAGAGAGGTCTTCCATCTGCTGGTTCACTCCCTAATTAGTCACCACAGCTGGAGCTGTGCCTATCTGAAGCCAGGAGCCAGGAGCTTCTTCCAGGTCTCCCACATGGGTGCAGGAGCCCAAGGACCTGGGCCATCTTCTACTGCTTTCCCAGGCCACAGCAGAGAGCTGGATTGGAAGTGGGGCAGCCAGAACTCAAACCAGTGCCCATATGGGATGCCAGCACTGCAGGTGGCAGCATTAATGGTTACATCACGGTGCTGGCCCCCTCACTTGTTCTGAATCGGTTTCATTGCTCCTTGCATTCTAGCTGGTTGTTCACACACTTCTCTCACAGGGTAGATTGAAAATCCACTGAGGACAGAAGCATGTCTCATGCATAGCAGGGTAGCTAGGACCTAAACCCGGCAGCTCAAGAAGCGGATGAGATTAATTAGGATTTCCATCAAAAGCATCCGCAGGACTCTTGGGAGGGGCCCCCCTTGGGAGTCAGGATTCCCTTAGGGAAGGGCTCCACCTTCCCCAGGCCAGGAACCCACATGCACGTGGCCAGACCTGCCCTCCCCCTGAGCACAGCCCCCCGGAGGGGACGAATAGGCAGCTGCGGTTGAACATACCCAACACAGACCTCTGGACTCCTGTTCCTTCCTCATCTCCCCACCTTGGTAACCAGCGCCGTCACCCATGCAGTCGTTGGAGCCCAAACTGCTAGGGGTCACCCCGCTGATGTCTTCCTTCAAGCCCCATCATCGCCCCATCAGTTCTCACCGGCTACTACCCCAGCTCTTGCCTGACCACTGCTGTGGAGACCACCTGGTCTCTCTGATTCTCCGGCCAGAGAGATCTTCCGATACCTAACCCCCTTCGTGCTATCCCCGCCCCTTCCCCACTCTGCTCTCACGGCTCCAAGAGGAAGCGGCCTGGTCACTCCTCTGTGGCACCCCCCTTTGGCGTCTCTCTCCTCGGTGCTCCCCACCATCTGATGCTGCCCCCTGTTGGCCGTTTCCTGCTCCCACTAGCGAGCAAGCTCCAGTGCATCTGCATGCCTGTGGAGCCCGGAACACGGTGGGTTCTCAAAGAATCCTCACACCCAGGACGGGGTGGGATCTCCAAGAGAGCCCCCCCAGCAGGCCCTGAATAGTGAAGACCCCCCCTACTTCCTGACCTTTGACCTTCACCCTTGTGACATGGGGCCGGTGGATTCAGGGTCAGCCCGGAATTTCTCCAGCTGAGGGTCCCATCCATTAGCGGACCCTCCAGCTGGCCTGGCGCCCCCAGGCCCCGGAGTGGTGGTGCCCCTGAACCTTCAGTCCAGACAGGCAGGTGGGCCCCGGGTCCACCACTCACCTCCACTCCCCTTCTCATCTGCCTCTCACCGTCCTCCAGGGCTTGGCACTCAGCTCCTCGCAGCCACCGGCTTCGAGTCCTCCTGGCCCAGCACCCAGCCTCGCGCCCTCCCGCTCCCACCCTTTGACACCGCTAGCTCTGGCACATGCGCACTCCAGAGTCCTGGGTAATCTGTCCGGCGACCCTTGACGTCACACGTCACAGTGCACCTGATTGGCTGCTCTGCGGCTTCCCACTGCGCCCCCTTCCGCCTGTGGTTGCTGGGCGGGTCCCGGCTGCTGGGGCCTCTGTTAAGTTTGCTAAAGTCTTAAAGTCTTGGGACTGCAACGGCCCTCAGAGACCCTGCTGCTTTCTTGTTTTACGGGTGCAGAAGTGTGGGCTCAGAGAGGGCAAGTGACTCATGTTCCACTATATGTTAGTGGCAGAGTGAAGACTAGAACCCGGGTCTGTCTGCTCAATGTCTGGTTGCCAAAGCTGCATTTAATAGTGAGCGCCCAAAGGAGGAGCGCGCAGGTGCTGCGGCACAGCAGGTTAAGCCACTGCGGTGACAGCTGCGTCCCATATCGGAGCACTGAGTCCTCTCTGCTCCACTTCCGATCCAGCTTCCTGCTAATGCGCCTGGAAGAGCAGCAAATGATGCTTGGGTCTGGGAGACCCAGATGCAGTTCCCGGCTCCTGGCTTCCCCATGGCCCAGCCTGGGCTGTTGGGAGCATTTGTGGAGTGAACCAGAGAAGAGAAATCTCTCTTCTCTCTCTCTCCACTGTTATTCTGCCTTTCAAAGAAATAAATCTTCCAAAAGCTTTTTTTTAGATTTATTTTTATTTATTTGAAAGACAGTTACAGAGAGAGAGATAGAGAGAGAGAGAGATAGAGAGAGAGAGAGAGGTCTTCCATCTACTGGTTCACTCCCCAAATGGCCACAACAGCCAGAGCTGGGCCGATCCAAAATCAGGAGCCAGAAGCTTCTGCCGGTCTCCCACATGGGTTCAGGGGCCCAAGGACTTGGGCCATCTTCTACTGCTTTCCCAGGCCACAGCAGAGAGCTGGATCAGAAGTGGAGCAGCTGGGACTTGAACCGGTGCCTATATGGGATGCCGGTGCTTCAGGCCACTCTGGCTCTGCCCATTCTTCAGTCCTTCTCTGGCACTGTCTCACCTGGTGGCCATTCTGCCATTTCAGGGGTCCCCAGGGACAGCTTGGGAATCCCTCACCGCTTGATGGCTGCCAAAGTGGATAGGTGAGGCAGCCGGCACTGTGGGGCAAGTGTGGCCCCCCATAAGTCAGTCCACCCTGACTCCAAACCAGCTTGCGGAAGGCCTGTTGGAGATGGCGCCAGCAAACAGCAGATTTTTAATGCACGTACAGAGTTGGCTGGGCTAGGGGGGCCCTCAGGAGAGCCCCAAGAGGAGTGTGTCACTTGCTGTAGGTCCCAACTCCTTCATCACCCGCCCACAGAGATGACGGGGCCGCCTGGCCCTGGCCGTGCAGAGGGGGTGCCGCTGATGGACTTGGGCATCCACTTGCAAGTTCTCTCAAAAGGCACATCTGCAAGGAGAAGTGTGGATGTGGTGGGTGGGGTGGGGCGTGGTTCTGGCGAGGGCCCATCCCGACCCTTCTCTCACCTCCCACCGACCACCTACCCACCCTGCCCCCAAACGCTGTGACCAGGCCTCACCTAATAGAGCACATCTTCAAAATCAAGCTGCAGGTAGCGGAGCAGACGGGGCGGGAGGGGGAGGCGGGGCAGGGCGTGGGCCAGGCAGCCGGCCAGGTGAGAGCGGAGGGCGCAGCGGCTCAGGTGCTGCAGCGAGCGGGGCTGCCTCACCAAGGCGAAGAGGGAGCCGTAGAAACGCTGGTGCTTCTGGAAGCAGAAGGAGGGGCTCGGTGAGGGGCAGCCTTGGCAGATGGCGCCCGTTCCTCCTAACGGGCAGGGCAGCCACCACTGCTGTGTCTACAAGGAACCTGCTAGAAGCAGTGAACACGTTGGGTGTTCACTCTGCAAGTCCTCTTCTTCTGGGACCTGAGTGGGTCTCTGGGGGACTGAGAGGGCTGCGTTGTTGGGGGTGACAGCCCCTCAGGACTGGGCCGAGTGACTGCCCAGGGTTCTGGGGTCTGACCTGCAGAGTTTCAGGGGGCACCAGGCCCACGGCCTCCTCGGGAAGCTGCACGACGCTGTAGGTGTTCATCAGGACCTCGATGGTCCGCGGGGATGTGCACCAGCGCTCCAGCACCTACAGGAGGCAGAGACGAGCCAGGCTCCCAACCGGCCCATGCAGGCTTGCCAGACCATTCTAGCACAGCTGCTGTGGCTTGCGTTTGGTCCCCCAAAAAGACAGATCGAAGTTCTAACCCCTGGTGCCGACAATGTGCCCTTTGGAAATAGGGTCTTTGCAGATAGACTCGGGTTACGGTGATGTCGCTAGGGTAGAACCCTAATCTAGCCCTGGTGTCCTTGTGGGTTCCAGACCCATCCAACAGTGGGGAAGGCTGGATGACAAAGGCAGGCATTGGAGTGGGGTCTGCAAGCCGAGGAACGCCAAGGATTGTGGGCAACCACCAGAAACTAGGAGACAGGCAGGAGACAGCGTTCTCTCAAGGCCTGCCAACACCTGGGTTTCATGCTCCCAGCCTCCAAAACAGAGGGCCAAGCTACAGTTGTCTTGGGAAGCCAACACCTAACATTTCTGTTGTGCCTCACTGAGACGCTTTCCAGGGATGAACGCTTGATCCTTGTACCCGCACCGTGTGAGCTCTTACCCTCGGTTTGCAGACAAGTGAAGCTGAGGCACTGGGAAGTCACATAACTTGCCCTGTGGAAGGTCCGGCAGTCCCAGCCTGGCAGAGCAGCTGCTTGCCCTTAACCACTGCACCATCCTGCTCTCCTGCCTGCCTCTGCACGGTCTGGGCTGGATTTTCTGCCAGTCAGAAAAGGGCCCCAGGCCACGAGTTGGAGATGTTCAGCAGATAAAAAATCAATCGGAAGCTGGCGCTGTGGTGCAGCAGGCTAAAGCCGTGGCCTGCAGCACCAGCATCCCATATGGGTGCCGGTTCTAGTCCCAGCTGCTCTGTTTCTGATCCAGCTCTCTGCTATGGCCTGGGAAAGCAGTGGAAGATGGCTCAAGTCCTTGGGCCCCTGAAGCTGTGGGAGACCTGGAAGAAGCTCCTAGCTCCTGGCTTCAGATCAGCTCAGCTCTGGCAATTACAGTCATTTGGGGAGTGAACCAGTGGATGGAAGACACCTCTCTCTCTCTCTCTGGCTCTACCTCTCTCTGACTTTCAAATAAATAATATAAATCTTCAAAAAAAAAAAAAACATTCGGGGGCCGGTGCTGTGGCATAGCGGGTGAAGCCACTGCCTGCAGTGCCAGCATCCCACATGGCCAAAAAAGTCTCAGCTGCTCTTCTTCCAATCCAGCTCTCTGCTGTGGCCCGGGAAAGCAGTAGAAGATGCCCAAGACCCTGGGCCCCTGCACCCGTGTGGGAAGACCCAGAGGAAGCTCTTGACTCCTTTATGGCCAACTGGGGAGTGAAGCAGCGGATGGAAGACCTCTCTCTTTCTGCCTCTTCTCTCTTTGTCATACTTTTTTTTTTAAAGATTTTATTTATTTATTTGAGAGGTAGAGTTACAGACAGTGAAATGGAGAAACAGTGAGAAAGGTCTTCCTTCCATTGGTTAACTCCCCAGATGGCCACAAAGGCTGGAGCTGTGCCAATCTGAAGCCAGGAGCCAGGTGCTTCTTCCAGGTCTCCCATGTGGGTGCAGGGACCCAAGGACTTGGGCCATTTTCCACTGCTTTCCCAGGCCATAGCAGAGCTGTATTGGAAGAGGGGCAGCCGGGACTACAACTGGAGCCCATATGGGATGCTGGCGCCGCAGGCAGAGGATTAACTTACTGCGCCATGGTGCCGGCCCCTCTGACTTTCAAATAAATACATCTTAAAAAAAAAAAAAAAGCTCAATCGGGGCAAGCATTTGGTGTAGATGTTAAGGAACTGCTTGGGATGCCCATATCAG